>NC_136484.1:84476790-84839290 GCF_053919585.1 Euprymna scolopes | reverse complement strand
GGGAAAAGAAAAGGACAAGATGTTCTAGTAAAAAATTTAATAAATTTATAACTTAAAATATTGCACCATTAAGATTTTTTAAATTCAATTTATAACATTATATAATCAATTCTTAATGCTGCAATATTTTAAGTTATAAATTTATAATATTTTGTACTAGAATACCTTGCCCTTTTCTTTTTCAGTTTTAACAACTTGTCCTTTACTTTTCCATATTTAAGATTAACCATATTTCATGCTTACATTTTTCTATTGTAATATATATATATTTACCTGCCATAATGTTGAATCTAGTGCCATATTCCAATGCTTACATAAAATACATCACTGCTTCCCCTCGAATTTCAGAGAAATTTTAATCAACAAAACAAAAATACTATACCACGAAACAAATGGTAAGAAGCTAAAAATCCTTGAAGCTATTTATATAAAAACGCAAAATTAGGTCGTATTCCGAAATAGTAACAACACACTTAAATGCTTGGATAACTCCCCCCTCAAACTGAACCCGTCCCTGCCACTTTATAACTGGTATGCTCTCCCGTTCCCATGATACTAATTCCTCGCTGCCATCAGCAGACCCACTGACGCTCACTCGCACCTTTGCTCGCAATCCAACTACCATTTAAATAAATTTATCCATAATTCCCAGCGAGCCTCTAGAAGTGTAAGCCATTTTGAGTTTCAGATGGTTCGCTTGTGTGTAAACACAAGTCCTGGGAGGTGACTTGTTTGTAGTAGACAGTTCCACAGAACAAAACATTCTCACCGTGTCGAAACCCGGGAAAGAACATGTGAAATTGCTCCAGAAAAGGTTTAATATTTATGAAGCAATTCTGGTTCCTGATTGATTTGTAGCAGAACGTGAATTAATTTGATTTGAACGTGCAAACGTGCATATTCTGTTGATATACCCAAAAGGAAATCAGATCCAACAAGCCAAGGCCATTTTAAATCCTCTGACTGATATATTCAGAAAATGCTTCTCGGTCTGTTTCATTGCGATCGGTTTGCCTATGCAATATCTAAATGTTGTAAGGAACATGATTAAGGTCATCATAGAGGTTTCTCAAAACTGGTGTTCTTAAAATGCCAGTGTTCATTTCCTGGAGTATTCTTGAGGGCGTCCCATAAAATGTGAATATTTTCAGAACATGACTGAACAATATTGACCACAGTGGTCTTTGTGAGCCATGCTTTCTCTCTTCCGAAATTTAATCACCAAACATTGAACTTTCTTTCTGGGAGCTACATTGGTTTTGATAAAATCTTTCCCGTAATGCTACTATGACAGAAGAAGTTATTTGTGGCAAAGTACGTCTCATTGTTTTTTTTTTATCCGTTGCTATGTAGTATAGAGTTCAGTCGAATCCATATTTGTGTCAAAAGGATAATTGAACAGCAGCAAGAACCAGTTTATGATGTGAATCCTTAAATTGCTCAACGTGTATTTTTTGTAAATATATTTTCCTATCGTCACACATTTAAGAAGTAAAATTCTCCCGACAAAAGAGAAAAGAGAGGAGCGCAAATCTATGTCCATAGAGATTTCTTTTTCCTCTTGTTTCTGTTTAAGTGTTAGGAGTCTCATAGTTGGTTGAATCGCTGTAACTAGAAATGCTTACAAACAGAAATACTTAACAAACGCAGATAGTTTGCAAGTACATAAATACACATTTTATTATGAATTAACAAACATGAAAGTCATGTAACATTACAATACAGAACAACAATAATTTGGTACTCACTTAGAAGTGGTTAAAGTCCTACTTTGTCTCAAAATGAGACAATGTTCTCACCCGGGTAAAATCTTACATCTCTGTCCTTTTTTGTCCCAAGGGAAGTCACTCTCTGCTGCCTATATAAAGCGGTGTTATTTGCCTAAAATCACCTACAATACTTCTCCCCTCCAAAATGCGGAGTACCCGAAGAAAATATGAACATTTATTTTTATTCTATTCACACAAAAACAAAGTTTTTGAAAAAGGCAGGCCATCTGACATATCTACCTGACCATGTCTTTTTGGGGATGGTAACTTTCTCAAGTGTCATATCTGTAGGCACGGCGTTTGGGAGTGTTATTTCTAAATACTTTTCTTCTAATGCTGCAGGGTTTAATCTGTCGACCAAAACGTTCTGTTCTTCGTTCTTATTAAGAACTTTGAAGAATTTCTCGTGTCTCTTGATAACGGTGGTTGCAGAGAATGTACCCTGACCATATCACGGATAAGTGATGAGTGCAAGTATCTAACCCCTTAGATACGTACGTGTCTGTGTTTTTATTTACTCCTGATGGAGAATTCGCCATCTTGGCCATGTTGTTGTCAGTCAGTCGACAAACGCTGTCACACCCAAACCTTTTTTGGAGCATCAAAAAAATATTGTGCTAGTAACCGCAATGTGGTTCCATACAGGGCTTCTGCTACTGAGAATTCCATATCCCTCTTTACTGTGGTGCGCAGCCCCAATGATATTAGTGGAAGGTGTTCTAACCACTTTGCATCGTTAGTAAGTTAAACCATTAAGAAGACTTTTAAACTGCGATGTAATGCCGTTTGCTTGGGGGTGATAAGGCGTAGTATTGATGTATCTGGTGCCCGAAAGTTTTGATAGTTTGTGGAATAGGTTTGACTTAAACTGCTGACCTCTGTCTGTTATGCTTTTAGGAGACACCCAGCCGGCAAGGAATGTCCTGGCAGTTGTGTATGCTGTTATGTCTGGCATAGGTAGAGCTTCGAACCATCGTGAGAATCTTTTTGGCACTTCACGCACGTTTTTGCCCATGCTCTTACGTCTGCTTTGATCCGCAGTCAGACATATCGGTCAGTTAATAGCTCCCAAATGCAATAGGTCATGCACTGCACTGATTATGTCTTTGCGTAAAGAAGCTGGAACGTATGGACGCAGTTTGTTTGTGCTTGTGTCACACACGACTTTTTTGTTGTTGGTAGGATTGGTAATCGTCACCTGGTGCAATGAGGTTGCATTGTTCTACATGAGATTTTGTAAGTGTTCACCTTTCAATGGAGGATTCCAACAGGATAAGATAAGGTGTCAGTTGGAATGTTGCCTACTCCCTTGACATGTCGAATATCCGATGTAAATTGGAGGATATAATCTATATGGCGAATCTCTCTCGGAGAATATTTGTCTGAGGAAGACTGCAGGGTGCCTAACAGAGGTTTGCGGTCTGTGAAGATATGGAACAGCTGACCTTCCAGGAATTACCAAAAAAGGCGTATTGTGGAGAATGCAGCTAACGGCTCTCTGGAAAACGTGCTGTAGCGTTTTTTTTTTTTTTTTGCTCTGTTAATTTACTGGAGAAAAAGGAAATGGATTTCCGGTCCATATCACTTTTTTGTTGTAGGACTGCTCCAATACCAACTGCAGGCACGTTCATGGTTGGGTTGGATGTGAAACAATTTGGTCTCCTGCAACATAGACTTGATCCTGTTTTACGCTCCTACTGCATGCTCTGTAAGTGCAGTGTCACAGTTCTTCATATTTGTTGACAAGTTTGTTAATGACAAACGTACTTGTGCACAGTGGGGAAGGAACCTACAGTAAAAGTTTACTAAGCCTAAGAATTTGCGCAGGTGTCTAATAATAACAGAAATAGGAAAAGTCTGAATGGACTTGACTGTTTCTGGCGATGGGGAAATCCCCTCCTCCGAGATATGGTGTCCCAAAAATGTGACTTCAAATTGACCAAAAACACATTTTGATGGTTTTAGGACTACCCCATATTGTTTCAGGCATTCAAATACTTGGCGCAGGTGATCAATGTGCTCCTGTCTATTTTTGCTAGCAATGAGTACAGCGTCTATGTATTCACAGACGAATGACAAATGTGACAATACCTGGTCTATGAATCATTGAAATGTTTGTGCTACATTTCACAGCCCAAAAGAAACTCGCAAAAACTCGAACATTCCGAATGATGTGATGATAGCCGTTTTGAAAAACGGTTATTTTGAGCCACTGCTGTTATATCCTGGATGTGTTGTACTAGGTACCTATCTGGTTTGGTAACAGCATTCAGCACTCTGTAGTCCCCACATGCACGCCATGTATTAGGGCTTTGCTGACTAGATGAAGCGGAGAAGCCCATTCGCTCTTTGAACGGTGAACTATGACTAACTTCATCATTTGCTGAAATTCAGCCCCAGCTGCTGCTATCTTTTCCGGTGCTAAACGCCTAGCTTTATGTTGAACAGGCGGATTTTTTGTTTCGATATAATGTGTGATGGAGCGTGGTAAAATTTCCTTATGAAAGGAGGGTACAAAAATTGAAGGGTATTCCTTCAAAAGACTCAGGAAATCATTGTCCTGGTTTGCATGTGCCACTGCTGGACATAATGGAGTACCAACCTTGACTACACCACACGCTGTAAGATGTGTTTCAGGAGCTCACTGGCTTGTTATACCAACAACCAAGCCGAATACTTGCAAGAAATCAGTATCTAAAATAACACTGTCTGCATCAGCCACTATAAAAATGTGGGTAAATGCTCCATGCAAGCCCAAATTGAGGTCCACACACCTCTGCCCATGTGTGTGTATTAATGAACCATTTACGGCTCGTAGTGTGAACATACAGGGAGATTTCTTGTCGGCTGCAGTCACGGGAATGAGAGACACCTATGCCCACTATCCACTAAAAAAGATGTCCCTGAGTTTTTGTCTACCACATTACAATAGGCGGCCAGAGTAAGATGCACCAACAGCTGATGCCGCAGTATTCTGTCGGTTTATGCGATTCCTGGACTCTTATAGCTACAAGGTGGGATACATGAATTTGCTTTGTCCACAAACTTCTTGTGCTTCCAGCACATTGTCCTATCCTGCCCCCGTTCTCTGGGGTTGGCTGTGGGCATCGCCACGCCTTTGCTTCTCTTTTAAGGTAAGCCTTGCAATGTCCTCCGCCATTTTATTCATGCAAGCTTCCAATCTTTTCTGCCCCTCCATTAATTTTGATAGCAACTCGCCCTTTTCTGATGTCTTAATACCAGCCACCGTTGACGACTGTGTAGACATTATGTTAGCTATGTGGTCGGTTATCTAAGCCAACCGTTCGACTGGTGTGGACTCATCCTGTGCAACAATTGCCATCTTATATTCTGGTCGTATGTGCTGAAGGAAGATGTTCTTGACGATTTTTTTATCTTAGCCAACCTCTGCAGGTGTTTTAAAAGCTGTGACGGCGTGCTATCACCAGCGTCTCCTGCTTCAACAACTGTGAAATCCGTCTGTGCGTGGAAATTGTCACAGCTGTTGTAACTCTTTCCCGAAGGATGTTATATGGTTTGTCCGCGGGAGGGGATATTATTAATTCTCTCACCTCAGCAATAACGTCTTGAGATAAGATAACTGCTACCTGACAAAACTTATCTGCCTGCCCGGATATCGCTTTCTCTCTAAAATATAGATCTATCTGCGCGAAAAAACAAGGCCGGGTTATTTCGTACATCCGTCGGATTTAGACTGAATGTAAACGACGCCATTTCACAATTGTTTATGACTATTTTTTATTATTTATTTATTTATTTATTTATTTATTTATTTATTATTATTATTATTATTATTATTATTATTATTATTATTATTATTATTATTATTATTATTATTATTATTCTATAACGAGCGGTGGTCGGCCGATGTAGCACATATTATAGTAATAATCGTTATTGATACATGAGAAGAGAAGCAAGTAGCGTGTGACGTAGCTATTTACTTCAGCCAATCAAACGCGATTTGGAGAAGAAGATGGCGGACATATTGAAAAGACATTTTGTCGAAAAAAATATAGAACTGTAAACGATAAATAATACATTTCTAAAAATAAATCTGCCACAAAAACATAACCAGTTTTTATTTATTTTTATTAATTTATATCTACGAAAATATACTATTATTATATTTTATTTTTGTATAAATTTACCTGTTTCTACTTTATTTTATTATTAGTTCTAATTACTTTGACTACGGATTTCGCATCAAGAATATTTTTAAGGGAAGGAATAACTTTTAAATTTACACGTGTTTCGTATATAATTAATTAAAAATATGCAAATTACTGCTACGTGAGTGAGTCGGAGTCACCAATGTTGTAAACGTTAGAGGTTGAATCACTGTAACTAGAAATGCTTACAAACAGAAATACTTAACAAACGCGGATAGTTCGCAAGTAGTAAATACACATTTTATTACGAATTAATAAACATGAAAGTCATGTAACATCACAATACAGAACAACAATAATTTGATACTCACTTAGAAGTGGTTAAAGTTCTACTTTGTCTCAGAGTGGGACAGTGTTCTCACCCGGATAAAATCTTACATTCCTTGTTAAGGCCGAAACATCTCTGTCCGTTCTTGTCCCAATGAAAATCGCTCTCCGGTATCTATATACACCAGTGTTCTTTGTCTAAAATCCCCTACACTTCTTTCGATAATGATTTATACGCTTTCTAAAACTTTTCGATTTGGAGCGTGTTCTTTTTAATTTCTTTAAAAATAAGAAAACTGTCCTTTTTTATTTCTAACGTCTTCAATGATTTAACTTAAGAAATGTTTTAAAATGTATTAGAAAGACTTATATTAGAAAATATAGAATGTTTTTAGACCATTAGAAATATAATTAAAATATTAAAGATTAAATTATTTACGTAATTCTGTGTTTCTATATGAACACCGACGAAGCCCTTTTCCTAATTTTTTACCAACCCCACAAAAACATAATTCGTAAAAATGTGTTTTTCTCTGAAAATCCAATTATCTTTGATAATATTAGGAAATGGTTTTCGAAATGAAAGTATTGAGTGTTTAGCAAAAGAGAAATGCTTTGAGATTGTTCACATTAGCAAAAGAGAAATGCTTTGAGATTGTTCACATTAGCAAAAGAGAAATGCTTTGAGATTGTTCACATTAGCAAAAGAGAAATGCTTTGAGATTGTTCACATTAGCAAAAGATAAATGCTTTGAGATTGTTCACATTAGCAAAAGAGAAATGCTTTGAGATTGTTCACATTAGCAAAAGAGAAATGCTTTGAGATTGTTCACATTAGCAAAAGAGAAATGCTTTGAGATTGTTCACATTGCAGTGAAATGATTGTGTATCAGACATTGTTCAAACGTTCCTTTCATTTTAGCATCTTTGTCATTTTCAACGCAGATTCCTCTTTTACAAAATGCGATTCTTAGTTAATTGCTTCTGACGGACGCAACAAGTTTCGATTGAATACGGTTAGAAATATTCAAATTTAAACGAATGAAAACACAAGTGAGGTAGACAGTTGGGTACGAAAACAACATGAGGAAAAAAATATAATGTTTGCCTTCGATTATAGGATTGGGTTTTCAAGTAAACTTTGTTAGAGGCATATATATTTTTTAATTGGAATTCATTATTGAGATGAGTATTATTCATATTAATTTATTTATTGCGGACTATTCTTCTCATCTTTCTTAGTTGTTGCTGCACCACGTTTCGGCCAACTATTCTTCTGGGCTTCGTCAGGTCGCAACCGCGACGAGATAGGAACTCCGAATCACCTGACTGCATTCTCAGCAATTACTGCCATCTGTAGTTGTTGTCATGATGAGATGACAGCAACTACAGATGGCAGTAATTGCTGGTCAGTAATAAGTTTAAAGTGGCGCCCGATCAATTCTAGGACTACAAGCAAAATAAAGAATGAGAAAATAGCGAGGTGAAGAATTGAACTATCTTATTTCTCTTTTGACGTCAGCTACTAACCAAGTAAGGAGAACTTAACAGTTTATACACTGTCAAGAGGATGCTGTACGGCATTAAGCGGGGACGAACTCCGAACGCTACATAACAATGTCTGTCACCTAGGAGTTATCCGAATGTGTAGAAACTTGCATTTCTCAGTGGAGGAGGTAAAAAGAATTACAAATTCCTGCCGAACGTGTGCCTCGGTTTATTAATCCAAAACTGGCGTTTTAATAAAAGCAACACAACTGTTCAAAGGACTCGATTTTAGTTTTAAAGGATCGCTACCAAGCAAAACGAGGAACCGGTATAAATATATACCGGTTCCTGTTGTCGACGAATATTCATGGTTTCCTTCTGCCTTCCCTTGCTCAGACATATCGGCTACTGCAGTTATACAATGCCTCTATTCATTATTCGCTGTCTTTGAGTTCTTGCCTATATACATTCGGACCCAGGAGCTTCTTTTATATCAGAGCAGCAGCTTCGATAATTTCTACAGAAACGAAGAGTAGCTATAAGCTGGAAAACTCCCTACAACCCTAAGGGTAACGGCCAATGCGAACAATTTAACTGCATTATTTGGAAGACAGTTCAATTGGCTGCATCAAATAACGGATGTTCGATTGATAATTGAAAAAATCTCCTTCCTGTCACATTATACGCCATTTGATCCCTATGGTGTGCCGCCACGAATGCCAGCCTACACGAAAGGTTTCTAATGACACTGTCTTCGTTGGGGCTCCGTCAGACACTTCGGATGGGTCAACACCTGAATCCCTTAAAAGTGAAGGCTAACACCGAAAAAACGTGTTCATCCAGAGACTGACTCTAACGCAGAACGGCCTGCTCCTCTGAGAAGAAAACATTTCGGAGCGATGTATTTTAGAGCCCACAGACAGTCTCGCAATGAAGAGCCTTCCTGTTTGAATACTCTGACCCCGAATCATGGACTGCCAAGACGACCACAGCGAGCTCGTGGGGAGTCTGGACATTTAAGGGATTTTCTTCCCTATCAGTGAGAAATTTGGTGGGGTAAAATGTTGTGAATATGGATTACCTCCTCTTTGATAATCCAAGCTATAAAAGCTGTACATTTCCGCTAATTTAATTAAGTGGTCGGATAAAATTATGTAGAAACGTATAAAAGAATACATTATAAAGTTCAATTATCGTTGTTGCTATTCTTCAGACACATTTTCCATAATTAGTGTGAAGTTCAATTTGGCGAACTTAACTCGCGTGAGGTCCTGAAAACTATAAAAGAAAACTAGACGACCATCAAAAGCAAATGTAACAGAATTCAACACATATAAGAATATTCAGTAAGCTCGGTGCTCAGTATCTACATGACTGATTTACTATATGTGACGAATGCGTATTGCAGTTGGACTCACAACACTGAAAAAGCTATTGTAATTCTTGGACATAAATTTAGGATATTTTATTGATTGGGCACAGCAGATTTGCATCCGAAATATATACACTGGAAAGATATGTTGAAAAATCAACATGTTTGCCTTGAATTATTACAAGAAATTAAATTTTCTGATTTCAGTTGACACTTTCAAAACAATTTTACAGGGATAAAATGTTACTGAGGCCAGTATTCTTTTGACATTATTATTTGTACCTAAGCGTGTTAAAATGTAGAAGTTTCGTAATGTTTAGCAGTTTTCTAAAGCAGAAAAATTATGAGTGCGAACTTTTGCAGTTGTAACTAATGTAAGAACAAAATGAAAGAATTCATTAGAAAATATCAGTTTCACCAGAAATTTTTGGATGACGTCATCAATTTTATTCAAATTTGCTATGAATGAAAACGCAGTTACTCATGACAGGACATTAAAAGTAAATGCTGAACAAATGATTTTTAATTATTAAACGTTTGCTAGTGATATGAATTGTATCTCACCTAAAAATGAAACGGTGGTATCTTTTTTTATAGATATTTGGTTCACACTCCACGATATTATAATTCCCTCTGTGTGTATACATATCTATAATATAAAGCTGAACGTCTGTGTGTGTGTCTGGTCACGAATAGGCTCCTATATGGTTGACTATTATAGAAAACTGATCACATATAATGATAGAAGATGTATCGACACACAGGAATGGGTATGTTTGATCTGACAGAACGGTGGTTCATAAAAATCGTGGGGTCTGCGTTCGCGTCTGGTCCACAAAGTATGGAAATAAAAAATTTAAAAAGAAAAAAAAACTTTTACAAGTGTTTTTGATATAGATGTACATAATAATACTTTGATAAGTATGTTTTAACTTAAATAGGGGTGGTATAATAAAAATTGTGGGGTCTGCATTCGCGCCTGGCCTCCATAGAATGGAAATAGGCACAAACTTTAATAAAGAATTTTCATATCTATCTGCGTAAGTATACTTTGATAATTATGTTTCAGTTTGAAGAAATATGGTATAATAAAATTATGGGGTGTTCCTTCGCGCCGGACATCCATAGAATAGAAATGTGTTACAACGTTTAACAAGGTTTTTTAATATAGATCCACAGAATATTGTGATAAGTGTTTCAGTGTGAACAGGTATGGTATAATAAATTATGGGGTTTATCTATTTTATTTTTACTTTCATCATATTTTACTTTGGTTTTGATACCCCCAAATTCGAAGCTATCTCTTTACAACCCTTCCTTTTCATAACCTATCATACTTTGATAAATCAGAGTCCATTTTCTGTAGGCTGTTTTTGAACGCAGTCAACGACGGGTACTGAAAGTATGATAGGCCATGAAAAGGAAGGGTTGTAAAGAGATAGCTTCGAATTTGGGGGTATCAAAACCAAAGTAAAATATGATGAAAGTAAAAATAAAATAGATAAACCCCATAATTTTTTATACCATACCTGTTCACACTGAAACACTTATCACAATATTCTGTGGATCTATATTAAAAAACCTTGTTAAACTTTGTAACATATTTCCATTCTATGAAAGTCAGGCGCGAACGAACACCCCCATCATTTTATTATACCATATTTCTTCAAACTGAAACATAATTATCAAAGTATAATTACGCAGATAGATATGAAAAGTCTTTATTAAAGTTTGTGACTATTTCCATTCTATGAAAGTCAGGCGCGAACGAACACCCCATAATTTTATTATACCATATGTCTTCAAACTGAAACATAATTATCAAAGTATAATTACGCAGATAGATATGAATAGTCTTTATTAAAGTTTGTGACTATTTCTATTCTATGAAGGTCAGGCGCGAACGAACACCCCATAATTTTCATTGATTGAGATTGTGAGGATCACTCGGCTAGTGACATATGGCCGAGTGGTCCTAGACGTTGTATCAAAGTTTACAGTTACCCAAAGGTGCTGAGTTCAATCCTGAACGAAGGCAGTGAAAAAGTAACATTGAAAAACAGAGAATCAGCAACTATGTCCCAAAGCCTAGCTGGAGTCCGAACACGTTACCCCGTAATAATAATAAAGGGTTGGGTTCGAGACTCCTAACAAACCGTTTACCTGACGAAGGCCGGAGGGCAAAACGGCCGAAACGTTGTGACAATAACAACCAAGATGAGGAAGTCAGTCCGACAATCTCAATCAATGAAAAACAACTCATCTCAAAAAAATACAGACAATTACTACCCCATAATTTTATTATACCATATTTCTTCAAACTGAAACATAATTATCAAAGTATACTTACGCAGATAGATATGAATAGTCTTTATTAAAGTTTGTGCCTATTTCCATTGTATGGAGGCCAGGCGCGAATGCAGACTCCACAATTTTATTATACCATCCCTATTTAAGTTAAAACATACTTATCCAAGTATTATTATGTACATCTATATCAAAAACACTTGTACACATTTTTTTCCATATTTGTGGACCAGGCGCGAACGCAGACCCCACAATTTTAATGAACCACCGTTCTGTCAGATCAAACATACCCATTCCTGTGTCTCGATACATTTTTTTAAATAGTCAACCATATAGCAGCCTATTCGTGAACAGACACACACACACACACACAAACACACACACATTCAGCTTTATATCATATATATATATATATACATATATATATATACATATATATATATACATATATATATATAGAGAGAGAGATGTTATTTGTTTTTGTTTTGCGATATATATATGTATATGTATACTTATATATAAATAACTATATATATATGTATATATGTATAATTTCATATATATATATATATATATATATATATATATATATATATATATATATATATATATATATACTAGCTGTATCCGGCCCCGCGTTGCTGTGGCTCAGTTTGTTAAAATGGAACACATTCCTCAAGAAAAATTGCATTTTTTTCGTTTATTTACTTTTATTATCTTTTGCAATTTTTTTAATCAATAGAAGTTATTTTTTCCCCAAAAAAAAGATTAATTTTTTACCATAAATGGTTAGGTGAAAGTTGTTTTTTTCAGGAAAACTTGCATTTTTGTTGGGTTTTTTAAAGAAATTTGGCAGTAACGTTTCTCTTTTAAAACGGAATTTTTATTATAAAAAGAACAGATGAATGCTTTATATGAACACTGTAAATAGTTATGTGAATGTAGAGAAAAGTTTGATTCTTTTTTTCATGAGAATGTACAAATTATTATTTTTTTTTAACAGATGTTCAGAAAATAAACAGAAAAATACTTCCATCATTAATTATGCAGAAAAATAAATAAAATGTTGATTTAGTGTTTCAACATTATGCTTATAAATTACGATAAACTTGCTGAGTATGCACTGTTTTACGGTTGTTGTAAAAATGGAACGGAAACTTTAATTTCACTCCGTTATAATCTTTCTTAATTTTTTAATTGTGCCCCCCAAACGAATATAATCAAAACAGTAACATTCAACAATTGTACTTTATGTATATAAAACACAAAATATTTAAAAAAAAAAAAAAAAAAAGTTAATAACGAAAGGGAAATAAAAGTCAGTTCGGTATATCTTTTTGTTATTTTTTACATAAGTCCAGCTTACCATTCACATTGGAAATGTCGACATTTATGGGTTGTCGGGTACGTTTACAACGAATAAACACTCCAATCTAGTAGATGTATCAGAATTTTTGTAGGAATTTTTGACACCCCTATCACGAAACTGCGAATAAAATATAAAAAAACTCGTAATTTCTCTTTTAAAAGTGGGTTGTTTATTTTCTTTATGGATTATACTTCCAAAATAAACTATTAAAGTTGTTTTAAAAGTAATAGAAATTTTTTTTTTATTTTTTAAAAAACAGTAATGAATTTTACGAACTCAATATTTTTCAATTTTTAAACTTTATAAATCTATCAAAATTTTTCTATTGATTCTATTTTTACGATATTTTCAGGATCAATGTGAAATTTTATGCTCTTTCCAATAAACTGAATATAATATTTTAGACAAACGTTTTTTTTACATTCACGCCCCCCCCATTTTCAAGTGTCTATTAAAAAGTAAATAATTAATTTACACACCAAAGTTTTATATATCACAAATTGAAGAGAAAAGGTCAATAAATAATATATTCAAATTTAAAACAAAAAAGTAGTGTTTTTTTAGAAATTTACCTGTAAAGTTCGAAGTTTTTTTTAAAAAACTACGTTGTTTTTTCTTTTGTTTTTTTTTTAATGAAACGTTGGTCCTTGCTCCTTCAATTGAAAAAAAATTAGGGCTTGAATTACATTTTTCGAGTAGCTATAAGCTTGGAAAGACAGGGGGTAGAATAATTCACGCCTCCCATTTTTAAATGTCTATTAAAA
The DNA here is from genome assembly GCF_053919585.1 of Euprymna scolopes. NCBI lineage: Eukaryota > Metazoa > Mollusca > Cephalopoda > Sepiida > Sepiolidae > Euprymna > Euprymna scolopes. The sequence goes on along the minus strand of NC_136484.1, from coordinate 84,825,761 downwards.
AGTAAATAATTAATTTACTCACCAAAGTGTTATATATCAGAAATTGAAGAGAAAAGGTCAATAAATAATATATTCAAATTAAAAACAAAAAAGTAGTGTTTTTAGAAATTTACCTGTAAAGTCCGAAGTTTAAACCCTTTTTTTTTTAAAACACGTTGTTTGTTTGTTTTGTTTTTGTTTTTTCTTGGGTTTTTTTTTTAATGAAACCTTGGTCCTTGCTCCTTTTAATTGAAAAAAAAATTAGAGCTTGAGTTACATTTTTTGAGGAGTTATAAGCTTGGAAAGACGGGGTGGAATTATTCACTATTTTTCACGAAATTTCTGATACACGTACCAATCTACCGATGTTAGAACGGCTTTCGGAATAGACACCTCTAACCTTGCCAGCATACCCGAAAAGCTATAAAAGTTCACGTGTCGAATGTGAACGATGAGTTGGACGTAATGTAAAGATGTACCGAATTTAAAAGGGAACGAAATTCAAATTTCCGTTCCATTTTTACAACAACCGTAAAGCAGAGCATTCTATGCAAATTTTACATAACTTACTGTATTAATGCTATTTTTTTAAGCAAAAAGAATATATATATATATATATATATATATATATATATATATATATATATATATATATATATATGTTTGGCTATAAATTCCTAAACTCATTTCACCCTAAATAATTTAGGTGACTGAAATAGGAATCTAATTGAATCTTTTATTTCCTGATAGTATGTGAGAAATTTATTTTTCTTCGAATTCATTAATACGGACTTTTTATTATTGTTAAAAATTATGATGCTTTATTTATATAAAAAAAGCAAAAATAAATTCTTGCGTTTTTTATTTACTACTGAAAACCATAACTTTAGTAAAGGTATTTTTTGTTTAATCAAAATAAAACATTTTCACTAAGAGTTAAGTAAATATAATTAGTTCATTATATTCTGCGATCATTATTTGATAAATACTGAAATTTTCATTAAAATTGGTTAATTTCCTGATTTCTAGTGAATTTTTAAGTAAAGGGAAGGGTCAAAATGTTTATACACTTTGAGCGTCGGCATTCATTGTATGTCCCTACCATTTTTCGATGAATATTTGATAGCAAAGCGACCACGTGCGGCTAATTTAAATCAAATTTCAATCACATGGTTACATTATCAATAATCATGTGATTAAACCCATTGAAATTTTACCGATATTGCATACACATTATGTTTACATTAAGCCTGTGAGACCAAAATATCCTTTTCTGACATTTAAAAAAACCCGCGAGGTCAAGAGAAAGAAATGTCCAGAAAATCGCTAGATTTTTAACTTTTATCATCTGAAATTTTCAAAAATCGCTAATTCACCCCCCCCCAAACTCCATACTTCCTACACTAAAAAAATTATAAATATAGTATATTCAATATATAAAATGTTCCGTGTTTTCTTACTATATGTTTCTGGAATTATATTGAAGCGGTTAGCTTCCCAGAAGGCTTATATGTTTTATCAGCTATTTTTACCTGTTTTTTTTTTTCAGAGAGGGTATTTTTTTTTTTGCAAGAAACAAATCATAAACTCAAACTTTTTATAATAAAAGTTAAATTGAAATATACTGCAAATTAAACATCACAATAATAGTGCAACATATTTTGAAATTAGAAAAATAAAAAAACAAAAAAACTTTATTTTAGCATGTTAAAAGTATTTAGGTTGGTGGATAATTAAATTCTACTGTATTGGTATAAGTTTTTTTTTTGCTGTTGTTTCTTGCTTTTTACAATTTTCGACTAAATACTTCTAAATTAAGCGGGATTGCTTAGATCATATTTTAAAATAAACTTCGGAGGTTGGAATACCCCCCCACCGAAAATGTACTTGGAAAAATCGATTTTATAGCGAGATTTAAGAATGGTTAGCCGAAAAAAAGGTGAAAAACAAAACAAATAATCAATAAATAATTGTTACCAAAGGCAATAAATGCTACTTTTTTTTTTTTTACTTACATGAATTATTTTATGTTTTAAAGTATCTTCAAGCGCTTTTATTTATTTTTTTAATCTAAAATTGTGGGTGTGTGGGTGCGAAATATCTCCAGATTTTCTAGAATTCCCCGCTAGATTGCAAACGAAATCTCCAGACCTAGCAGGAAAACCGCTAAATTGGAAACACAGGTCACGTGACAGGAAGCGGTAATAAATAATTGTCCCTTAATAAAAAAAATGGCCTATCGATACAAAGAAAACCACCTATTTATCATAGAAAAATTAAGTATAATGTTATAATTAAAAAGAAATATATAAAAACACACATGGATATAGTAAACATATTATACCAAAACGTGGAAGCCATCCGTCCAGTGGTTTTTTAGACTATTAATTGCGAACAAACCAAGAGTTATATATATATATATATATATATATATATATATATATATATATATATATATATATATATATATATATATATATATATATATACTAGCTGTACCCTGCCACGCGTTGCTGTGGCTCAAATTGGCGCAATGGAAAAAGTTCCAAAATGAGAAAAAGCATGTTTCTTATAGGTTTAAATTTCCATTTTGCATGGGTACACAGTTTTTGTCGTTTCATTTTCTTAGCTGATATAGAGATTTTCCGGTTTGGTGACTCTTGAATATGTAACATAAATTGTCCATGTGAAAAAACAGTCAGTGTGTAACTGTAAGGCCCACAATTGTAAAGATTGTTCCCTGTGCTTTGTTGATGGTTATTGCAAATGACAATAAAATTGGAAAGTTCAATTTGCTAAAGTGTAATGATGTATCCGGTGGAATCATAGGAATGCATGGAATGAAAATATATTCATCTGTGAAAGGTCCTGTTAAGATTGTTGTTTCTATGATATTGTTTGTTAATTTTTTTTTACTGCAAGCTATGTGCCATTGCAAAGCTTGGATTGGTTTCTATTTCACAACATGATAATTAGTACACCAAATTTCAGTTGCAATACATGCGGTGGCATCCCTGGCAAATATAAATGTTGGATAATTAACCACTTTATCTGCTTTCACAACAGTGTCGATGGATTTGTATTTGACTACCTCACTTGGAATTTTACATTTAATTATAGCGTTAAGTTCATGGGCATCTTTGTATTGACCTGCAAGAATAGCTCATTCACTCAGTCAAATAGAATTCTTATAATTTGAAAATCTGCAAAAACCTTTTAAACTAACTATTCTTTTGATGAAATAAAATTACAGAAATTACAGAAGTTAAAAGTCAAAGAATTTTGCCCTTAACTCTGATCAGCTGGCACTTTTTCGTACCCAATTTCCCACAAGTGATGTAAAAGTTTTTGTGCGGATCGAACATTCTGCAACTGGATATGCATATTTTGAGTTAAGTTTAATGTCTTCACATGGAACAAAAAAGTAGAGCATTTGAGGCAAGCATTTATTTCATCTGCTGGTGTTGATTGAAGAATAACAGGTAACATTTGTCTGAAATCTCCTGCAAACAATATTACTGCATTCTCAAATGGTCTGAAATTGCCACGCAAATCTTGCAAGGATCGACCAAGAGCCTCAAGTGATTTTTTGCGTACCATTGTGCATTCATCCTAAACAATAAGTTTGCATTTTTGCAATATTTTTCCCCATATTGGATGTTTTGGAGATGTCGAACATGAGATTTTTGAAAAATTGAATGTTTTAAAGTAGAATAAATAATTCTTCTACTTGGCAGCAAGGTCGCAGGTATTCCTCATGCAGCAAGGGCTAAGGCTATGTCATTTTGTTACCAAATGGCTGCCAAAATCAATTTAATTAGAAAGGTTTTACCAGTTGCTTCTGGTGCTGTTCAAGGTAGCAGTAATTTCCAAATAACTTCTATTCTCACAGTCAGTAAATTAGGTGACTAAAATAGGATTTATCCATGTTTTGACAATGCCTTATTCACTGTAAGTAATTTAGGAGACTAAAATAAGATGAGGGATTAGAGATGGACGGATAGAGAGGAAGATATATAAATAGAAAAGAGACAGTGAGATGAAAATATAGAAAGAGAAGGAGATAGAGAGATAAAGGGATTGATAGATAAACAGAGAGAGGGGGAGAGTTAGAAACAGAGAGGGATGAAACAGAGGAAAGGAGAGAGATAGAGGGAGTTAGAGAGAGAAAGGGGCTCAAAGAGAGATGGAGAGGGTGATATAGAGAGAAAGATAGAATGAGAGAGGGAAAGGGAGAGATGGATAGAGAGAGATATTGAGAGAGGGGGAGAGAAACAGGTGAACTACACTTCACCGTTTTTTTCCTCGTTCAGTAGAGAAGAAATCTTTCGAGACTGAGGCAATTTTAATGTTTTGTTATTATCCAGAGTACCCCTTTTTTTTGGGGGGGGGCTAGATTTTCCTCGCATTAGAAACCGACCGGGTTATCTGTACTTTCACTTAACAAATTAATAAAAGAAAAACATATTGTAAAATTTGAATTTAACAGGAAAATACTATTTTAAAAAATAGCACGGTAACATAAGTGCCACTTTAGGTACTCCTTGGGCGTTGAGTTCCATGGCGACCAGCATAATTATTTAATGGTAGCTCCCTTAGCCCCCCCCCAGTCAAGGCTAATGCATGCGCACGTAACATTTTTTTATTTACTGACGTTGGCTTAGTAACTAAACGATTTATTGATAATTTCGTAACCCTTAAACGCATGCCGGAAGATTTAAATTGGTTCATTATTGTTAAAGTTTCATTCAACACAAAACCAAAAACACATATTAATGATAAATGATTCATTATTCTATTTATTGAAATTTACTAATTTTTAAATAAAAAAGTAAAAAAAAAAAGTTAATAAAAAAATAGTTGCTTATGTGCGCATAAACAACTTGTTTTTTTTTTTTTAGATTAGGTCCACCTTATAATCACCCCCCCCCAACCTCCTCATATTAAGAACAGCTTCCGGAATAAACACCACTTTTGGAGGGGGGGGGGGCTATTTGCAAAATTTAACTGATATTTGTTGTCAGCATACCCACCCGAAAATACTATTTAAAAAAAGGAGGGGTTCAGTGCCCGTGGCAGAGAAGTAGATTTATTTATCAATAAAAGTTGCGGAGATGTAAATTTATTTATCAATAAAAGTCGTCATTTAAAAAAGAAAATTGTGGCGGTGGACCTAAATGTTTTGTTTTCGCACTATTCAACAATTTGTTCATCCGCGCATGTAAATTTAAAAATATTTGTAAAAGTGAGAAGTTATCAGTAAATGATTTAGTTTTTTTTTTATTTATTTATTTATTTATTTATTTTTTTTTACATTAGGTCCACCTCCACAAATGTTAAGAACGGCTTTCAGAATAAACACCCCCTACCTCTCCATGTTAACAACGGATTTCGGAATAAACACCATGGGGGGGATATTTTTTTTAAAAAAAGTCGATAAAAGTCGTCATTTAAAAAGAAATTTAAAATCAAATGTTTGTAAAAGTGAGAAATTATTAATAAATGTTTAGTAACATTTTTCGGTGCTAATGCAGAGAGTGACCCGCGCTATTTTTTAAATCGTGTTTTTTTTTTTAATCAATTGCAAGGTTAAAGTACAGAATAGGTACAAAACACCCTCCCCTCCCCATGTTAAGAATGGCTTTTTAAATAATAACGTTATTATTTCAACATGGATCGCTCTCTGCATGAGTACCCATTTTTCTTTTAATATTCATAAAAAGTAAAACTTTTTTCAAAATAAATAAATAAATAAATGTTTGTAAATGTGACAAATAATCGTTTAGTTACAGCAACGTCAGTAAATAAAATATGTTACGTGCGGGGTGAGGTGGGAGACTAAGGGAGCGACTATTATTGTTTTCTACTGGTCGCCATGGAACTCAACGTCCAAGGAGTAAACAAAATGTAATTTTTTTTGTCGAATAAATAAATTTCAAGCAATTTTTGCAATAAATAATAGATAGCAACTTCGTTAATTTTACGACTCGCCCCAGCATATTATAAACACCCTAACTTCCCCATGTTAAGAACGGCTTTCGAGGTTTATGGAAGGGCGGTTTTTTTTTTTGGTTTTTTTTAACATGGGGGGGTTAGGGTGTTTATAATACGTTGAGGTATGTCGTAAAAATGAAACAGTTTAGAAAAAGTTAAAACAAACTTTTTTTATGTAAACAATGCCGTGAAAATAAACTAAACAATTAAAACGTAATGTTTCATGAGTGAAAAGCCTTAACATAAATAAAATTTAAAAAATTGGTAAGTACATAAATGAATTTAAATTTTTAAAATATGGGATTATTATTTATTTGTGTGTGTGTGTGTGTGTGTGTGTGTGTGTGTGTGTGTGTGTGTGTGTGTGTGTGTGTGTGTGTGTGTGTGTGCTAATGCAGAGAGTGATCCGCGCTATTTTTTTAAAATCGTTTTCCACGTTTAATTAAAGTTTTATGATATGTTTTTATTCAATTGTAAGGTTAAAGTACAGAATAGGTACAAAACACCCTCCCTTCCCCATGTTAAGAATGGCTTTTTAAATAATAACATTATTATTTCAGTACGGATCACTCTTTGCATGAGTAAGTTTTTTTTTGTTTTTGTTTTTTTTACTTATCGAGTTAACAGAAAATGAAATCTTTCGTCAATTCGTGGCTGTGAAATGAATCGAACCGGAAGTTCAGTTTTACAACAGAACAGATTCGCAGTAACGGTTAAAAAATATATATTTATTTTATTTAATATTTTAATAATTCACGAGGTAAATTTATTTCAATAACATAAAAACATACCTCGACTCTAAAAATGGGTTGTCTGAAAATTTCAAATAAATTGGTAACGTAGAAATAGGGTTTTATTCGTTTAAAACGAACCAACATTTACATACATATATATATATATATATATATATATATATATATATATATATATATATATATATATATATATATATATATTTCAACTTAATTTCTCGTGATTGACGTTGTCCGTAGAGTTTGTTCCTTGCTAATGGAATCAGAGAGTGCGTCGTGGCCAGGTTCGAATCGCCCGACGGGCTATAATCGTAACTATCTGCACTGATGATTCTTGAACAGAAGGAGACACTAGTGTTTGTATGCATTTAAAAATTATTATAATAATAATTATGTCAGCCGCTTTAAAGTTGAAATGTAACTCGATCACGTAAGCTCGCATGCGTAGATTAGATCACTATGGACGGACGTCTCGACATTATATAATAAATGTTTAAATTTCAACATAATTCTCGCGGTTAACGTTGGTTGTGTGGTTTGTTCCTTGCTACTGGAGTTAGAGATGGCTTCGTGGCCGGGTTCGAATCTTCTGACCGGCTGTAATCGTAACTCCTTGCGCTGATGATTCCCGAAAGGATGAAACACTAGTGTCTGTATGTATTTAAAAATTATCATAAAAATTATTATAGTAATAGTCTCTTATATATATATGATACTTTCACTACACCGATGAAGACTGAAGGATCGATCGAAAATTATGTACTAGTAAAAAAAGTGTTTTAATTTTTTTTCACAATATTATTTTGTATTCCTGCATGTCACCAATTGAAAACGAATAAAGAAAAGTTATAAGCTTTTATACTTTTCGTATTCTTTTTTATACATTTCCATTCATATATATATATATATATATATATATATATATATATATATATATATATATATATATATTCTTGTCGTTGTGTTCGCAATGTTAATTCTATTTTCTGATCGAAATTTAGTAAAATACGAAAATTATCGAGCCACGATTGTCACCCATAGGGACGGATTTGCCGAAATTTCTTCAAACTATCATTAATGTTTTGTTCTTTGTGTATTTAATGCTGATTTTTTTGTAAATACAAATGCTATTAAAGAGGAAATATTATCCTATTTTTTATGCACTGTTTTGTTGTAGAGTTATAAGTAATAATGAGAACATATGTTATCCGACGGAACTGCATACCTTTGCCAAAGTAATGTAAATAATAGGCTAAAGTCTTACATGTGCCTTACTTTTATTGTATTAACTATCCCAAAATTTTTGCTATTGAAATGTTAATAACCTAAAAACTATTTAGATTATCAGACTGAACTTTTTGATATCGGTTATGGTTATCAATGTGCATTTGATTCATACATCAAATTTGGGGAAATTTGAAGTTGATATTTTGCCAAAATTGCAAGGTCAAGACCAACGGTCGAAGTCATATGATGTAGGACTTTAGGTACCTCCACGCGCGCCACAGTTCTACCCCCCTGTATGTAACCCGATGTAGCTGTAATTTAATATTATCATCCTATTTTTTTACTATTTAAAAGAAGAAGCTTCAAATAAATTGCTAATATTTTCTTAAAATTTTTTTACAGCATACAAAAATAATGAAAATGCGAGACAAAAATCGTGTTTACATTATCGACACTTTAAAACAACTTTCTTATGCAGTGACATTTTTTAAGCTGTTGAAACACCCATGTTTTAAAAATCTAGCAAAAATCAAATAATCGTCATATTTTCCTGAAAGTTTCGATATTTATTCATTATTAAATAAACTTACTTAATAAAAGTAGGTTTCGTTAAATATATTAGAGGAAATATTTTGTTAGGTGTTCTACCTCCCCCCATATTTCATGTTACGAAAACTAAAAAAAAAATGAATGTAGGTCGATAAAAACATCAACATTTTTTAAAGCTGAAACAATCAAATAATTAAAAACTTGTTATATATATAATCCCGTCATTTTTTTTTCACTTACTTTAAAGTCGTAAATATAATTGGATATAAAATCAATATCATTATGTTAAAAAATAAAATAAACAATTTTTCGTGATGTTTTTTCGGTAATATAATTATTTGAATTACAACAAAAAAAAATTCTAAAAAATAATTATTTTAAAAGGCTTTAAATGATATTAAATTTAAATATTACGCGATATAAAGGTTAAACAGATTTTTTTTTTATAACAGGTTTCCAATAATAAAAGATATATATTCACATAATAGAATATATGACTCTTGAGATAATAAAAACTACAAAAGCAAAATCGACTAAAAAAATTGTTTTGATTTTATTATTTAAAATTACAGAGTTGATAATCAAAATTTGCGCTTTTTTTCCAAAAAAGTACAGAGGTATGTAGCGACATCATGTTTAGATACATATATCAACCAAACAGGTTAAAATCAATTTTATCGTCTGTGTAGTTCGTTATTAAAAATCTATTTGTTTTATAAAAGGTAAGACTTATATTGTTTTTTATCCATTTTTTATTGTGCATTTTATTTATTCATAAATTTCTGCATAAATGATCTTCCATAAAATTGACCCAAACTATAGTGAACACATGAAATGATGACGTCACTACTTAATGTGTATAATGATGGCATTCTACCCAACGGTTTGAGGGGGTGCCTACAGGACTTCATTGTTCAAAATGGGTCAAATAACGAGTTTTTCCGAGTTATCACCAAAAGAGTGACTTTCACTTTTTCTATGACTTTGACCTTTCAGATAGGTATCTCCAAATTAATTTCTGGCTGATATTTTGCCTAAATTTGGTGACTATTCGACAATCGATGTGGATGCTAAGCTGTTCACAAACAAAAAACAAACAAATTCGACGGAAAACATAACTTCCTTGACAGAGGTAACTAGTCAAATTGTTATTCTTGTAAAATTTGCAAAACAATTTTACTGAAAAAAACTTTCTTTTTTTTTCAAGTACGTTTTACCCCCTCTTCCTCCTCTGTCCTTCCTTCGTCTCTCGCTTCTATCTCCTCCTCGTCCCCCTCACTTGTTTCTCTGTCTCCTTTTCAGTCCTTCTTCATGCCATTCTCCACAACGCTGCTGCCACTACCACATCCCTCTCTTATTGATTGTTTCGCCTCTCACTTTTCCACACTTTCCCCTATGATTCTAGAAATAGTTTTCTTTCAAATCCGTTAATCCAATCCGTAATTTGTTGGGGGGTTTTTTGCTATTATTTCATTTACAAAACATGATTTTGTAACCGTTTTCTCCTACAGAAAATAATAAACGCTAGCAATATTTTATTGTTAGAAAAAACAGCGAATTGCTATCCTCTGCCAAGTAGAAATTGCTTGTTATTTGAAAGAACTGTTTATTCTTTTCTTTTTGATGAGTTTAATTCGCATTTGACAATCCATTCGTTGATGGAAGAGATTAATTCTAAATAATAAGTTGCAAAATGGCCATGGAGGTGAACTTTCTATATGAATCTTATTAAACTCTCATCAATAAAGAATAGGATGTGGGCGCGGGAAAATGCGAATCAGTGACGACAACGATGAAATGAAATAAAAACCAATTGAAGTTTTAATTTATTTTATTTTTTTTAATTAAACATTTCTTTCTGTTTTTTGTTTCACATATGTTCAGCGTCGATATTTTGAGCCAAACACGAAAATATAGATGATTAATATTATTAATAGTATTATTATGATTAATATTATTAATAGTATTATTGTGATTATATTAATATTTGTGTATTATGCCCGGGTGGGAAAGCCTCTTATTTTGATCTCATTTTAACTTTACTTTTAATGAAAAAAATATAAACCTATTAAAGAAAAATACATAAAAGAAATATACGGATAAGATATTTAAAGATTTTAAGATAGACAAAAATGTCCTTGTAAATTCATTAATTTTGCATTATTTCTTTTTAATTCATCCAATTTATTCTTATTGGCATTTTAACTTGAATAGTTAATTTAAGTTTTGTGTAAGTTGCATGAATGCATATGTTGATTTATTTTGAAGGATATACGTGCGTTTGTATGCGCTTGTGTTTGTATGTGCATGCAAGTTCAATATTGTTAACGTCTGTCTTCATCATTGCCATAAGGACACATTTTATTTGCATCTGTAAACAAAATGTTGAAAGTTTCGTTGTTATATTTGAATGCCTGATCATTTGGAATATATGGATTTGCATAGAGAACGTATTATCGGTATCAAATTATTGACAATCTTAATTCTTTAGATGTTTATTATAATATGGATTTAAATTTAGTGGAAATTAAACTTGACGTCGACAACACCTATATGCGCAGAATGTGTAAATATTTTCAAGTTCTGCATATATGTAAAAATCAGACAACCATTTCACTGATGAACGATACATTTGTAAGATATGAAGCCGTCTGAAATTTGTCTTCTACGAAGAAATAAACAATCATTTCTATAACAGTATAGATATTCATGCCATTCTTAGGATGACTGATAAATTTTTCTAAATTAGTATATCATGTGTCGTACCCAAGGTGAGACTAAAGAATCCGTCTCTAACAAGCGTATCGAAATATCAGATGTCGTATTCTTAAAACAGATGATTAGTTTTATGTATTTTAGCTTTACACGTAATAAAAGACCTCTTTTATGGCAGATTTATGAGGAGAATTGTCTAACATCCATAAATATTGACATTTTCAGGTTATCTTTCACGGACAAAACTCGTGTTATGCTTAATAGATCTGATCGTAAAAGCGAGATGACTACAGTAGACTATGGTGAGGTATTATTGGTGGTCTATGCTAGTTGGTCTATGTAGAATTCTAAACGGGGTTAAAATAACTACTAATTCTCTAGAATACTCATCCCAGAACAAGTAGAAAAATGTGGAAATGGCTCAGAAAAAAGACACTTGAACAGAGACACGAAATTGTTACTGACAGCTGTACAGAACACTACGATTAGAATTAATTGCATTAAAACTAAAATAGATCAAACTAAGGAAAACAGTAAATTTATGCTATAGGGACAAAGGAATGATACAGTAAGTCGCATAATAAGTGAATGTTGCACTTTCTTCTCTTTGTCTACAGGGTTTACATTTATTGTGTTTTATCTATTTTAGATTTAACGTTAGCGCTACCCTCGTTTTTCCGTGCATCTGTCAGTATATATTTTGTTTCTCTGTTTATGTGTCCTTTTCTTAGCCATGCCTTGGTATTTTCATGAGTCTCTTCTCTTTTGCCATTCTTATGAATCGTCCGTAAAGTATTTTCTTTTCACACTTTTTTTTTGTCTTTTTGTTTCTGGTTTAATCGTTTCCTATATTGTTCTTCTCAGTGGTGTCTCTCGCTGCTGTGATTACTTTTTTCTGCATTCTGAATTATTTAGTCTTTTTGTGCCTTCTACACAATCTACTACATTTATCGTTCCTTTTTATGTAGAGTTGGTTAATATTATTTGGGGGGTGTAATGCACTGTGCATTGTCATTATTTTACTTGTCTTCTGATCAAGAAGCTTAAATTATTCTTTGGTTCAGCCTATGAATGGTCCAGATTACCTTATTAGCAGTAGGTGTTTGTTCTTTTAATTAGATTTCTACTGTATAATTTATTTTCTAAGGATGTCCTTGTTCTTCTCAGATACTCTTTTCTAATAGTCTCTTATATTTCTGTAGATATGATGATGTTTGCTACTAGAACTCCCAACTCCTCTTGGTTGGATAGTTCAATTCCTTCTGATGTCTTAAGTTTTCCCCTTTTCATTTCCAGTAGTGCACACTTTTCCATTCCAACCTTTGATGCCTTTCAGCCATTTGGCGTTTCTGTTGTGCTCTTGATACTGTCCCCATATCTGGCTCCAGACGTGTTTTGTTTTTGTCGAGTCTGGTTGTTCCTTTTTTTTCTTTTTTTTTTGTTATTATTCCTCCGTTCATGTTTTGATAAAACTATCTTTCATTGTTTTAAAAGGTCATATTATTTATTCACACAGGTCATCAACAAAGATTTCTCTTTGAGAACAACTTGTGGCGTTCTCTGGAGTCTGAGTGACAACAAGTGTCCCCAGATTTCCAGTACTCTCCATCTTTTTCGATAACTTTTGTAAAAGAATTTGCGTTATCGCAACAGCCGCTTACCAATGATTTCTTGTTAGCTACGACCATTTGTCTTCATTGGAATTTGGGTGGCAATAAGCCTCCCAAAGTCCTAGTTCTCTTTGCACTCAACCAACAGAGGTCTAGCTAGTGCTTTCTTCTTCGTCTTTTTCTTCTTCTTCTTCTTCTTCTTCTTCTTATTCTTATTCTTATTATTATTATTATTATTATTATTATTTATCATTTCCAATCGATCTGAATTGGAAAAAAAGGATTTTTATAAGTATTATTATTAATAATATTATTAATAACTAGCATTAATTGTCCTGTTTCAACTATCATCTTCAATCTTCACGGTATTGTCTCAACTTCCATCTGGTTAATCCTTATCCTAGAATGGTTTGAAGTCTTGATAAGCGGAGACATATTAGTAAAATATTTTTAGAAAGGAGTAACGTTTGAATCGAGTTGTTTATTGATGTAGTTCTTTTCACAACGAATGGAATCGCTTGCATGTCTGTATACTTTTAGAAATCGATATTATTGACTTTCATGATGACCGAAGGGATAATAAGTCACTCAATTGCTGGTTGAAGCGTTGAAAGATTGGTCAAGCATTGTTGCATTTTGATTCTAGTTGAAGTGAGGAAGTTCATTTAAGCTCAGTAGAGCATGAAAAAGAGTAATCGATATAAAGGATTTTTGCATCACAATGACGCGCGTTTATATATATATATATATATATATATATATATATATATATATATATATATATATATATATATATATATATATATATATATAGTAATTTATAAAATATATATGGCGATTAAGCTACACTGAATATTCCGCGTTTCATCCACTCTAGGATTTTTCAGGCTTATGCGCATAAGCCTGAAAAATCCTAGAGTGGATGAAACGCGGAATATTCAGTGTAGCTTAATCGCCATATATATTTTATAGATTACTAACTAGCTCTACCTACGTATTGAGCACTTTTGAAGTAAATACTTAGTTTACGCATAAATTTATACTTTTGTATATTAATTTTATGTGAGTAAATGAAGTAGTTATATATATATATATATATATATATATATATATATATATATATATATATATATATATATATATATATATATATATATATATACTCGGGGTTTTTTATATTCAAAAGTAATGGACTAATGAATTCAACGAGGTTGTTAGATAGTGCTCAATAAAAAGAGCTGATAATACTTGTTTATTGTTATATAAACATGCTCACATCCCGCTGCTACAAATAGCCACTTGTTTCAATCAAACAACAGATATCATCAGGCAGCGACTTGACTATTCAAAAGTTCAATGAACAATGGATTTTTATTTTAGGTAGGAACTCTTTAAAAGTTGGAGTTTAAAAACTTAAAACACAGAACTTTAATTATAAGATGTAAAGAGGGAGGGGCAATTTAAATAAAGTTAAAAGATTATAATGGAGAGACAGTGATTGAGAAGAGAAAAAAAAGGGAATAGAGAAAGAAATAGAGAAAGAAAATAGAGAGAAATATATATATATATATATATATATATATATATATATATATATAATATGGAGAAGAAAAGAAAAAAGATATAAATGATTATTATAAAGAGAATAAGGACTAGAAGGGAAAGGAAAGAATGATGAGATCTAGTTAAAGAGAGAAAGAGAGAAAGAGAGAAAGTAAGAGTTTGACAGTATATAGAAAAAGAAAAAGAAAAAGATCAACCAATTTATGAACAATTATACAATTCAGTAATGAAACATGTTATTACAAATACAAACAGAAGATACAATCCAAGCGTCAGAAATGAACATGTCAAAAAAGACAGCGAATGTATCCAGCCAACATATTTATCATCTCACATACGTCCACGAGTAATATCAACGCAATATCAACTGAAACTTAAAACAAATCTAGGAATGAAATTCTTAAACTTAATTAAAAAGCACTTCCCTATTAATAACATACTACATAAAATTTTCAATAAAAATACAATAAAACTTAGTTATAGCTGTAATGAAAACCTTGAAAAAATAATTAAAAAACATAATAACAAAATATTAAACAAAAATAGCACACCCATTGCTACCGAAAGTTGTAACTGTAGAATTAAATCAAAATGCCCTCTTAAAGAAAATTTTCAAATTACTTCTGTAGTGTACCAAGCAACTATTTCTACTAAGGAAAATCCGAATGAAAAAACATATTACATAGGAATGACAAATAACAATTTTAAAGAAAGATTTACCGGTCACAAGTGCTCTTTTGAAAATAATGAGTACAAAAATAGAACTTCCTTGTCTAACTATTACAATGAACTAGTAGAGCAAGGTTACTCCCCAATAGTAAATTGGAAAATTTTAAAGAAAGCTAAAACCTGTTCATCTTTAAACTCGCCTTGCTACCTATGTCTTTATGAGAAATTATTTATACTTACTTTTAGAGAAAGAGATAAATTATTAAATAAGAAGCACGAAAATTCAATTAATTGCAAACATTATAAAAACCATCTTTTAAGTAATTTAGTTTAGATATAAAATTTAAATAAATTTAAAATTGTCACTGATTTCTATAATTTATTAAAATACTATTAATATACTTTCTCCTCGCCTGATTTCATTCTTTACTTCCCCTATCTTATATACCTGTGTGTCTATGTGTATATGTATGTGTCTATGTATTTACTTTATGACCGTGTGTACTTAGATTTATATATTTCTATCTTATTTTGTATACCCTCCCATGTTTATTCAATCCATTTGTATGTTTTTATGTGTGTATGCATCTATCTGTACTTTGCCAAATTATTTGTATTCTTATGTATTTCTATATATATAGTTTATGTAAATTATACATATTTATGTGTGCGTATATATATGTGTGTGTGCGTTGTTGTATATTAGTATATGACTGTGTGCATATATTTGTGTATTTTTTGTATGTATGTGTATACATAAAATTATATATATATATATATATATATATATATATATATATATATATATATATGCTTATTTGTATGTCTGTTGGTTCTCTGTGGGTATATACATATGTATTTTATTATTTTTAATTTGGGTACTATCTACCTGTGTGTCGCTACTTTTGAGTATTTCGTTGATTTAATTACTTCTTTTGCCTGAATATATTTATATATTTATATGTAAGTGTACTTGTATCTGTGTTATTAGTAATCTTGTCTTGAATGTATTAATTTGTGATTTAATATGACTTTATATCTATACTTAAATAGCTTAAATTTTCAACTTAATAGTATAGTTACACCTTTACTTATGTGCATGTATATATATATGTGTATATGTATGTATATATATATATATATGTATGTGTGTGTGTGTGTGTATATATATATGTATTGTATTCTTTTTATATGCATAAATATTAGTAGATTTTTATTTATAATTATTGGTCCTATTTAATTCATTAATCCCCTCTTATGGCTAAATATGTTATATTAAAAAGATAATAAATATTAATTTTATTCTGTTTTCATTATTATTATTATTATTATTATTATTATTATTATTATTATGTTTATTATTACTATTATTATTATTATTAATTTTAATCTTGGTTTATCATTATTTTTTCTTTTATTTATATATTTATCTAATATAAACGCCTGACAGTATCCTATACCTCTATAAGGCAACCATTCGCCCATGTATGGAGTACTGTTGTCACATCTGGGCTGGTGCATCTGCTTCTTGTCTCTCGCTCCTGGACAGGGTTCAAAAGAGAGTCGCCAACCTGATAGGTCCTGAACTGTCATCTAGGCTTCAGCCTCTGTCCCATCGACGAGATGTTGCATCCCTCTGCCTGTTCTACAAATACTTCAATGGTGAATGCAAATTTTAACCTAAACATTAAACTTGTTAGTACATAGAAACAGATAATGCGCCAAACTTTTTTATTAAATATATTCTTTTAAACTTTACAGAATAAAAACAAAAGTTTACACCTTTTTGTGTAAGCAAACCAACAAAAAAAAACATGTAACATTCCTAATTTTGTTTGGAAAGTATTTTTACAAAAAGAATTTGTTTTTTACTTGCCTTCCCCAAGGAGCAACGTAAGACACAAGGTTGATTTTTGACAAAGAAAAATCTTATTTTATGAACGGGGTTATAATCAGGATTCGGTTCTGGGGTTCGAGAAGGAGTGAGTCACTCTCTTGAGAACAGCACGTTTCTGCCCTCTTCTTTTCCAATCAACCACCATTACGTTGTTCTTTGACTGCATTCCCGTTACGATCCCCCCTTCCCCACCGTCCATTAACATGTCCTCAACCGGCCCTCTTTCCAAAAATATTTCTTCGATGACCCCTCCGATCGCCCATGCAGCTTCTGCCCTGATCTCTCTCCATATGGCAAATTTCCCCGGTCCACAGTCGACCATCGACAGATACAGCTCATGGCGATAATGGGTCACATCAATGGCCAATCGCTTCCAGTTCTTTGCAATGGGTAACTCTCCTGCTTCGTGTCTGGATGGTCCGGTCTCTATCGATTGGCACTCCTGATAGTGCTCCACTACCTCCCTAACCTCCTTCTCGGTGGTTTCGGGTAAACCTCTCTTGCCAGGAATAACGTCCGTTCTCGACCAAAGTGGTGCATTTCATGTAACTTTTTAACTTCCTCCTCTGCGCAGCATACTGAGGAAACCTCCTTTCTCTCTTGCAGCCAGGCCTTCTTTACCCGTGTCATCGAATCCGCCTAGTTCTTTTCTGATGGGATCAGCACTACAGATACCTTCAACTGGAATTTCGCTATCAAATCTGCAAGTGCTCCAAGCCTGTGCTTGATCAGCATTTCTGCAGCACCTCTAGTCCTAACTCTCTTATCACCAGTCACTGCTGACCTGATTCATGAAACTACCGTTGCCGAAACGGATTTGATTTCAATCGTTTTCAATCCCCACTTCAGGGCCAGATTGATTCCTTTCATAGCGGCCTCCAGTTCGGCTACGTTGATATGGGAATAGTCGTTTTTCTTCCTTAACCACGCCGCATCTTCCATAGTTATGCCTCCCATCTCTAATACGACGCCCAATGCCAGACTGCTGACATCACACCAAATCACCCTCGCGTCTCTGCCGCTGACGTACCATTCCCCCTTTACTGGGTCTTCTTTCATCACTCTCGTGATGATTTCTTGTAGCATGTTCGTGACCTCCTTCGTCACACGGCCCTCCCAGCCATCAATGCCCGTTTGTCATTTAATAAAGCTGCACGCTATCCTATGCCAGCCGGCGATTGGATAGTGTCCCACCATTCTCCCGCAGATGAAGAAGAGTTCTCGTTTTGTCAGGTCGGTTCCAATTTCGGGTATTGCATTCCCTCATCTAAAGACAAGGCTTCCTTTGCCATCTCGGCATAGTTTCAACCCAAACGCAGCTCCTCCATCCAGGGACTCCGCCAGTTTTGTAAATCAACCCATACCTTGTGACATGGCCTCTCACTTTCTCTGCTGTCACCTCTGCTTCCTCCACGAGAATGACGTCAATGTACGAACTAGTGACCTTGTCCACTGTACAGTCTTTACTCAGTACCGTCTTCAGCACGGCAGTCATAATTTTGGGGGCTGAGCTCAGCCCAAAGCCTAACCTCGTCAGGCAATACAACTTCCCCTTGTACCGGACCAATTGATGTTTCCAGAGTTTTTCATCTACATGGATCTGGAGATAAGCCGACTTCAGGTCGACAATCTTAGTTGCCTGCTTCATCCTCCTCCACTTCCTCATCACCTCTTCGCATACATCAATCCCCTTTCCAGTGTGACAGGCTACGTATCTGTTTATTTTTATTTTTTTTTTTTTTACATAAACGTCACCACTTATCAAGGCCGATAGGCCACTCAAGGATAAGGATTAAAGAGTGTAGAGTAGTCAAAAGGACAATATAGTAATCGATAGTAATGGAAGTTCGGTAAATTTGTTAACTTAAGTGGAACGGCTCATCAGAAATTTGTTTACGTTGGACTTGAAGACAACCATATTATAGAAAGCTGGAAAGCAGGAAAACGGAAAACAATTCCACAGGCGTGCAGTTCTAAGAAAGAAGCTTTGATCATGGAATCTATGTTTAGGTTTAGGTACAGATAAAGAGTGGGGAAAATTATTGATAATGTTTTCAGCTAGTCTAGTGTTTCTTGTGAAAGTTTGGCGAGGGGGGACCATAGATTGAAGCTCAGTCGAACACTTTCCATGAAAATAACGATAAAGCAGAGACAAACTCGCAACATCTCTTCTGTGAGACAGAGGTTGCAGCGAAGAGAAAAGGACATCTCCCACCAGGCCACGAAGTCTATTTTGAACCCTATCAAGGTAGGACAAGTCTTTTCTAGCAGCTCCTGCCCATATGTGGCAACAGTACTCCATCCTTGGACGTATCTGGCTCTTATATAGATAGATAATTGCATCAGCAGTGAGATATCTACTGGATCGATAGAAGGATCTGACCATTTTTCCAGTGGCCTTGGCAACAGATTTGATGTACGTATTCCATTTAAGATCAGGAGTAAAGGTCAAACCCAGAAGCCTGTCAAAACTTGAGGCCTCCCCAAGACGAGAGCCATTCATTTTAATTGATGCCAGATGGGGATCAGAACTTTGATGATGTAAAGAGAGAAGCTTGGTTTTAGATGCATTAAAAGTAACCAGCCACTCCTTTCCCCATTGTACAACGTGATCAAGATCAGAGGAGAGAGAATCGGAAAGAACTTGGTCGTTTACTGTCTTAGATGTGCTACCATAGATGGTAGTGGCATCAGCAAAAATGTCTACGAATGATGTAAGGATGTGATTTGGAAGATCATTAATGTAGATCAGGAAAAGAGTTGGGCCCAGGATCGACTCCTGAGGGACTCCAGCATTTATACTGTGAGCTTCTGATTTTCGCTCATCAACTACTACTCTTATGAACCTATCAGAGAGAAATGATTTAATAATTGAGAAGACATTTCCAGCAATACCATAGCTGGAGATCTTGTGAAGTAAACCTTTATGCCATACCCTATCAAAGGCCTTTGATATTTCAAGAGCAATTGCCCTAGAAAGGTTGCCTCTGTCGAGAGATTCGCTAATCCTATGAGATATAACTGTAAGCACATCTGCTGTAGATCTAGCAGAACGGAAACCATATTGTGTGTCACTAAGAAGGTTATTTTTGCTGAGATGGTTGATTACTTCTCTATTTAACACAGATTCCAGCAACTTACTCATGACGCACAGGAGACTTATTGGCCTGTACTGAGAGGGGGATGAACGATCACCTTAATTCTTAAATACAGGGCATACTGGTGAGATTTTCCAGGGTGATGGGAAGCAATTCTCCTTAAGACAACGTTTAAACAGTTTTGTAAGTATGGGTGCTAGTTCTGGTTGAAGTTTTTTGAGTACTATAATTGGAATATCGTCAGGGCCGGTTGCTTTACTGGAATCAAGGTTTTTGATTAGCTTGGCAACATCATATACAGATATTTGTATATCACATAGTGTGTTTTTAGATACAGGAGGAAATATTGAGGGTTGGCGGCCTTGGTCGCAAAGGGTAGAATTGGCTGCAAAGTTCTTGGCAAAGAGTTTGGCTTTGTCTAACGCTGACAAGATTAACTCAGGTCCATTGATGATAGTTGGGATGGAGCACACACTTCTGTTCAAGATTCTGTTTGCAATTTGCCAAATCTGGTGGGAACCAAGCCGCTGCTCAGCTACTTTGGACTTGACGGACTGAGCATATAACTCTCTTGCGTTCTTTATTACTTTCTTACAATGGTTGCTGGCAGTCCTGAAAGCGGCTTTAGTTTCCATACATCTATTACGTTGGAAGCAGTGGAAAAAGTGATTTCTGTGTGCAGTAGCAGCAGCACATTCTGGAGAAAACCATGGCTGGCTGTTAGGTTTTTGCTGGAACTTATTCGAGGGTATGAAATTGTCTATACCTACAATTAACCATTCTGTCAGGTCTGATACTATAGACGACACATCCTTTTCAAACATGGAACGCAGAGGAAGATCCGATATAAATGTACGGAAGCTATCCCAGTCAGCCATAGTGTATCGATATACTGTACAATGGAGAGGTAAGTCTGAGGACATTACATTTCATTTTTATCTTAATTGATACAACTGAGTGGTCGGAAGATCCAAGAGGAGACAGAACGGAAACTGAATATATTTCAGGGCAAGTTGTGAGAAAAAGGTCTAGGAGACTTGCATACTGGCCGTCGTTGTCGGGCACACGGGTGGGTTCGTGAACAATCTGAGTGAGGTCATAAGCAATGGAGAAATCATAACAGAATCTCCCCTCATCATCGGTCTTGTTTGAGTGGGTCAACCATTCCACATTGTGAACATTGAAGTATCCACATACGTGAATGTTAGCTGAAGGATATGCTAATAGAACTTGGTCAATTTTCTCAGATATGCTTTTAAAGATAGTAACTGCGCTGTTATGGGGGCGATAGAGAGTAAATATAAATGCCGTAGTGTGAGCTAGTGCTACTCGAAAGCACATATAGGGTAAGTTAGGATCTTCTCTGGAGATGTCCCTACCACATGGAAAGCCATCTTTAATATAGGCACATATTCCATGCCCATGGCGATCTTGGGGGTCAGTTTTGGAAGTTAGGTTGGAGTATCCTTTAATTATGAACTCATTTAGGGAAATAATCTGTCCAATTCCAGTTTCACTTAAAAAGAAAAGGTCTGGTTTAGTCTCCTGTAATTGGGCTTCAACCTCTGGAAGGTTAGAACGTAGACCCCTGATGTTGGAGAAGGAGACATGGTAGTGGGGATCTACATTGGAAGTTTCAGATCCAGGTTTAATCGTGTATTTTTTATTGAAACTTGTCATGATGGAATTTTGGAGTTTGTGGACTAGGTCGTCAGATTTGCTTAGAGCAAGACAGAGAGGGGAAACAAAGAGAGAAAAGTAACGAAGAATTTTTTTTTGTTGTTGTTTAATTCTCTGAAATCCAGTACCGGTCTAACTTTATTCTTTGTGGGTTGAACAACCGCCAGTAATGGTAGCACTCCTTTTTCTTCCCCTGTCCACGGTTTGAGAATTCCTTCCTCTATCCACCTCTCCACTTCTTCCTCGAATCCTTTTCTTATTTTTCCTCGCAGTGTTTTCTCATAGCAGCTTACTTTGTTTCATAGTTCCGGAAGAGCCCGGAGATCCATTTCCATTCCACCGTCCACCTCTCACCATGGAACCTCGCCAGGAAATCCTCGTCCTCGATGCAGCAAGCCTCTGGTTTTTGTGTTCTGATATTTCTATCACCTTCCACTCCTGCCATTCCTACTGTGCCAAGGCGTCCAAAAGTTACTTGGCCCCCTCTCAACGTAGCGCCCCCCAGTTGGTTGATCACACTTACACCTAAAACCACATCAACATCACCAACCAGACGATCCAACACAATGGCTTGTAGTCCAATAGGCACACCTTGCACCAGTACTTCCGCTGTTATCTCTCACAGGCATTTCACCGTCTTAATACTCCTGGCTCCGCTCCATGATCTAACAACATTCTTCGTTACCAACGTTGTGGTGCAGCCTGAGTCAACAAGGGCCATGGCTCTCTTCCCATTGACTACTACCGGTAACTGAAGCAACGTTTCATTGTGCGCCATTTCCACATAGAAGGGGGCAATGGCTCCTCTTCACTCGTTTCCGCAATTGCGGCTAATGTGCCTTACTCGTCCACATCGGTAGCAGATGACCCCCAGTCTTGGCTCTTTGCAATCCTTGAGCAGGTGAGGACCCTGGCACCGGAAGCACTTGATGGCAGGCCTCCCCTCCTGTCGCCTCGCTGCCTGTCTCTCGTCATTCAAGTCGGGCCTCATGCACTTATTTCCACTCACAGCTGCAGCCACGATTGGGCCCTTAACATTCTTGACTAGAACTGGCGTGGACCAAGAGATCGTCTACTTCCATCATATGAGTGATTCTCTGCATGTTTGCAGAGATTTCTTCTGGGAAGTCATTCACTAGGTATAGCTTTACCATCATCTCCAGACTCCTCCTCACGTAACCAGCCAATCCTGCCAGTTTTCTGATCTCCGCAACAAAGACGTCAACAGACTCGCTGGTCCACATCAAACTTGCAAGCTTGCCGAGTGCTTCAAATGGACTCTCGGCGAAAGCCAATTTCAGTCTTTGTTCCACTGGGGAAAGGTCTCCCTTATCTTCATCACGCATCTGCTGGTAAATAGTGAGGGCTTCCTCTTCTAAGTAGAGGGGCAACAGGGTGACCACATCTTCGATTTTTTGCAACCTTGCCACCATCTTTAATTTTTCCAGCCATTTAATTAGGTCACCTTCCCCAGTGAAGGGTCTCAACATCTGAGTTGATAGTATCCAGTCAGCCATGTTAACCTGCTTGGCTAGAATAGCGTCTAGGGTTATAATCAGGATTCGGTTCTTTGGTTCGAGAAGGAGTGAGTCACTCGCTCGACAACAGCACGTTTCTGCCCTCTTCTTTTCCAATCGACCACACCTGGCCTCTCGCCACCAATGTCACACCGCACAATCCAAACGTCAGCAATACGAAATTCTTTTCAAGAGATGTTCACAACTCTTTTCTCTCTGCCCCCCAGGGAATTTTTCCCTGCTTTTATATCCTCCTATCTAGAAAAAAAAGGAAGAGACAGGGAAAAAAATAGCTTCTCCCATCATGCTCTGCTTTCCCAAAATGCCCTTCACGTATACAAATGCGCTGGCCATCCTTTCCTTGTTCTTTTCCCAAAGAGCGGTACGTTAGCAAGCATAATAAGATCGGGTTTTAATACAGCTTAACCAAAAAGGAATAGCCTAGATTGAGGAAAAAATGAAAATTGACCCAGTCGGAAATATTTTTCCTTTCCACTTTTCTATTTTTTTACAAGTTTTGCATATTATCTGTCTCCGACTGCTAACAAATTTAATGCACAGTTAAAAACACGCATAATTAAAAAAAAAAAAAAAACAGTTTTATTAATAAGCACATTTTGTTATACGTACATTTTTAATACAAAGAAACTTTTTGTAAATAAAACTCTTATTAAATAAAAAGCCTATTTTCAAAATGTTTCAGCATTGCCTTCGTAAAGGAGTCAAGTATATACCATTTTTATAAATATAAAAATTAAAATTATAAAAAAATTGTAAATAAAATGCATCTGCTGAATCACTGTTCAGTAAGCATTGCCAAAACAATGTGAAAAAAGGAATGCATGATTCCGTGACGTCAGACTTGTGTTACCTATACGAACTATGGAAAAGCAGAAGCGACTTAATGATTTTTTAAAACATTTCTTTATCTTCTTCAAACTGCAATTAATAAGTAATCTTTGTTATAATTTTGTTAGGTTTTAAGATTTACACAGTTTAATGATTAATAATATTATAAACATTTTTATATTAAATATCAAATACGTTTTTACTAAATATGCATGAGTTTCCATTTGTTAACTACCGGCTTCCATACTTTTGTTCTGTAAAACGAAACAAACAAAATATGAAATGTCTAATATTTGTGCAATAATATTTTTAAATCAGTTTTAATTTGACGATAAAATAGCTGGCAAGAGTCATGTTAATATTAAAACTTGATATTTAAAAAAAATTAAACACAATTAATTAAAAATCTATGTTGTAACGGAGCATTTTGAAATAATGGAATTTTAATCGTTTTAATCTTGTAAAACTTAATTAATTTTTAAG
The DNA here is from genome assembly GCF_053919585.1 of Euprymna scolopes. Lineage (NCBI taxonomy): Eukaryota > Metazoa > Mollusca > Cephalopoda > Sepiida > Sepiolidae > Euprymna > Euprymna scolopes. Next base: position 84,801,179 of record NC_136484.1, on the reverse strand, counting down.
AAAGTTTCTTTTTCTTGGCAATTCAACTGATTATAGTATATATTAATTAGAAAAAAACGCTATTAAAAAATCACAATAATATTAAATTATTGCATTTTTTTAATTGCAACTTCAAGGTAAGTTTTTGATCAATACGTGCATTTAAATTTAAGAAAAATTAATATTTTTTACTTATTTGAACTCTTATGTTTCATAATAAATAGAAATTTCAATAGATTTAAATATATTTAGTTCAAATTTCGAAAAAAAAAATAGGGGGGCACGCACTAGAAATATTTATTTTATGGAAACTGCATTTTATATGTAATTTCATTCTAAAATGGATAAGTATCGAAAATTTCACGAAAATCAGATTATTAGTTGATTTTTGCTAGATTTATTAAACACGGGTATCTTTTCACGTCCGGAATGCCTACTACGAGGGGACGTTATTTTAAAGCGCCAATTATGTAAACATGATTTTCGTCTCGCAATTTCATTATTTTCGTACGATGAAAATTTTTTTAATTATTACTAGTTTATTTTGCCCTTCTTCTTTTAAATGGTACAAAAGTTATATTGATAATATTAATTTATAATAAAGTTGCATCGTTTTACATATAGGATGGGGTAATTCTGTGGTAAATTTTAGAGGTCGGGCGCCATTTTGAATTTTCCAATACATCTGTAAACACTGTATATTTTCCGAGCTGAATAAGCATGTTACATTGAATAAAAACACAAAAAATATATCCAGTTTGGTAGAAAAGTAACTTATCTTGCCTTTGATAACATATATTTGTTATATATTTGTAATTTGAAAACTTTTTCGAATTTATGTGTACAGTAATACAAACCCAAAGTTAGTCAAAAAAAAATTGTAGTATTTTTTTTTTTTCAGGATTAGGAGAGACTATTTAAAAAAGTAAAGGTTCATTTTTGGGAAATACCTTTTTAGATATGAACCTAAACAGATATTTGTCAAAAATAATTCCCCGGCTGAAAGTTATGACTTGTCGCAGTTTCAAAATCACCGCATCCATTTTTTTTTTTTTTCTTTCTCTCTTCGCATCCGCTGTTTCTCTTCACTTAAACAAAGGACGTGATTGGCTAAATGCGAGCTAAAATGAACAATATCCGGGTTTAGTGAATTCATTCACCTTCCCCTTCTCTTTATCATCGATGTTGCTACGTATGTCGGAATTCAAATATATCAAACAAAAACACTAATAATTCAGACATTTGACTTTTTACTTTTTAGACGAAATTAATTTAAATTGAATCGAAAAACTCCCAAACTACTCTTGATTGCATAAATTTCGTTCTGGAATTAATTAGAGTCATTTGTTTGTCTTATTGAGAGCGAAACTAGTAATATGACTCTTTCCAAATGAATACTGCCATGTCTTGGCCCAACCTTGATGAAATTTCAGCCAGGTGCAGCCCCAGCTTCTGGCCAAGTATAGTATCTGTTCCGACAAATATTGAAAGCAAAGACCATATGCGGGGGAAACCCCGTGGTCAATGTAGGGGAAACCTTTCATACCAATTGTCACTATCCAGCTCCCCTACTCCCCGGGGAGTTGGTCCCCATTTCCCCTTCACTCCTCACATTAAAAATCGGCCTTGTGCCAAATTTGCTCGGTGGAGGAGCAAATAAATACCAACTCCACATATAAGACCTTGGTCAATGTAGGGGCAATCCTTCATACCAATTGTCACTATACAGCTCCCCTACACTCCGGGGAGTTGGTCCTTGGTCAATGTAGGGGAAACCCTTCATACCAATTGTCACTATCCTACTCCCCGGGGAGCTGGTCTCCATTTCCCCAACCTCTCCACATTAAAAAACGGCCTTGTGCCTAATTTGTTCAGTGGGAAAGCAAATAAATACCCTATTCCGGCAGATACTGCAATCAATGACCATATGTAGTGGAAAACCCACATATAAGACCATTGCCATTGTGGCAATCAGTTATTGGCCAATGTAGAGGAAACCCTTCATACCAATTGTCACTATCCAGCTCCCTTACTCACATGGGAGCTGATCCCCATTTACCCAATCTCTCTACAATATAAAACGGCCTTGTGCCTAATTTGCTCAGTGGGGAAGAAAATGAATACACAGCCCCGACTCCGGGCCAAGTGTAGTATCTGTTCCGGCAGATATTGCAATCAATGTCCATATGTGGGGGAAACCACTCTGTCGTATCAGTTAAGATAAAAATGAAATGTAATAAGTCCCCAGACGTACCCCTCCACTGTACTGTATACCGATACTCCATGGCTGACTGGGATAGCTTCCGTACATTCATATCTGATTTACCTCTGCATTCCATTTTTAAAAAGACCTGACCGAATGGTTAATTGTAGGCATAGACCGATTCATACCATCTAAAAAATTCCAGCAAAAACCTAACAGCCAGCCATGGTTCTCCCCAGAATGTGCTGCTGCCATCACGCACAGAAATCACTTTTTCGATAACTACCAACGTAATAGATGCACTGAGACTAAAGTTGCTTTCAGGAACGCCAGCAACCACTGTAAAAGAGTAATAAAAAATGCAAGAGAGCTATATGCCCAGTCTGTTAAATCCAAAGTAGCTGATCAGCGGCTTGGTTCCCACCAGTTTTGGCAAATAACAAATAGGATCCTGAACAGAAGTGTGCGTTCTATCCCAACCATTATCAATGGACCAGAGGTCATCTCGTCAGCATCAGACAAGGCTAAACTATTTGCCAAGAACTTTGCAGCTAATTCTACCCCATGCGATGAAGGCCATCAACTCCCCATATTTCCTCCTATAACACAGAACACGCTAGGTAACATACAAATATCTGTGCATGAGGTCGCCAAGCTAATCAAGAACCTTGATTCCAGTAAAGCAACTGGCCCTGACGGCATCCCAATTATAGTGTTAAAAAAGCTTCAACCAGAACTTGCTCCCATACTTACGAAACTCTTTAAGTGTTGCCTTAAGGAGAAGTGCTTTCCAACACCCTGGAAAACCTCAGTATGCCCTGTATTTTAGAATTCAGGTGAAAAGTCATCTCCCTCTCAGTACAGACCAATAAGTCTCCTGTGTGTTATGAGTAAGTTGCTGGAATCCATATTAAATAGAGAAATAGTCAACCACCTCAGCAGAAATAACCTTCTTAGTGCCACGCAATATGGTTTCCATTCTGCAAGATCTACCGCAGATGTGCTAACGGTTATATCTCTTGACAAAGGCTTCCTTTCTAGGGCAATTGCTCTTGACATATCAAAGGCCTTCGACAAGGTATGGCATAAGGGCCTACTTCACAAGATTTCCAGCTACGGTATCACTGGAAATGTTTTCTCTATCATTAAATCATTTCTCTCCGATAGGCTCATAAGAGTAGCGGGCGATGGACAAAAATCAGAGGCCTGCAGTATTAATGCTGGAGTTACTCATGGGTCCATCCTGGGCCCAACTCTCTTCCTGATCTACATCAATGATCTCCCTAAACACATATTTAAATCATTCATTGACATCTATATTGATGACACGACCATCTACGGCAACACATCAAAGGCTGTAAATGACAAAGTGCTCTCTGATTCTCTCTCCTCTGATCTCGAGCGCGTGGTTCAGTGGGTGAAGACGTGGCTGGTTACCTTTAATGCATCGAAAACCAAACTCCTATCTTTACATTATCAACGCTCTGATCCCCATCTGGCATCAATTAAAATGGATGGCTCTCGTCTAGGAGAAGCCCCATGTTTTGACAAACTTCTGGGCTTGACCTTTACTCCTGATCTGAAATGGTACACGTTCATCAAGTCTGTTGCCAAGGTCGCTGGAAAGATGATGAGATCCTTTTACCGCTCCAGAAGATATCTCACTACTGATGCAATTCTCTATCTATATAAAAGCCAAGTACGTCCAAGGAGGGAGTACTGCTGCCATATCTGGGCTGGAGCTGCTAAAAACAGCCTATCCTGCCTTGACAGAGTACAAAATAGACTTTTGGTTTAGTGGAGGGATGCCCTTTTCTCTTCCCTGAAACCTCTCTCCCACAGAAGAGACGTTGCGAGCCTATCTTTGTTTTATTGTTATTTCCATGGCAGGTGCTCGTCTTAACTCCAATCTCTGGTCCATTCTCACCAATATTTTACGAAAAACACCCGTCTAGCTGAATCCACTGTCAAAAATTTTCCCCACTCTTTATCTGTGCCTAAATCCAAACGTAGATTCCATGAACAAAGCTTCTTTCTTAGAACTACACGTCTGTGGAACTCTGTTCCGTCTGCCTGCTTCCCACCTGACTACAACCTGGATGTCTTCAAGTCCAACGTAAACAAATTCCTGATGAATTGCACCCTTAAGTAGACACTTTATTAAATCTCCACACTAATGTACTGTACTTACAATAACCCTTATCTCTGAGTGGCTTCCGGGCCTTGATGAGTGGTAACCACCTTGTCCAAAAAAAAAAAAACATATAAGATCATTGCCTTGTGGCAATCAGTTATTGGTCAATGTAGGGGAAACCTTTCATACCAATTGTCACTATCCAGCTCCCCTACTCCCCGTGGAGCATGTCCCTATTTTCCCAACCTCTCCACATTAAAAAAAGTCCTCGTGCAAAAAAAAAAATAAAAAAGCTTATATGAAAGGTCGAACATTAAAACTATACCGATCTTGGTAAAATCCGTCGCCTCTGTCGAAAGTGTTAGGCAGACATGCAAACATACATACATACATACATTTATATATTGGTAATTGAAAATTTTGACTCAAACCGATAGCTTGCCCTATCTCTGAATACCCTTTATGTAAAATTTCAAATGTTTAGACCAGAAATTGCTTAGTAATTTGGAAGAGACCGCAGAGGTAAATTTTTTTTAAAACTTTGACCCCTATTATGACCCCTTAAAATTTATTGTTTTGGGCTCAAATCAAGTTATTAAGTTAGATCCATGTCCAAGGAACCTATATCTAAAATTTCAAGTGCGTAGACCCAAAATTGTCGGAGGAGTCTGGTAGAGTTCTCAAAGGTCAAATCGTTGAACTTTGACCCCTTAACAGCAAAATTTCTGGTCAAAAACCGATCACAAAGATTTTTCCCAAATCTCAGTACCCTGTATATCAAATTTCGAGTCTGTAGACTAAAAATTGGCAGAGTTATTGCGTAGAGAAATGTAGACAGACACGCACGTTCACTTTTATAGATATATAGACTAGCATTTCAGCCCGGCGTTGCCCGGGTGTTTGGATGTGCCTGTTGAGCAAAAAAAAAGCAAAAAAAAAAGAGTAGTAGTAGGAAGGCAGGCTCAAACCCGTACCGCAAAAGAGGGAAAGATCGGGGAAAAAACCTGACGTTTTTGCTGTTACGACCAATGCCAAACCGAAGAGAATTTTTTTTAAATTAAGGCTAGACAATGCAAAGGAGAGGATGACTTTCGAAAATATCGACGAAAAAAGCGACCCCCCTGTAGAAAAGTTCCCAGTTGAAGCTGAAGATATTAATGTTTTTAGCCAATTTTTCGATATTTGTCGTCTGAAACGTCGAACTTTAAAACGATACTAGTCTTGGTAAAATCCGTCGCCTCTAGCAAAGTTTTAGGCAGGCATGCAAACATGCATACATACATTTATATATTGACTAGCGGGGGTACCCGGCGTTGCAGGTGTGTGTGCTGTTAAATAAAAAAGAAACCGGGGGGAGGGGGTAAAAGTTGGTAGGTTCGAACCCGAAGCCCTGAGGCGAAGTTTGAAAATAAAATCGGCCAGCCAGAATGAGTTACTGAAAGATGTTTGAATTTATTTAAGTAAGAACCAAATTGACAGGTGCACGCACTGAAGTCGTCAAGCGTTACGACGACGACGTAAGCAATAGCTATTCAGCAAATGAGGTCAATGACCAGGTTTGTTTGTTATAAGCAAAGTAAAAAAAGAAAACAACGTTAAAACTTAAGCTGGGGGGGGGGGGTAATCAAAACATCGAAAAAAAACACAAAACGTAAGGCACATGAACGATGTTAAATGTAAAAAAAAAGAAAACAGAAAAACGTGAAAAATGGCTTAAATGGATATTAAAATTTTTAAAATCGAAAAAAAAAGACATCTGACACCACGATTCGAACCCAAAACGTTTAGATAACGCACCAACGCGCTAACCAACTGTGCTAACGCGACGTACATGAAATTTAGTCAGTTTTTCAACTATTTAAAGTAAATCAGGTCATGACGTCATCTAACGCATGCGTAGAACCGGTCGTCGTCACGAGAGGACCGTTTTTGTTGACCCCCCCCTGTCGAAAATTGTCGATTTCGGGGTGAAAAAAATGCACATTTTTGGCCAATTTTTCGATATTTTTCGAGCGAAGGACGGAGCTTCAATATGATACCGAGATTTTGAAAATATTCGTCGTGACTGTCGAAAGTTTTTAGCAGACACACAAACACACATACAAACATACAAACATACACATATTTTCGCTTTTATATATATAGATAACTAAAAAATTTCGACCCAAACCGATAAAAAAGCTTGCCCTATTTCTGAATACCCTTTATGTAAAATTTAAGATGTTTAGACTAGAAATTGTCTGAGTTATTTAGTAGAGACCGCAGAGGTCAATTTTTTTTAAACTTTGACCCCTATTATGACCCCTTTAAAATTTATTTTTTGGGGGGATCAAATTGTATTATTAAGTTAGATCCATGTCTAAGGAACCTATATCTAAAATTTCAAGTTTTAGACTCCCAATTTTCGGAGGAGTTTAGTAGAGTTCTCAAAGGTCAAATTGTTGAAGTTTGATCCCTTAATAGCAAAATTTCTGGCCGAAAACGGATCGCACAGATTTTCCCAAATCTCAGTACCCTGTATATCAAATTTCGAGTCTGTAGACTGAAAATTAACAGAGTTATTGCGAAGGAAAATGCACACAGACAGACGGACACACACAGAGACACGTTCACTTTTATAGATATATAGATAGACTAGCATTTCAGCCCGGCGTTGCCCGGGTTTTTCGAGGTGTATGTTGAGCAAAAAAAAAAGAGTTCATTTTTATTAACTTTGACCCCTATTATGACCCTTTAACATTTATTGTTTTGGGTTCAAATCAAGTTAGATCCATGTCCAAGGAACCTATATCTAAAATTTCAAGTGTTTAGACCCAAAATTGTTGGAGGAGTTTGGTAGAGTTCTCAAAGGTCAAATCGTTGAACTTTGACCCCTTAACAGCAAAATTTATGGCCGAAAACTGACCACAAAGATTTTCCCAAATCTCAGTACCCTGTATATCAAATTTCGAGTCTGTAGACTTAAAATTGGCAGAGTTATTGCGTAGGGAAATGTACACACACACACAGACACACAGACAGACACGTTCACTTTTATAGATATATAGATAGATAGATTATATCACAAGAAATATTTCAACGAATTCAGGCTGTCAGGCCAAAATTGGCTAAATATGGAAAATGATGGAAATCACGTTGCTAGAATTACGTGCCTAAAAAAGAACAAAGGTAACTTCAGCAGAGCATTTTCTTCTTTTTTTATATAATAGTATAGCAGGGATGAAATCACACCCACACCCCTTCGAGGTGTCTAGGTTTCTTAATATCACGAACAAGAGAAGAGGTGATTTTCATACCATCAAGTTTGACTTCTGTCTGCAAAGGGAAATTTGGGAAGGAGTGGTTTGTTGGGTGTAAAGTAGAATTGAAGGCGAATCGCTGATCCACTTGGGTAGTGAAAGAATTGTTGATTGGCCATTATTCACCACACTATTATAAATTTTCCAAAAATCGCGAGTTCTCATTTCTGCGACTCAATGCGTTTTCTGGTGATTCCGTTATGACTTCTCTTGACTTACAATTATTTCTAGCATCTATAAATTTTTGCCTATTTGGTCTTGACTTCTGGCGGCTTTCATTTATATTTTGCTTTGATTTTCTGTCTTCTTGACCTTCACTCTCTGACTGCATGGATAGAAATAATCTACTATTTGGCAGGTTTTTCCTTCTTGTTGACTATTATGGCATCAGGTTTCTTTGCTTGGATGTTTTATTTGTTTATACCTCTATGTGTCAGAGAATTCTGTGATTTTTGTTTTCTAGTAATGTCCGTTTTGTGTCTGTACCGTATGTCTGTATTTTAAAATGCAGTCGTTTGCATAGGTTCCCGTGTACTGTTTTCTCCACGCAGTCATGTCTGTTCTTGTATTCTTTTGGGGATTAGTTTGATACGTGATTTAGCATTTCATTTTTTTGCCCACCAAGTCTTGATTTAGATTTTTCTTGGATTCTATATTTTAGCTTCGATATAGTTAGTTCTGATCGCATTGCCTTGTCCAGCTGTCAGTAGCGATATTATTTCTCTATATCAATGTTTTTTTTTGTTTGTTTTTTTGCAGCCATGTCCAAATGTTTACGTGAGTCTCTTCTCTTATCATTTTTATGAATCGTCCATGTAGTTGTTTAGCTTCCCATTTTTTTCTTTTAGTTTTGTTTCGCCGCTTTCCGTATTGTCTATGTTAACAGTGTCTCTTGTCGCGGTTTATGCCTTCTGATGTTCTGGATTACGCATTTTTCTCATTCTTTTTGTGTGGATCATCCGCACACTTTTCCGTCCTTACCAGTACTCTTTTTCCATTTCCTTTTCATATATAATCGGTCAATTTATCGCATTATTCATCATAATTAGTTTCTTAGTTTTCTAGCCAAGATGCCTGTTATCTTGAAGAAAAAAAGAGGGGAAAAATCAAAACTGAAAAGATCACATAATCAAATTTAAAATAAAATTTTAAACAAACTATTAATATATTTACTGCAGAAGCTCAGACGGCAATGTGTTTCAAGTTTAGATACCTGACTGTCACCTAATTTAGAATTTATCTGAGAATTCGCAGATTAAGGGGTAAGAGCTGGATATCAACATTTAGAGAAGGTGTGAGGGGAGTGGGATAACATGTAGTGCAAAAAAGGAGGCTTTAGGAAATCAGGAGCATATTTAATAATTGAATAGACACAAACAATATTTAATAATTGAATAGACACAAACAATATTTAATAATTGAATAGACACAAACAATATTTAATAATTGAATAGACACAAACAATATTTAATAATTGAATAGACACAAACAATATTTAATAATTGAATAGACACAAACAATATTTAATAATTGAATAGACACAAACAATATTTAATAATTGAATAGACACAAACAATATTTAATAATTGAATAGACACAAACAATATTTAATAATTGAATAGACACAAACAATATTTAATAATTGAATAGACACAAACAATATTTAATAATTGAATAGACACAAACAATATTTAATAATTGAATAGACACAAACAATATTTAATAATTGAATAGACACAAACAATATTTAATAATTGAATAGACACAAACAATATTTAATAATTGAATAGACACAAACAATATTTAATAATTGAATAGACACAAACAATATTTAATAATTGAATAGACACAAACAATATTTAATAATTGAATAGACACAAACAATATTTAATAATTGAATAGACACAAACAATATTTAATAATTGAATAGACACAAACAATATTTAATAATTGAATAGACACAAACAATATTTAATAATTGAATAGACACAAACAATATTTAATAATTGAATAGACACAAACAATATTTAATAATTGAATAGACACAAACAATATTTAATAATTGAATAGACACAAACAATATTTAATAATTGAATAGACACAAACAATATTTAATAATTGAATAGACACAAACAATATTTAATAATTGAATAGACACAAACAATATTTAATAATTGAATAGACACAAACAATATTTAATAATTGAATAGACACAAACAATATTTAATAATTGAATAGACACAAACAATATTTAATAATTGAATAGACACAAACAATATTTAATAATTGAATAGACACAAACAATATTTAATAATTGAATAGACACAAACAATATTTAATAATTGAATAGACACAAACAATATTTAATAATTGAATAGACACAAACAATATTTAATAATTGAATAGACACAAACAATATTTAATAATTGAATAGACACAAACAATATTTAATAATTGAATAGACACAAACAATATTTAATAATTGAATAGACACAAACAATATTTAATAATTGAATAGACACAAACAATATTTAATAATTGAATAGACACAAACAATATTTAATAATTGAATAGACACAAACAATATTTAATAATTGAATAGACACAAACAATATTTAATAATTGAATAGACACACAAACAATATTTAATAATTGAATAGACACAAACAATATTTAATAATTGAATAGACACAAACAATATTTAATAATTGAATAGACACAAACAATATTTAATAATTGAATAGACACAAACAATATTTAATAATTGAATAGACACACAAACAATATTTAATAATTGAATAGACACAAACAATATTTAATAATTGAATAGACACAAACAATATTTAATAATTGAATAGACACACAAACAATATTTAATAATTGAATAGACACAAACAATATTTAATAATTGAATAGACACAAACAATATTTAATAATTGAATAGACACAAACAATATTTAATAATTGAATAGACACAAACAATATTTAATAATTGAATAGACACAAACAATATTTAATAATTGAATAGACACAAACAATATTTAATAATTGAATAGACACAAACAATATTTAATAATTGAATAGACACAAACAATATTTAATAATTGAATAGACACACAAACAATATTTAATAATTGAATAGACACAAACAATATTTAATAATTGAATAGACACAAACAATATTTAATAATTGAATAGACACAAACAATATTTAATAATTGAATAGACACAAACAATATTTAATAATTGAATAGACACAAACAATATTTAATAATTGAATAGACACAAACAATATTTAATAATTGAATAGACACAAACAATATTTAATAATTGAATAGACACAAACAATATTTAATAATTGAATAGACACAAACAATATTTAATAATTGAATAGACACAAACAATATTTAATAATTGAATAGACACAAACAATATTTAATAATTGAATAGACACAAACAATATTTAATAATTGAATAGACACAAACAATATTTAATAATTGAATAGACACAAACAATATTTAATAATTGAATAGACACAAACAATATTTAATAATTGAATAGACACAAACAATATTTAATAATTGAATAGACACAAACAATATTTAATAATTGAATAGACACAAACAATATTTAATAATTGAATAGACACAAACAATATTTAATAATTGAATAGACACAAACAATATTTAATAATTGAATAGACACAAACAATATTTAATAATTGAATAGACACAAACAATATTTAATAATTGAATAGACACAAACAATATTTAATAATTGAATAGACACAAACAATATTTAATAATTGAATAGACACAAACAATATTTAATAATTGAATAGACACAAACAATATTTAATAATTGAATAGACACAAACAATATTTAATAATTGAATAGACACAAACAATATTTAATAATTGAATAGACACAAACAATATTTAATAATTGAATAGACACAAACAATATTTAATAATTGAATAGACACAAACAATATTTAATAATTGAATAGACACAAACAATATTTAATAATTGAATAGACACAAACAATATTTAATAATTGAATAGACACAAACAATATTTAATAATTGAATAGACACAAACAATATTTAATAATTGAATAGACACAAACAATATTTAATAATTGAATAGACACAAACAATATTTAATAATTGAATAGACACAAACAATATTTAATAATTGAATAGACACAAACAATATTTAATAATTGAATAGACACAAACAATATTTAATAATTGAATAGACACAAACAATATTTAATAATTGAATAGACACAAACAATATTTAATAATTGAATAGACACAAACAATATTTAATAATTGAATAGACACAAACAATATTTAATAATTGAATAGACACAAACAATATTTAATAATTGAATAGACACAAACAATATTTAATAATTGAATAGACACAAACAATATTTAATAATTGAATAGACACAAACAATATTTAATAATTGAATAGACACAAACAATATTTAATAATTGAATAGACACAAACAATATTTAATAATTGAATAGACACAAACAATATTTAATAATTGAATAGACACAAACAATATTTAATAATTGAATAGACACAAACAATATTTAATAATTGAATAGACACAAACAATATTTAATAATTGAATAGACACAAACAATATTTAATAATTGAATAGACACAAACAATATTTAATAATTGAATAGACACAAACAATATTTAATAATTGAATAGACACAAACAATATTTAATAATTGAATAGACACAAACAATATTTAATAATTGAATAGACACAAACAATATTTAATAATTGAATAGACACAAACAATATTTAATAATTGAATAGACACAAACAATATTTAATAATTGAATAGACACAAACAATATTTAATAATTGAATAGACACAAACAATATTTAATAATTGAATAGACACAAACAATATTTAATAATTGAATAGACACAAACAATATTTAATAATTGAATAGACACAAACAATATTTAATAATTGAATAGACACAAACAATATTTAATAATTGAATAGACACAAACAATATTTAATAATTGAATAGACACAAACAATATTTAATAATTGAATAGACACAAACAATATTTAATAATTGAATAGACACAAACAATATTTAATAATTGAATAGACACAAACAATATTTAATAATTGAATAGACACAAACAATATTTAATAATTGAATAGACACAAACAATATTTAATAATTGAATAGACACAAACAATATTTAATAATTGAATAGACACAAACAATATTTAATAATTGAATAGACACAAACAATATTTAATAATTGAATAGACACAAACAATATTTAATAATTGAATAGACACAAACAATATTTAATAATTGAATAGACACAAACAATATTTAATAATTGAATAGACACAAACAATATTTAATAATTGAATAGACACAAACAATATTTAATAATTGAATAGACACAAACAATATTTAATAATTGAATAGACACAAACAATATTTAATAATTGAATAGACACAAACAATATTTAATAATTGAATAGACACAAACAATATTTAATAATTGAATAGACACAAACAATATTTAATAATTGAATAGACACAAACAATATTTAATAATTGAATAGACACAAACAATATTTAATAATTGAATAGACACAAACAATATTTAATAATTGAATAGACACAAACAATATTTAATAATTGAATAGACACAAACAATATTTAATAATTGAATAGACACAAACAATATTTAATAATTGAATAGACACAAACAATATTTAATAATTGAATAGACACAAACAATATTTAATAATTGAATAGACACAAACAATATTTAATAATTGAATAGACACAAACAATATTTAATAATTGAATAGACACAAACAATATTTAATAATTGAATAGACACAAACAATATTTAATAATTGAATAGACACAAACAATATTTAATAATTGAATAGACACAAACAATATTTAATAATTGAATAGACACAAACAATATTTAATAATTGAATAGACACAAACAATATTTAATAATTGAATAGACACAAACAATATTTAATAATTGAATAGACACAAACAATATTTAATAATTGAATAGACACAAACAATATTTAATAATTGAATAGACACAAACAATATTTAATAATTGAATAGACACAAACAATATTTAATAATTGAATAGACACAAACAATATTTAATAATTGAATAGACACAAACAATATTTAATAATTGAATAGACACAAACAATATTTAATAATTGAATAGACACAAACAATATTTAATAATTGAATAGACACAAACAATATTTAATAATTGAATAGACACAAACAATATTTAATAATTGAATAGACACAAACAATATTTAATAATTGAATAGACACAAACAATATTTAATAATTGAATAGACACAAACAATATTTAATAATTGAATAGACACAAACAATATTTAATAATTGAATAGACACAAACAATATTTAATAATTGAATAGACACAAACAATATTTAATAATTGAATAGACACAAACAATATTTAATAATTGAATAGACACAAACAATATTTAATAATTGAATAGACACAAACAATATTTAATAATTGAATAGACACAAACAATATTTAATAATTGAATAGACACAAACAATATTTAATAATTGAATAGACACAAACAATATTTAATAATTGAATAGACACAAACAATATTTAATAATTGAATAGACACAAACAATATTTAATAATTGAATAGACACAAACAATATTTAATAATTGAATAGACACAAACAATATTTAATAATTGAATAGACACAAACAATATTTAATAATTGAATAGACACAAACAATATTTAATAATTGAATAGACACAAACAATATTTAATAATTGAATAGACACAAACAATATTTAATAATTGAATAGACACAAACAATATTTAATAATTGAATAGACACAAACAATATTTAATAATTGAATAGACACAAACAATATTTAATAATTGAATAGACACAAACAATATTTAATAATTGAATAGACACAAACAATATTTAATAATTGAATAGACACAAACAATATTTAATAATTGAATAGACACAAACAATATTTAATAATTGAATAGACACAAACAATATTTAATAATTGAATAGACACAAACAATATTTAATAATTGAATAGACACAAACAATATTTAATAATTGAATAGACACAAACAATATTTAATAATTGAATAGACACAAACAATATTTAATAATTGAATAGACACAAACAATATTTAATAATTGAATAGACACAAACAATATTTAATAATTGAATAGACACAAACAATATTTAATAATTGAATAGACACAAACAATATTTAATAATTGAATAGACACAAACAATATTTAATAATTGAATAGACACAAACAATATTTAATAATTGAATAGACACAAACAATATTTAATAATTGAATAGACACAAACAATATTTAATAATTGAATAGACACAAACAATATTTAATAATTGAATAGACACAAACAATATTTAATAATTGAATAGACACAAACAATATTTAATAATTGAATAGACACAAACAATATTTAATAATTGAATAGACACAAACAATATTTAATAATTGAATAGACACAAACAATATTTAATAATTGAATAGACACAAACAATATTTAATAATTGAATAGACACAAACAATATTTAATAATTGAATAGACACAAACAATATTTAATAATTGAATAGACACAAACAATATTTAATAATTGAATAGACACAAACAATATTTAATAATTGAATAGACACAAACAATATTTAATAATTGAATAGACACAAACAATATTTAATAATTGAATAGACACAAACAATATTTAATAATTGAATAGACACAAACAATATTTAATAATTGAATAGACACAAACAATATTTAATAATTGAATAGACACAAACAATATTTAATAATTGAATAGACACAAACAATATTTAATAATTGAATAGACACAAACAATATTTAATAATTGAATAGACACAAACAATATTTAATAATTGAATAGACACAAACAATATTTAATAATTGAATAGACACAAACAATATTTAATAATTGAATAGACACAAACAATATTTAATAATTGAATAGACACAAACAATATTTAATAATTGAATAGACACAAACAATATTTAATAATTGAATAGACACAAACAATATTTAATAATTGAATAGACACAAACAATATTTAATAATTGAATAGACACAAACAATATTTAATAATTGAATAGACACAAACAATATTTAATAATTGAATAGACACAAACAATATTTAATAATTGAATAGACACAAACAATATTTAATAATTGAATAGACACAAACAATATTTAATAATTGAATAGACACAAAACAATATTTAATAATTGAATAGACACACACAATATTTAATAATTGAATAGACACAAACAATATTTAATAATTGAATAGACACAAACAATATTTAATAATTGAATAGACACACACAATATTTAATAATTGAATAGACACAAACAATATTTAATAATTGAATAGACACAAACAATATTTAATAATTGAATAGACACACACAATATTTAATAATTGAATACAAACACTACACACGGGCTTATGACTATTGCACGGGGTTACGTAATTTTCATAAACTATTACCGGGATTAGATTTTAGGTTTACGTGACTTAATAAAATTTAATTAAATCGGATGATGATGATGATGATGATGATGATGATGATGATGATGATGATGATGACGCCGCCGCCGCCGACGACGACGGACAAAGGAGCCATAAAAATATAAGGTACATATAATATAGATAGGCTATAAGGATCACTGTCAACCGGCATCCCGAAATAATAGAACACGTATATGAATAAATAAGCAAACAAAAAATGAACTATTATACCAAAGATAATGAAATATAATATGTGGGTAAAAAGGAGGGGATTATATCCATGCTAAAAAGTAGGAGAATATAGGTTACTAGATTAGATAATAGTTTATGGCTTTATGTCTGGTTATCTCCCCACTTCGCCGTAAAAACACTGAAAAATACATGCACGGACGTAAATCCTATAATCGTAAAACCCACCTTTTGACTAGAGATCCAAACTAAAACGACCAGGCCTTCATGTGCAACATAGCTTAGTTATATTTTCTGTGCTGTTCTCCCTCGACTCAAGACTAATCAACCACATCTCTGTCAGCATAGATGCAGCACTCTCCCTAGATATTGACGCTCAAGGACATGTATTTGGTAACTTTAATGTCTACCACAGTAATTTGCTTGGTTTCTCTAGTTATACAGACGCAGGTAGCATCACACATTACTTTTCTATATCCCATTCTCTGGCACAGACAGTCACGTTCCCGACCCGTTTCTCAGATCGACAGGATCAGCAAGCTTCACTTCTAGACCTACTACTGACCACAGTTCCTGAGGATTGTAAAACAAATGCCCATTGCCTTCTCAGAAACGTTGACCACGTCGTGATACTGATAACTACACGTTCGACCTCAAAGCGACAAGGTACTACAATAAGGCTGACTGGGATGCCATGAGAGATCTCATCAGAGATGCTCAGTAGGGTAATATCTTTTTTCTTCCTACACAATAATGTACAAACGAGGCTACTGAATAGTTCAAAGCAGCAATTGAAGCGCATTCCTACACAGAAATTCTATAACAAACTCACTCTCCTCAATGGTTCACTTCTACTTGCACATCGGGCTGTCATTGATCAAAGGCAGCATGCATTCTGCAGATTTAAACGATATAAGACCAATACAAATAGGCAAAGGTATAGAGAAGCTAGAAATAATTGTAAAAGCGAAATAGCCGCAGCCAAGAAAAACATACCGAAATAACCAAGAAACCTATTGATTCACAGAAGTTAGGAATTCGCGATTTCTGGAAAATTTATAACAGTAAATAATGGACAACAATTTACCCAGTATCTAACAACCTCAGAATACTGACCTGCTTGCCCAATGGTTTATCTCCAACTCCACTTTGGACTCAGCACTCCCTTCCAGATTGTTTTCCTTTGCAGACAGAAGCCACATTCGAAGATTTTATGAAAACCACCCCTTCTCAAGTTCATAATATCATTAAAAAAAACAACTAGACGCCTTAAAAGCATTCGGGCCTAATATCATCCCAGTTATAGTATAAAAAATCCTCTGCTGAGGTTTCCTGAGTTTTGTCCAAACTCTTTAACAAATGCCTTAGCAGATTTTATTTTCTTTACTGATGGAAAATTTCTTCTGCGGTTTACAATAATTTTGACAAAAGAATAGACCCATTAAATTATCACCCCATTATTCTCCTCCCTCTCTTCGCCAAAATATTTGGGCACTTAATTAATCAAGCACTAGTCCACTACCTCATAAATATTAAATTTTATTTTGATCGATAATATAAATTTAGGCAAGTCCGCCCTACTGAAGATACTCTGACTGGATTCTCTGCACGTATACACCACGCACTGGATAAGGCAGTGAAGGCTAGGGTAGTAGCCATATATATATATATATATATATATATATATATATATATATATATATATGTGTGTGTGTGTGTGTGTGTGTGTGTGTGTGTGTGTGTGTGTGTGTGTGTGTGTGTGTAAGGCCTTTGACAGGGTATGGCACGATGGACGTCTCATGAAAAGTAAATCATATGTCATTACCAGACGAATAATCAGCATAATCAAATCATTCTTAGATAAGAAACACATCCATGTTGCCCATGATTATCGTACATCAAAACAATATGATATAAATGCAGGTGTGCGACAAGGGTCGATCATTCAACTATTATTATTTTTTATATTCATAAATTACCTCCCTCATAAAATTGTCTCCAAGATAGGTATATTTGCTGACAACATCGCGCTATATAACAGACATGCGGGAAACTGAATGAACACATATCTAAGAAAATGGCTGAAAACTTAGAAGAAAACCTCCAGTCTGCAGACATGAATTGATGGTAGCATTCAATGCTGCCAAGATTAAACTTCTTTCCTTTAATAATTAAAGGGAATTTTCCTAACCACTGATATCCAATATCTAATAATAGACTACATGAAAGCTCTTTATTCAGACTCCTTGGCTTAACCTTCACAGAAAACATTAATTGGAACAAATACATGGAGGGTATTGCCAAGGCTGCTGCAAGGAAGGTAGGCATTCTCTACTGTGCTAGAAAGTTACTTATACCTTAAAGTATCCTGTACCTCTATTGTTACCACATTTGAGCAGGTGCATCTGCCACCAGTCTCTCTCTTCTGAGCAGGATTTTAAAAAGAGTCGCCAACCTAATAGGTTCTACACTAGCAACCAAACTCAAACCTCTGTCCAATATCGAAATGTTGCATCCCTGTGTCTGTTTTATAGGTATTTTAATGGAATGTGCTCTGGCGAACTCAAATCACATCGACATAAGTTTCTCCGACTGACCCGACAAGCAGCAAAATTCGGCCCCTTTATTGTAAAGATCCCTAGATGCTAGAAAGCTTTCTACTTAAATAGTTTCTTCCCTCGGACTGCTACACTTTGCAATTCCTCTTGTTTCTCTATTTTCCTGACTGTACTATGCAGAAGTTCAAGTGCAATGTTAACAGATATCTCGCTGTCTAACTGCCTTGCAAATTTGGTCCCAAATAGTAGCTCTGTCAGGCTAAAGTGCTTTGTTTGGGGTTAAACATCAGTTTTAAAAAGAGTTAAAAGAGTGGCGTAGATTCATGGGGTTATGTGACTTTTTAAGTCTCTCATGAATCGAAGATTCATGTTTTTTATCAAGAAATTTACTTCTGTAACTAAACCTCATTATTTACAGTTTTTCGTTTTTCAAAGGTAACATGGCGTGTTTACAGGTGCTAGATTTTCTAATGATATTCAATTTAATTATAGGTACTTTATTAAGTCCCAGCAGTGTTGAACAAGAGAAGTATTGGTATTATTGATAAAACATTTATGGTTGTCATTTGAAGGTATTTGGGACAATACTTATACAAAAATTGTTTTACTTGTGTTGGATTTCCTCTTGTTGTAATAGTTGCTTAATACAATTTATCGGCCAGCTAATTTTATTATTACAGTTACATGTTTTTTTCCTTTGCTTTATTGCATGAATTGGGGGTTGTAATTCATCGTATCACCAGAGCAAATTGCTGTTATTATTGAGTGAGTGATAGATCTCTTTGCTATGTTTTGTCTTTAAGATTTTTCAAATGTTTGGTAGATAGACTTTATCGTTCTATTTTTACTGTTCTTTCTTTAGTAATATTTTAGTTATTCATCCACTCTGTTATATTATTATTATTATTATTATTATTATTATTAGTATTAGTAGTAGTAGTAGTAGTAGTAGTAGTAGTAGTAGTAGTTCAGTTATTAATATATGTCTATATCACTCTCTAAAATTATTATTGATGGTGTTATTGCTGTTGTGGTCGACTTTGTATTTATGTTGAGCACAAATGAAATTCATTTTATTTTATTCAGTTTTAGAAACTATTACACATTTATTTGTAATACAAGAAAAACTGTTGAAAATCATATTGGTGAAGCTATAAAAATAACTAAAGGATACATAAACTTTAATGTAATATCTATAATCTCACACTCTACATAAACTAAGGATTTATGTTAGTCAATAAATATATGTGGCGATACCATTGATTACCCTCCATGGTTCCTACAATAAAATACTGGCAGCTCAATGAGTGAGAATATCTGTTTCATTGTCGTTAGATATGGTTGAATTCAGCTGCATTTTGTGTGATTCTATAGGGACCATTTATGATGGGAACCATTTCTCTATTAAATTCATCTGCAATCAACCACGTATGCATAAAAGGGTAATAGGCACCACTTAAAATGGACACTCGGTATATTATTTCGTTGTACAAAGACTTTACCCAACAGATTATAATGGTTTTTTATACAAAATATCCGGAACAAAAAGCCGGAATTAATTTAAAGAACAGGATATTGAATTAGTAAAGGCAATAAAGAGACTTATGATTACATATGGGAATTGGAATGAAAAACAATTATGAAAGAGCAACGAAGTATATTTGTAGATGCGCCCAAGCATCTCGGTACCAGACTATCGATGTTGGCCTGTCACGCTTCAAATCTTGAAACATCATTTTCATCGTTAAACACGTACATTGAAGAAATGCATCCAAAGAATGTGTTCGTTCTTGTTTAGGGTCTAAAAATTTGCAAACGAAAATAATCATATGAAAAAGATATAAAAAATTTGTTCGATGAGCGAAATATGAGTGAAGGTGCAAACTATCTTGACATAACTTAAACTGATTGGCAGCAATGACTAAGAAAACCCGGCTATTGATGATTGATGACAACCGAATCTGATTCTACGATTAAATGAGGAGCAGCAAACAACATAACCATTTTAGCATTAAAAACTGAAATTAAACTAACAAAGAATTGTTGAGAAGTTCAAAATTAAAATGGGAAAATATAATTTCAAACATAACCAGAAATAACGAGATGGCCAGTTTTGGTTAGAAAAAAAAACAGCGAAAACAAAAAACGACACGATAATTATGTCAGATGGAGTGGGAGGTGCTAGAAAATATCACAATAAAAATTAAAATACTCTAAACAGATTTGCTATTGAAATGTCTATTAAAACAGATAAAACTACAAGTTGTGAAATAAATGGAAATGTACCCGAAGTACAAAGCTACCGAATGATTCATTTGAAAAGGCAGATACGACTTGAATATAAACTTGAACACAACTGATATACAACTGGTATATGCACAAGGAAAATAATAATGGAAGGAATGAGTTTTGCTTACTTGCCTTATTCAACGAAATCTTGCTTATTGAAATAAAAATCTGAGTATTTTTAACACATGTAGCTCTTTCAAATGAGAAAACGAGAATTTTGTTTTCTGTGAATTTTTACAAGAAATCTTCTGATGTTTATATCAGTATTAAAATAAAAGCCTTATCGCAAAGCAAATACAATTTTTCTCATGTAAAATATTACGAGGTATCTAATGCGGCAATCATGTTACATAATTTTTCTCGGTTTTCGTTAAAAAATTGGATATGCACTGAAGACAATATTATTAATCAACTATATCTTCTATTTTCTTTATAGAATATAATATAATAAGTACATATGTGACAGATTGTGCCCTGTGTTAACGAGAATCGAGTACGGTTACTAGGTAAATATGCAATTTACACAGTTGACTATGAATATAGCTTGAGGAATTTAGAAAATGCAGTTTGGAAATAAATAAATACAAATTATATATTTGACAGATAAGGAATGTTTAAATCAATAACAATCGATAACTATAACAAACATGACCACGGACATCAAGAAATGGTCTAATTGTCTGATATCGACAGAGGTCAATTACAGAGAACAAAGAAACAACTTATGGCATAGTTAACAATTATAGAGAACAAAGAAACAACTGATGGTAGAGCTAACAATTATAGAGAACAAAGAAACAACTTATGGCATAGTTAACAATTATAGAGAACAAAGAAACAACTGATGGTAGAGTTAACAATTATAGAGAACAAAGAAACAACTTATGGTATAGTTAACAATTATAGAGAACAAAGAAACAACTTATGGTATAGTTAACAATTATAGAGAACAAAGAAACAACTTATGGTATAGTTAACAATTATAGAGAACAAAGAAACAACTGATGGTAGAGTTAACAATTATAGAGAACAAAGAAACAACTTATGGTATAGTTAACAATTATAGAGAACAAAGAAACAACTTATGGCATAGTTAACAAGAATCGAGGATATTTATTGTTTTTATTTGCAGACTGTTATCCTCATCTTCATGGCTTTTGTTGTTGTTTCACCGCGTTTCAGTCAACTCATCTTCAGGTGATTAACCACAACGGGATAAGAATGCTGAGTCTCGTAACTGTACCCCCAGTAGTTACTGCTTTCCATACTTGTTGTTGTCTTACCACGTTTTGGCCAACTTAACCTCTGGCACTTCGGGGTCCGTGGTGCAGTGAACAGAGGCCTTGAATCGCTACGGTTCTAGGTGAGCATTGTCTAAAGATAACGGTTTAAATCCTACCCAAAGCCGACTAGAAGTTCAGTTGGCCAAAACATGGTAAGACAACAACTACTAGGGATACAGTTACGAGACTCAGCATCCCTATGCTGTCGCGGTTAATCACTTGAAGAAGACCAGAGGATAAGTTAACCGAAACGTGGTGAGACAACAACCACTATGAAGATGAGGATGACAGTCCGCAAAAGAATTATATGAATACACAAATTACTCATCTTAAAAGATTCCAATAAAAATAATATGTAATAAGATTCGAGGAGTTAGGCAGAAAGAGTCGGGAAGTGAACGACGGACGTTTCAATCATGCACGTGCTAGTGAAGAATTTGACGTTGCTTCCGCGATCATTGCAGTGCCATGAAATCAGAAATAAAGCTGGAACAAAAGAAATTGGTTAACATGCATCGATATTGGAAAGGTTATTCACTCCAGACGAGGAAAAAAGTAACGGTAAAAATTGATGAAAACAAGAATTTCACTAAGGTATGCCTGTTTATCCTTTTGTTGTCACAGGACGTTTTGTCGGTTGAAGTAAACAGATCGTTGTAAAAAACCTCTCTCATGCATATATGTTATATTTGTATATGTTTATTGTATGCGTTAAAGGCGTGAACTGTTTACTGTATATACACACACCCACACCTATGCAATAAATTGATTACCTGGTCCGCAACACATGTGTCTTTTGGATTCACGAAAAGAAATCCGCGTGATTATACATGTTACAAGAAAAGGCTGTCCCCTTTTTCATGTAAATAAGAAGAACATTAAATAAGTGAAAATGAGATTAGGATAAGCCGAGATTCGAACCTTGTAATCAAGGTTCAGAATAGATTCAGAAAATGCAATGTTAGAATTTAGCTATTTTTTGGAAATAGTTAGATATTGTTTGTATTGTAAAAAGAATTTTGTTGTTCATTCTGTCATGAAAACTGAATTATGAATTAAAAAATAAATTAGTTGAGAATTCTTTGTTGTCGAAAGTGTGTTTGGAGAACGTGTGCTGAGACACGTGAGTTGGTCACGTTTTGAAACCACACATCTGACGTCAACGCAAAAAGGAAATTCTCAATAATAGGAGATAGGATTAGCAGATTAGAAGGGTCGACGATCGGAAGTCGAGCAGAGGAGGCAGAACAGTTGAGTCTGCTAGGCAGAGAGAGAGAGAGAGAGAGTTGGAGTCAGGTTCCTTTGGAAGCGAAGGAAAGAATATTAAACTATCTAGATCCCGAATTTGAATTCCTGACGTCATCATCATTCTGACCAGTCAAATGAAATAAAGAACATCATCGATTTTTGTAACTGTTGTCTTCGTGTCGTCATTCAAATATATATGGTAATGTGTTTATCATCTTATTATGAACATCGCGTAAACCTTCCCAGAATATGTATCTCTCCTCCTCTCTAAAATGTGTTAGAAAATATAAGAAATGTGCATCTATCACTCTATCACCCTCGCTATATGAGTTAAGAAGAAGCATCCACAGAGCTGTATAAATGTCTCCTCCCCTTATCATTGTTATATATATATATATATATATATATATATATATATATATATATATATATATCCGCCGTCTCTCGTCAATATGAATGTCCCCATCATATCTCTTTTAATATGAAACAGCGTCATCTTTTTAATATGCACCCTGCTATACAATATACATACATTATGAAACACGCATTGATAACTAGAATGTAAACTATAACAATGAAGCGTATTATATTGATAGATAGTATGAACATATCATTATATAAATAAAGAGTTAATATGCTGTAACATTAAATGAAAATTATAAACATTATGTGGGTGAGTGCATAACGCATATATTTATAATCATATCCTATCTACATATAATAATTTGATTGCAGAAATTCCCATCTACACCAAAGTACACTAGGTTTGTTCCAACAGATGCCACATACAAATTTATTATGTCTAGCCTATTAGCCACTATATTATGTAACTTTTGAACACCATCTTACACACATTTATTCGCTATTTTAAAATTCCAGATTACATCCTAGGAGAACTGTCATCACAGTCGCAAAGACTTATAGTGGAAGTAATTGTTATTTTTCCCTCTAAATAAAAAGTACTCCTACTGCTCCCATCCAACACCGGGAGGTATTCTGTATTTGGGACATATATGGGGTTTCATCCTAATTTTCTGATTCATATAGTTATATATATATATAACATAATCTTTCCTTTTCCCGATTCCCAAATAATGCTTTCTCTTTCCTCAGATTCCACCTAATCCTATTGGCTGTGAACTACCTATTCGTTCATTCCAGAATATACTTTCTCATTAAAAAAAAAACGTTTCAAAACATGGTTTCCCCTTTACACAAGAAATTAAATAAAATACTCCGATTACACACATATTAACACATCGATTTTCTAAAAACATCGCCGCATGCAGATAGCCATTATTTCTTCCTTTTTTAAATGCTAAATAAACCATCTTTTTTTAATTACAATTGATTAACATTCTTTCTCTATACACGGATTAAAATATTACAAAGAACTGATTACGCTATTCGGTTTTCTTCCGATTCGGAAGCCTCTAAACTGTCTACAACGTTTAATTTTATTCTCCCTTTTCGAATATCTTCATAAACTTTTTTCGATTCTTACGCGATTAATACAGTCAGACCCCGATTTTTATTGGCTTCTAAACCTTATAAACGGTGTTTCATTTTAGGCTTTAATATTAACCACATTCTTCATTAAAATTAACATTGTCGTTACTTTTACAGTAGATATTGTTCTGGCACACCCCTCCTGAGTCGACATTGTTGAATACTAGTGAAAAGTGGAGGTTCAGGACAACTGGAAACAAGGCCGAAATAAGCGGAAAGCACATACAGCACCTAGAATTCCTAAATGGTCACCCATCCAGCCAGGCTCAACGTTGCTTAACTTCGGTGATCGGATGAGAACCGGTGTATCAACGTGATTGTGCCGTATATATTAATATTTATACATACTGGCGCTCGCACGCGTACTCTCTGCTATTAACATTTTTAGAGGGGGGTACTTAATTATTTTTAATATTTTTTTTTCTTATGGCTTACACAGGTAATAACCATTAATATAGGTTTTGCTTTATTTTGGAATGCGAATAGGTCACCAACCAAAATACATTGTTATTGCCTAATTCACCATATTTTCTTTTTTACTTTTGGATATGTATTGTGAAAAATGTTTCTGAGGACATAAGACAATCATTTTCATTTGTTTATCAGTTCAACTGCAGCTTTTTAACGAATTGAGGAATAATACTTTCATCTCGAATGCATGTAGGTGGCTTTAAACACACTTGCATCATCGTACACACAATTTCATTGTATATGTTTATATTGTTGTTATAATTCTAAATATGGGATTTTACTCATCAGTTCGACGATACCTGCTGTTAATTTTTATACACATCATTCTAAAAGTTATCACTGATAATGCCTAGACACCGCCAAAAATGGTCGAAAATCAAGTTGTTTTTTAAAACGAAATTACATTTATTAAAATCCATTATTTCTGAGTAACTTTTTTTCCCAGAAAGATAAACTCCTAAATTTTATCATATAGAAAGCAGAATAATGTAAAACTTTTTCTACTATTTTTAATTAAATTTTAAATGTTAAAATTTCCCCAAAAGTTAACAATTGACATTTTTTGTCTTGCACAAAAAAACGTATATAAATAGTTTTAAAAAGTGGTTTTTGAAAGAATTAATTTGTTTATTTCTTGTCTAACTTAGAATTAGGGTGACTTTCTATGAGAATATGCAAAAATATTATAATATAAGTACCTGGATTTCAAATAATTCCACTTATTCATATAGGCAACCAGTTACTTCGCCTCGATTTGAGAGAATGTTTACATTTGTACTTGATAAAAAGCAAAACTACCGAAGACCAAACAGGCCAAAAAAAAACTTATTTTTCAGTGACAAAAATTTCAATGTATTATTAACGCTGAGGCTGGCCAGTACCAGACGGGTGACCATTTGTATGAGTTTGGTTTTTAATGTGTATGTGTGAGGGGATCAGGCTCCCCAAAATGGGGGGGGGCAATTTAAAGCAGAATAAAAAAAAATATTTCAGCAGTTTGGTTCACCATAATTGAAAGGCGGCAAACGCTTTCAAGCAGGGTCGAAAAAATGATGATATTTTTTAACACAAAGGGCACAATATTTATCAATTTTTTTGTATCGATTCTTCAAAGCATGCTCTGTTTAATAATGGGCATGCATTATTCGGCTCGCTAAAAAAATTGTTAATTGATTTATCAAAGATTTTAAAATGCCTTTTTTCGTATAAATACTAAAAAAAAATTTTTTTTTTTGTTTTGCTTAACTTAAATTACTTATTTTACTTAACATATTCACTGAATTTCACACTTCAAAGCTCAAAAGCGGAATAATTAAACACAATCGAATTTCTGATATTCAGACGTCAAAATAAGGTATGCAAACAAGTTTTTTTTATCTATAATCCTGTCCCTTACAACAAGACAATATGTTTTGTTCAGTTTCAGATGATTATTTTAAGCATATTTGGAACCCTCTCCAAACAAGGGGGGGTTGTAAGCAAAAAATATACATATAAATATCGTTTATGAAAAATAAGTACACTGTTATAAAGTTCATTCTTCTCTTAATAATCGCTGAAAATTTCATATTGATTGGATAATTATCTGATTTTTGGTAGATTTTTAAAAAGTCGGTCCGTCAAAAACTACTTACCTGTCCCCCCCCCCAGTTTTGGCGGTGCCTAATAATGCCAAAAAATGTTACTAGAATCGTAAAAGTAAGTTGATATTTTAACTTCTTTGCTGAGTTTGTAGAGCTGAGTAAATTTCATTAATCCATGAAATTAACATGAACTCCAAGATGGTACTTTCAGGAAATTGTACTTATCTATCATGTACATTACCGACGTGAAATGACATAATGGGTTTGCTGGTTTTGATGGTAATATCATTAGACAAGACCTATCTTAGAAGAGGAAGCACAATATCACTCTTATCCTCACTTGCGTGGCTGACAGAGAAGATTTATTATGTAAGAAAGATGAGTAGAAGAAAAAAATGGTCGCATCGCTGGGGGGGTCAATATATGGTACGACGGATTGCATTACTATTTTGCTATGCAACTTCATAGAGTTTTGGTTTGCAATTGCAAAGTTGATGACATTTATAAAGTGTATGACATTTAATAAAAACTTGTGTTCTCAGTTAAAAGCAGATATCGAATTTCACAGTGTTGGCTAAAATTGGTAAAATGAGATCATGCAAGTTCGGTTTTCTACCAACGTATCTGCCATCGCATCCAAACAATCGACAAGTAACAAATGCCATGTCTGAATATGCACTATAGCTGGCAAATATTTATATTCTTTTGTAGCAATGAGCGATACAAACAATTTTATCAGTGCCATACCACAGCTACTGAGAGAGCAGGCCAATGAGCGTGACAGCGTGACGTCACTACCAGATCAACATGTAGGTAAAGGCACGAAGGTGCCTAAAGTTCCGGTGTTCAACCACGTGGCTATAAAAAATATTTTTCGTTGCCTTATACTTATATTTGGCTGTGGCAATTATATGTTTTTTTATTCTCCTAAAGAGAAAAAAAAATCTCCATTTAGATTATTATTACAATTATCATAATTGTACATTGGGATACTTTTGATCTAACAAAATATTACGGTTAGTGAACTTGTTTTATTTCTATCGAAGGAAGTCGTATATTTCATTTCATTTATTTTTTTAACTGTAAAACAAACAATTTTTATATATTTTATATATACGATAATGGGCCGGTTGTGACCAGCATACAGTTAGAAGAAAGAGTGTGGTCAGAAAAGATGGACATATAAGAAATGGTTGTATATAGCCGGCGTGTAGTGGAGCAGAAGCGAGAGATTTTAAGCTGGCATCAAGACGGGAGAGTAACGGTAATAAATAAATTATGTTAAAAAAGAGCAAAATTTTGACCCGGATTTTTATTTATTTCCTTCCAGTTTTATTTTTTATGAAATGAAATAAAAACGCAGTGGAAAATAATAAACTAGGCCGGGAGTTGAGAAGTTGAAAAAAAAGGATATTGCACCAGTTGGTGAATCAATGGTTTGCATCTTTTCTCATTCTCTTTGGTCCTATCAATCATATTTTCTTGTTTTGTTCGTACCGTGGTTTACCATAAATATTGTATCAGTGTTAAAAGCGAATGTTCTACTCTATTATGCATTGTTATAAGTGATATTGTCTCATACTCTTTTTATTGTAGCAAATAGCTTTTTTTGTAGATAGGAATTTGAAATAAACCATTTTTACTTTAACATGTTTTTGTTAGTTTTATTCGGACTGTTTAATTGACAGTTTTATTATTATTAATTAATGAGTTTAAAAATTTGAAAAAACATTGCTGGAGGTTTTTGAAGCCTGGGACAAATGTTTAAACAATTATAACATGTAAAAGAGTAAAAAATACGTAGTAAAAATTTCAAAAAAATAATAATAAACCTGGCTTTATTTCTATAAAGAGTCGTAATTTTATCTAAGCCTCTGGGTCGCTTATAACTGATTATTAATTCTGCCACTGTGATAAATCATTATTAACTATGAAGACATTGTCTTTTTTTACTTTTTTTTAACGAGAAACTGAAAAGGCGCTCATTTTTAGCACGGACTGAGCGCTTTATAAGTAAGTTTGTTTTATTTGCGAGGGTTTTAACCATCTGTAATGCTTTTGTTGGTATTTTCCTACTTAAATTACTTAAAATACTTAGTTAAATACGGAACACTGAAATGATTAAATTTTAAGTAGGTATTATTTTGAAATAAAGTCATGCAAAGCTATGTGGCGGTCAAATAGATAATTTGACATGGAGGAAATTATTCTTTAAAACTGAAACTCTTTATGATGATGAAGCGCAGCAGCTTGCATTGCCGCTATGGTACAAATATAAGTATCTACTAAACATTTGCGTGCTCACAGTCCTCGGTCATAGAGATGGAGAATGTAAATAATGACAAATTTTTTCTGTAGACAGTCCGAAAGTTGTTGAAAGAATTCAAACAACGAGTCAGATTTTTAGGGTATGCAACGACACCTAACCATCAGAAGTTAGTGACTGGGCTTTTGATTAGTCAGTTTACAAACAAAGAAGCTCAGAGGAGAGCAGAAATTATAGAGTAGTGAGTGAGTAAATAGTTCTTGCATTAGATAGAACTGCCGATGCTTAATGATAAGGTTAAACTGTGTCACAAAGAGGATAAATGCAATAGTTGTTGTGTAATGTTGATATCCGATTGAGTTGGGGACAGGGATAATGCCTTTGGCCTATTGCGGCAGATGTCACTGTAACTGTTTCGAATAATCTCGCCAAACAGGAACTGAGCCGTTAAAAGACAAAAAGTGGCGATGAACTAAACAAAAGGTTAGATTAACTAGTTTTCTCTCAAATAATCTCGTTAAAAGCAACCGAGCAATAAAGAGACAAATAACTCATAGGATTAGGAAAAAAGTTATAACTAGTTTAGTCAAAATTTCTAAGAGAAAGTTTTAACCAAATGAAAACTAGTTGGGCAGTGGTGTAAAAATCTATCAATGAGCAAGAAGAGATATAAATGTTATGATGGGATATTGAGAGAAAATCAAGGGTTGATGTAAGAGAATAAGAAAAAACCTGCGAAAAAAAAACTCTTATGTAAAAATATATCTGTATAAATGTATCTTGAAATATGTGTGTTACGAAGACTGCCAAAAAGTAATACACTGACTTTATTACTGAAATAAAAATATTCTATTTCAGTTTGGCGAACATTGTCAGGACCAACAAATATCTAAGACTATGCAAACTCTGATTTGGTCTTGCAATGATTTAACTGGCTTTGTAAAATATTTTTAACATTTGAAACTGTATTCGTTCACAACCAAGCTGAAACACTTCAGTATTGCTTCAGTTAAATTTCTGAAAATAAAAAAAGAAACATACATCCTCGCTACTTAAATAGTTCCCTTGCAACATGTTTAAATATTTGGCAGAGTATTTGGAAGTCCTTTATTTTTACTAATTTAAAAAAAAGAAAGAATAAATAAATAAGGAAAGGAATTTCTGCTGAAAAAAGTATAACATGGAAATAGCGAGCAGACTATGCACTAAGACATTTTTATGTAAATTTAATTATTCATGTTTTATTGTGTGAATTTTTAAGATTGTTTTATTTTCTTGTTTTCTTTTATTACCTTAGGCAGGTTTGATTAAATTCTTGTAAAGAATTGTTTTGGAAGGGAAGGTATGTAACAGAGCACATTTGAGCACGTATGAAAATATCAGCAGCAGCGGAAGGATGGATGGCAAGCGATTGTAATAGAAGCAGGATTGTAATAGAGCAACGTTTGAATGCATTTACAAATTGGCAAGTGTGCTTGGCCTTGCGTCTGAAGAAAAAGGAAAAAGGACAACATTGGGGGAAACAAAGTCGATGCCGAAAGAGATGGACAAGTAAAGTGAAGGCAATAATGGGCCAGTTAGAAGAAAGAGTGTGGTCAGAAAAGATGGACATATAAGAAATGGTTGTATATAGCCGGCGTGTAGTGGAGCAGAAGCGAGAGATTTTAAGCTGGCATCAAGACGGGAGAGTAACGGTAATAAATAAATGACTTATGTTAAAAAAGAGCAAAATTTTGACCCGGATTTTTATTTATTTCTTTCCAGTTTTATTTTTATGAAATAATAAAGTAAAGTGTAACGCCACGTATCTTAATTTTTTGAAATTGAATTTTTTTCCTTTTTGACATTTTGCATTGATATAATTCATTCATTTAACTTATTTTTCTTTGTAGATCTGATGCACTGAATTTTCTTATCAAACAGACAAAATATGATAAAGCTTTTCCTCCCGAATTTAATTACGGTAAGATATTTTTTAATAATAAACATAGCTATAATAATTATAAGAAAATATGAGTATGACTGCGAAATCACACAAACTCATGAGGGTAGAACCGCCTATATAAAAGTTGATAGAGGAAAGCAGGAAAAACAGCCCATGTGGATAAAAAGACGAAATAGTATAATAAACTATATTACGAATGAAAGCAGGAAGCTGTCTAAAATGATTGAAAGTAATCCATTGATAAAAGCATTGAATAATGGAAGGCATAGAACCCTATTGTTCTTTTAAATACAGAAAACTCATTCAAGCTAGTAGAGAGCATACAATTATTAAATCAACAAAAAAAGAAAAACCTAATTAATAATAGATTTGTGAAGATGACAGGAAAGTAAATAAATGCCAAATAGTTGAAGGGAATATGGAACACGAAATTTATGGTATTACTAATAATTATAAGAGAACTAGGAATAGTAGTGAAAAATCTAATATTCCAAAGATGACACTATAAATCTAATATTCCAAAGATGACACTATAAATATAATATTCCAAAGATGACACTATAAATATAATATTCCAAAGATGACACTATAAATCTAATATTCCAAAGATGACACTATAAATATAATATTCCAAAGATGACACTATAAATATAATATTCCAAAGATGACACTATAAATATAATATTCCAAAGATGACGCTATAAATATAATATTCCAAAGATGACGCTATAAGTATAATATTCCAAAGATGGTGCTATAAATATAATATTCCAAAGATGACACTATAAATATAATATTCCAAAGATGACACTATAAATTGAAAATGTCAAAATTTAGATATAGACAGTCTTGCATAGTTTTTGGGTCATGGACAATGTCAGAACGTATGTTAAAAGACATGGATTGAATGTCTCTGGAGATTCCATCTCAGTAGCCTCATGAAAATGGAATATGGAGGAGGATAGGGCCAGTATCCAGAAAGGCCCATTTCAATCTATCAACCAATACAGTCTCTTTTGTATAAAAATGTTTGAATACAAAATCTCTGTTTGTGCAAGCAAGGTGGTTTTTCGCTGTATCAACCACATGACTCCATGCTACAATGTTTTTAGGAATTACGGAGTTAATATTTTGTTGACGGGGATTCATCAGCAGAAGGTTGCTAAAATAGTATCTTGATCTGTCTATTTATTGATCCATATCAATTGCAGAGCAATTTGAAAGAATGAACATCTGACTAGTTAATGTTAATGAAATTCCATAACTGGGTGTTGCGTGTAAAGTAGCTTTAAGTTGATGATGAAGGGGCTAGATCATATCATTGGTAGGTGATAATTTGTATGACCGCATCGGTAACATCATCTAACTGCCACCCATATTCATCTGTAAATTTTTGAAATTCTTGACCTCGAAATGTTGAGCCATTAGCAGTTAATATTTCGAGTGGAGGACCACATTAACAAAAGACGGATTTTAATTGACATATAAAGTTTGAGATATCATGTTGAGTCAACACTTCAGGTCACAGTTTGGCAATATCAGAAAATGTCTGCTATCATAAGGTGTTACGTCCAAACATAACTGATACAAGCTGCAATCCACCTCAAACTTCCTTTTTACTACCAGGTCAATATCAGATCAACTCTTCGCCCGATCGTATGGCTGCCTTCATAGTTTCAGGATACACTTTTTTCATCAGTTAAGATAGCGAAAGATTAAATCCCTGTCCTACTATATCAATTGATATCTTCGGCACTAGAGTCAACTTATTAGCCTGATTTTGCTCTGATGAAATCAGAGTAATGTCAATCTTTAAGCTGTATTCATCAAGTAGACAATCTTCAAGCTATATTTATCCAGTCGCCTTCATACTTCATCTTACTTGCAGCTTTAGTCTTATTATATGGCATTCCAGACAGAGTGCCGGTCAACCAGTGATACACACACAATAAGTTAGATGCAGAGATGTACGATGTTGGCTTGCCACTGTAATACAAGATTGGCTTGCCACTGTGATGCAAGATTAAGGCCTTTTAGTGTAGCATCAAGTTCTATCAAATTTATATGCTCGGCATCATTTGTCTAATGAATAATGCATTCTTTATAAAGTTCAGTACCAAATGGTTCAAGTATGCATCTTATAAAGTTCAGTACCAAATGGTTCAAGTATGCATCTTATAAAGTTCAGTACCAAATGGTTCAAACATCACACCTGTTGTCAAAGAACTCAGGTCAACCAAAACATTCGATTCCTGTCCAGATACAAACCATCATTTTTACTCTAGTAAACGTTTAAATCATCATTTGTTTGATAGAATCGTCATCCACTACATCGTTCATTTTTACTGCATTCACTCATTCTTTTACTCCAGTGCTGTTCGAAGCTACAGACAGGTAAATGTTATTCCAAATAGAAAACGTGATGTGGTATGCTAACACACTAGGTAACTCTGGAACTGGGCTCCCTCGCTTTCATTGCAAAGTATTGACCGCCCCCCGCCATCCGAGAGTAAAGCTGTTTTCAGGACTGCCAGCAACCACTGTAAGAGTAATAAAAAATGCAAGAGAGCTATATGCTAAGTCCGTTAAATCCAAAGTAGCTGAGCAGCGGCTTCGTTCCCACCAGTTTTGGCAAATAACAAACAGGATCCTAAACAGAAGCGTGCGCTTTATCCCAACCATCATTAATGGACCTGAGGTTATCTCGTCAGCACCAGACAAGGCCAAACTATTTGCCAAGAACTTTGCAACCACTTTGCGACAAAGGCCATCAACTCCCCGTATTTCCTCCTATAATAGACAACACGCTATGCAACATACAATACCTGTGTGTGAGGTCGCCAAGCTAATCAAGAACCTTGATTGCAGTAAAGCAACTGGCCCTGGCGGCATTCCAATTATAGTGTTGAAAAAGCTTCAACCAGAACTTGCCCCCATACTTACAAAACTGTTTAAGCATTGCCTTAAGGAGAAGTGCTTTCCAACACCCTGGAAAACCTTATCAATATGCCCTGTATTTAAGAATTCAGGTGATAAGTCATGTCCCTCTGTGTTTTTTTTTGTTTTTTTTTTTTTGCTGTTTACCAGCCCATTTAACTGCATGTGCATGTGCGAAGCACGAAATTCATGCGGAGAAGCAAATGCACGAGAAGTGGTTAGATAATCTTTTTAGATTAGAAGGCACCTTCACGTATTGTGAACACCGATTGAAGAGATAAAGTCGTTAAATTTAGAAAGAATTATTCATTTACGAACATCACTGAACTGAAGTTTGAAATAAATGTAAGAAACTCTCAGAGTTTTGTATATACGAAAAGTTGATATTGTTCAGTAAACTTATTCAATAATAATGGAGTTGAGAATAAATTTCAAATGATTCTGCTTTCACGCCATGTTCTTACTTGACCGTTTGGAGACGGACACCATAATCCTAACTCAGTACAAGAGTTACGTCCGTCTTGTCTTTTCGTGTTTTCGTGTATTAATAAAGAAAAAGAACAAGTTTACTTCAACATTTTTAGATATCAAATCGAAACTGATGTTAGCAGAGATAAGCAACAGATAATTGTATTAAATTTAAGTAGTGGTCTTGCCATTTTAAGGGGGCCTAAAGCAAAAGTGGAAACATGATTATAAATTACTATATTGTCCAATTTCTACTGTAGACTCTTAAACCCTTATCCTCGAGTTGTCTCTTGGCCTTGATAAGTGGTGATGCCTATGTAAAAAAAAAAAAAAATTACCGAATATTGAATTAGTATTTGATGACACAACTGGGATTACATAAATTAAATCGCATGACAACTTATAGAATCAACAACTGTATATTTTATAGAGATGGGAACTTGTGCCAATGGTCAATTACAATTGTAAGATCATCGTGTGTGTGTGTGTGTGTGTGTGTGTGTGTGTGTGTGTGTGTGTGTGTGTGTGTGTGTGTGTGTGTGTGTGTGTGTGTGTGTGTGTGTGTGTGTGATAAGGGAAATGAAAGTTGAAGACTCATTCATTTAATCAGCCCAAATTCCCGATGGAAGTCAAGTAATGTCTTTTTTAAATATCACTGTGCCATTCGGGTTCTGCAAACCAACCAATAATGTTTGAAATGACCAAATAAGATACAATTAGTGAAATAAAGAATAAAGAGAGAAATGAGTGGATTTCGAATAGATTTATATTGTTTTATCTCTCACTCGGTCAATTTTACACACACACACACACACTCTCTCTCTCTCTCTCTCTCTCTCTCTCTCTCTCTCTCTCTCTCTCTCTTTTTCGCTCTTTTCTATCTCTCTCTTTTTATCTATTTTTTTAAAGCTGATTTATTAATTTTATTTTTTATTTTATTATTTTGCGTTTAAAATCGAGGGTAATTTTTAAAAATTTATTTTCAATAATTTTCATTTTTAAGAAACGTTTATTTTTTTGTTATTTTTGTTTTTTGTGGTGATCCGTTTCTTTCTGTTTTAACCCCATGTATTTAGTAATTTTTCTTTTATTAACAATAGAACAAAAGGTAGACATATGTTTGAAGCAAAAATAGAAATTTTCTACGACGATGATTTCATAAGTTTTTTTTTAAACATTCTTTATGAAAAAGTGATTAACAAACTTCAAACTTCGTATATGGCCTAAACAAATACAAACAATTTTATAAATTGATAAATTTATGAATTTTACTCCAAAATAAATCAGTTTTTTTATTTTTAAACGCCGCTGCCCGGGGGTGGTATGGGGAAAGAGAAAAATAATTTTAAATAATGTTCTCATTTACTTGTATCCCTAGGAGGAGGGCAGAGTTAGTCAGACACAAAGTCACTTTTTAATAGAATACGCTGGATTGGGAGAAAATTTAAAGTGCCTCAGTCTAGAAGGAATTCTCATTTACTGACCGGGAATAGAACAGCAGAAATGTAGTATCAAAACAGAAGCTACATTTTTCAAGATCTGTTTACGATTATATTTTATGTGGTTATAAAAATACAGGCATTTACCTTCTCCATTTTTTGTTTCTAATAATTATGATGACATAACTCAGGGATTTTAAAAAAAAAAAACCTTTCTTTTTGAAGGGGGATATTTACGTTTTGTTACACGACAATTCTCTCATACATTACCTGCTCCTTTTTTGTTCAGAAAATTTATTCGGTGTTTCCCAGGATTTATTATTATAATTATACCATAGCAAGTGTGTTTAAATGCAGCAATACAGCATTGCCCGTGAATCAGATTTCCTTCGTAATTTTTATTATATAAAATATATTTTTTTTTAGCATATATGATATCCTATTTTTTTTATTTTTTTTAACATTCTTTACGAAAAAGTGATTAACAAACTTCAAACTTCAAGCGTATATGGCCTAAACAAATACAAACGATTTCATAAATTGATAAATCTTTTGTTTTTGTTTTTTTGGAGGGGGGTGATCCGTTTCTTTTTGTTTTAAAACAATGTATTTAATAATTTTCTTTTATTAAAGAAATTAAAGGTTTTCTTTCTGTCGAACAAAAAGTAAACATACGTTTCAAGCAAAAATAAACTATTTTATTTTAAATAATGCGCATACAAAATTGTAATTTATTTTCTCATTCTTTTAAAACAGAAATTTGCTACAACGATGTAATTCTGTAAGAAATTTCTTTCCTACCCACTCAATTTCCTCCCTGCAGAAGCAAATGAATTCCGCAAACAAAAGCCATACCTTTAAACTCAAAATTTATTCACAAGTAACAGCAATGAAAGTTCTTTGGTTCTGGTAAGTCCTTTTGCAAAACAGTGGTCCGATTTGCTCCCATACGCATGGAGCCTTTAGTTCAAATTCCTATTGCTGGAATGTTAGTTCGTTGTTCCTTTGGAAGGATCCATGAATGTTCATTGTAAACTCGGCGGGAATGATGACGCCTATAATCAGGCATAATGTGAACCCCTTGGGACTCAAGAAGAAATGAGATAAGATTGAATATTTGGACAATAAACATGACGAACAGTTTCTTGAATGTCATCCTTGATTTGAATAGATTCAGCAATATAAGTTGTCTCTGCTTGTAGAGCTGTGTCCTTCGTTGACCGATGTTTGGTGTCCATGAAGAAATTGTCCTGGCTCCCTAGAGAGAGAACCGCTGTGGTTTGAGTCTATCCCGTTCCCGTGTTTTTCTTAGACTGAAAATAAACGCATGAATACAAAAAAGGCGCCAAGTCAAATCACCTGACACATTCAAATTTAAGCCAATCACAGAACGGCTACTAGAGTTTTATGACCGGCCTAAAAGAAAGATGGCGGTTGTATATGGAATTTCTCACACACTGCCAAGGAGGAGAGGAAAAATAGATAATCATTACTTTTTCCCAATATAAGTTAATTAATAAAACGGTCGGATAAGCGACGAATAGCAAGTTATTCCAATAAACATAAGTCTTAACTTGGACAATTTTATAATTTCAATATGTTTTAATTCAGTAAATTTCTTATCCTTAATATGTTTATTGACAATTTAAACTGAGATTCAAAAATTATAACTTCAATTCAGTTAAACTTTCTGCCAAGGAGGAGAGGAAAAAGTAATGAATAATCATTACTTGTTCCCAATACAAGTTAATTACAACTTTAATTCAATTAAATTGTTTTAATATTAATATGTCTGTTGTCAATCTTCAAGTTAAACATCAAAATTCTAATGCATCCAGACATTAGCTAATTTCCACTATATAGACTGATTTTTTAAGGAATGAACCTGTTAGCACCACTATATAGACCGATTTTTTAAGGAATGAACCTGTTAGCACCCATCCTATTTGGAGGGTCAGGGCATAATTCAGCATCATAATTATTAATAAGCAAACAAGGTTGATATCCTGTTTGAAGAAAATGATTTGAAGTTAAAATACTAAAGTCTTTGTTGGCAGAAGCAGGAGCTTCATCCTTACAACTAGAACAAAACCACTCTCCTAAAGTATCTTGCTGATTAACTTCTACGCAGCTGAAATGGTACTAGCTATCACAGGAATTGCAGCACACCATTGGCGATGTTCCATCATTAGGAACAGAACAGGTTGGACAGAAAAAGGAACCGCCTTCTTCTATAAACTCAGTTGATGCAATATCATCATTACCCTTAATTTCCAAGGACAAGATTTTTTAAGGAATGAACCTGTTAGCACCCATCCTTAAGAATAACCGCAGAACGAACATTAATGTCACGTCCAGTAATTAATTTGATTATATTACCAAGATTCCAAAATTGTTTGGTTTTATTGGGAGTCTAAGTAAGTACTATCTCGCCAACAGATAACTTGGGGGTACAATTTCTCCCGATTTTGGCATCAACTTCTCTTAATGACAAAAGGAAATCATTATGCCAGATACAATTGAATTTTTCAACAAATTTATTCCTCATTTCGAGGGAATGTAATAAGGCAGTCCTATTTGGAGGGTCAGGGCATAATTCAGCATCATAATTATTAATAAGCAAACAAGGTTGATATCCTGTTTGAAGAAAATGATTTGAAGTTAAAATACTAAAGTCTTTGTTGGCAGAAGCAATATAAGTGAGGGGTCTGTCATTTATTGCCTTTTGCACATCAGGAAGTGCAATCAGAAATTCAAAATAATCCAAATTTCTTCTGCCTAACAGTTTCCTCAAACATTGTTTGACAGTTTTAATTAGTCTCTCTCAGGCTCCCCCTGCCAGCCAGAGTAAAGGAGAATAGTTCGATGGATGTTGTGTATGGATTTAAATTGTTCCTTCAATTCGATTCGAGCACGTTCGATAACAATATTATGGACGCAACAAAAGATTTCGCGTTATCGGAATATACATGCGTAGGGATACCAAATAAATTGGTAAACCTAACAATGGCCAGCATAAAAGAGCGGGTGCTCATATCCGGCAATAATTCCAAGTGAATTGCGTGCAAAGAGTAATATGTGCATTTTAAATTCTACTCTTCCAACTTTTATAGAAAATTGACCGGTGAAATCCACACCGATTTGTTTCAATGGGCGAACAAAGTTCACCCAATGAGCAGGTAATATTGACCATGTAGGTCTGTTACAAGGCAGAGCATTTATTTTTTTTTTACATACGGTGCAAGTATGCACAAAAGCTTTTACGGCTTGTCTCCCCTGAGGGATCCAAACCCCAGAAAGCCTTAACTTACTGAGGGTTGAATTAACCTCCATGTGGCAACAGTTAAGATGAGCTTCCCTAATTGCCAGTTTTGTTAAATAATGATTTTTTCCCAACAAAAGGGGAAACTTTACCTTGAAGGGCAGAATATCAGAATTCTGTATCCTACCTCTGGTTCTAATCAACCCATCTTTATCAAGAAATAACCCTAAGGCAGTTACCCTAGGGGGAGGCACTTTACTGGAAGGTTGTTTCAAGTAACCTAGTTCATGAGAGAAGGCCTCCATTTACATATTAGCAAATAGCAATAATTTGGCCCTATTAAAATTGTCAGCACTATGGTGACATAACAAATCATAAAATTTCAACACTTTTTCTAAGACGCTGATTGCTAAGCTGGAATACCTTGTAATATCCAACAGGAAGGTATTTTCAGAAGGACGTGTCTCCTGAGAGTACAAATGTGATGCAATTTTTTTATTAGTTTCGTTTAGACAAGGTAAGGCTGAGATTGGCCAATCAATGCCATCTCTATTGAGCCGTTCCGGGCCATACATCCAGAAATTGAATAACTGGGAAAATTTAGAAGTATTGATACCTCTAGTTAAAAGATCTGCCGGATTTTCCGACGAAGAAACATATTTTAATTTTGGTAGAACGCCAAATTTAATATTAATATCTTCTGAAAATGTTTTGATCTCTGCGATCTTGTTTTCGATGAATATATTTTTCTTGGATCCTTTACCGTTCAGGACCCACGAGAGGGCAGCTTGGAAATTAGACGTCAGGAAAAAATTATCAATGTTAAGGGATTCCACAGCACCCAAAACTTGAGGGGCTACCTTAAGAGCTAAAAACATAGCCAATAGTTCCAAAGTGGGAAGTGATTCCCCTTTAATTAGGGCCACTCTGGCCTTTGCAAACAACAGAGAACAATTCGCTCCCTGTTTTGCATACAGGGTGAATCCGTACGCGTTTTTCGATGTGTCACAGAAAAAATAAATTTGACAGACTGATTTTCTGACAATACGCGCATGGGAAATTCAAACTTCCCCAAGTCATTTAGATCTTTGGCATGGGTTTGCCACAGCTTATTGATCTCTTCAGATATTCGCTCATCCCACGACAACTTGCTTTTCCAGATCGAGCTGACAATGATCTTCCCCTGTATCGTGATGGGGAGAAGCATAGATAAAGGGCCATATACTCCTGATATTTACGAAAGAATCCCCCGTTTGGTATTGACCTCAGGGTCCACTAAAGTGGGAGAAAGTTTGAACGTGTCCCGAATAGGATCATATAGGTATCCCAATACCTTCTCAAAGGCTGGGAAGGGAGAAGAAATAGTTTCATCCGCCAATATTTTATCTTGTATCTTAAAACAGTTAGAATTGCAGGATCGCAAATCGAATCCTGCCTCTAACAATCTGCTACGAACATTGTTATAAACAAGTAAAGGAAAAAACAAGTGGTGACAAGATTATCCACATAAAAATTGTTGGAAATAGCATGCAATGCTGCATCTTTTGCATATTTTTCCGCATAAAATTTCAAAATGAAGTTCAGAATGAAGGGGCTAGCATTGAACCCAAATATAATTGTTTTGTACCTGTAAGTACATAATTTGTCAACCCTTTTTTAAGGAAAAACCAAAATCTGTTTTTATCCTCTTCCGATTTAAGGTGAATTTGTAAGCAGGCCTTCCTTATATCACCTAGAAGGACATATTCGTTTTTCCTGGATCTCAGCAATAAGTCCAATAATTTAGCAGATAAGTTCACGCCCATGTAGGCAGCGTCATTAATCGACGTCCCCTCTCAATGTTTCAGGGAGCAGTTAAATACAGGACGAATTTTTGTCGTCACTCCAGTTCCCTTCTTAATAACGAGTCTATGAGGAACACAAATATAATCTTCATAATTCCCAGGCGGGACAAAAAACTGCCCACTATTCCACATTCCCCATGATCCTCAAACACTTGGTGGTACTCATTATACATTCCTTTCCTTTCTAAGGACTCTGCCACTCTCTCCATTACCTTTAAGGAAGTCACAAAGTTACTTTTTACCAGTGGGATCCTATCATGATACCACGGTAAATTTACATATTTCCCCTCGATGGAGCTTTCAAACTCTTCTATCTTTTCCTTGTCCACAGCCAATAACTTAACTTCTTCATCAATTCCTAATGAGTCGAGACTGAGCAACTTCTCTACTCCACGTTCAACTGCAGATTCGAAGAAGAAAGGCTTCAATCCATCCTCATAAGAGAGTGTTGGATTTAGAACAGAATTGATTAAATAACTATTGCATTGAGGGAGGGACTTCACAACACAATTAAAGGGAGGCGAATCTACCTTATTCAGATTTTTATTAAAAAAATGTCGGCTCTCGCCAAACGGAATTATGAAATTTCCATGTCGCCATGCATTTCCATTAAGACACTCAACTAATCTGAGATTATCTAATTTACTCAGAAGGTCCAAACCAATAATCCCCTTAATGGGAGTTTCGTTTAAATTCTTATAACCGGGACAGAGCCGGAAACCTTCTTGAGACAAGTTATTGACAACTATCAAAATTATCAACTTCGAATTTTAAATTCAAATCTCTGGAAAATAACGCCGCAAATTTGAAGGGATTTTGATCACCTAATTTTATAAATATATTGTACTCCTGCAATATCAAGGAGTCACTGCCAATCAACGTGTTCACAGCCATATCGACCTTCTTGTGGTTTATGGTTTTAGCAGAACACAATTTAAATAGAATTTCCTGGGCGAAAAACGAACGTTTACTCCCAGTATTAATCAAACAGAAGAAATAAATCGGTCGTTCATGTGCTTTCATTGATATTCTAATATCGAGAAAAATACTGTTCTGTGGTTCAGAATATGTTGTTCGGCCCACAAACGACTTATTTCCTTTAGGACACATGACACTAAAATTGCTTTTCAACCCACAGACCGCACATGGGTAAGGAAATCCCTTACTTCCACGACAAACTGCATCTGAGTGTTCATCCAGACACCGAGTACATAATTTTAACTGTTTGGCCCTTCGGCATTTCGCCTCGAAGGAAGGAAATTTAATCTCTTAATCGAATGATCTGTAGCTTCGCACAGCTTAGATAATAAAGTAACCTTCACCTTACGTGGGGAAGAAGACGGCATATTGGATTTCATCTTAGGTGAAGAAGGCGCCAATTTTGGCGCGCAAATATCCCGCCAAATATCAAGCGAAGCGGTTAATAAATATTCCGTAATTTCAAACACATGGGACATAATATTATTCAGAGAAGGGAACCTTTTACCACTTCTACTCATCAATTCTCTTCTTATAACATTAAGGCATTTAGCAAATAATATGTGGGCTATCAATGCCCCTGAGGTCCCACCCACAGCAAAAAAATCAGTCCCATAGGACTTGTCAAGTTCGGTCAAATCTCTCTTAATTTTTTCAAGAAACAACTTAAAATTTTTAAAAATCCGTTATAAGAGACGGAGGAGGAATAATTTCCTAAAAAACCCGGTTTTTAATCAAATCAGGGTTTAAATATTTTTCCCTTAACAATTTTAGGGCTCTACATCATAATTATCTGATGTTACATCTAGACTAGAGATTATATTAAATGCATCCCCATCTAGTTTTGATTTAAGCACTAACAGTCTGTCAGCTTTATTTAAACTATCAGTGCAAAATTCGAATTTGTTCTGAAATGTTCTGAACGAAAATTTATCATCTATGGACATTCCGGAAAACCTCGGACAGTCCAATTGCATTTTTACAGGCATAAAACCATCGAAGCTTGCATAAC
This sequence comes from Euprymna scolopes, assembly GCF_053919585.1. Classification (NCBI taxonomy): domain Eukaryota; kingdom Metazoa; phylum Mollusca; class Cephalopoda; order Sepiida; family Sepiolidae; genus Euprymna; species Euprymna scolopes. The sequence goes on along the minus strand of NC_136484.1, from coordinate 84,757,598 downwards.
TTAAGGTGCATCTAATTTTAATTTTAACGAAAGCAATTTTTCTTTGATTTCCGAAATCTCGTAAAGATGCAATTTCTCCTCTTCTGAAATCTTGATTAGAATTTGGTCTATAATGCAAGTTATCAGGTCATCCATGTTCCTTAACCAAACTCTAATTACTGCTTCTCGGGACTTTAAAAATTAGGTGAAGGGTCATTAACTTCAAACCACTTTACCGCACTATCAATGCAAAACCTTTTGGTTCCTTTAGGGGCATATTCTTCCCTTGAGAACAATTAATAAAATAACCGAGATATAATTATCTGCAAATATTAAGGTGGCGAAAACTGCCAATGTTATTCCTAAACGGAATTATGTAATCACAAATAAACAGGCTAACGAAATGGCCGCCAGTGATTAATTTACCCCAAAATTAGGATTAATGCTCTAAGAAATATGATCGAGTTACACATTTATAACCGAATTCGAAATTCCCGAGCTACCAATGATGACTAACAAGTATCTGGGGGGGGGGGGTATTAAACCCTTTCCTGTCCTCTAAAGATTTTTTAATAATAAAATTTCAACTCACATTATCATTTGAAAACTGAAAACAGCAGCACAAATAATTAATATACATTAAACATAGCATCACAATTACAAAACAACATTAGCAATCTCAATTTAAACACGCTAACGAAATGGCCGCCAGCAATTAATCTCAATTTAAATTAATCAATGATTTAAAATCAAATTAATATCCAATGCGTGCAATAAACACATTCAAAGTGTGACTTTTACAATTAACATTTAAATTGCGGAAAAAAATCATTAACGGTTTCTTTATTTCTGTGTGTGTTTTTTTTTTACGTCTACAGAATTTAAACCAAAGTTTTTTGTTTTTTTTAATTTAGTCACGTATATATATATATATATATATATATATATATATATATATATATATATATATATATGTGTGTGTGTTTTACAAACCCCAACCACCCTAACAAAACCTCACTAACCTCCCAATATCTAGATCTAATCCAAAATAATCTTACAGTAACCATTACGTGGGAAATCCTAAAAAAATCTAACGTATGTAAATCTTCAGACTCCCCATGCCTCCTCTGCTTGAACTAAAAACTTTTTATATTCAGTTTTAAAGATAGAAACAAATTAATAAATAAAAGCATGAAACCACCATAAATTGCCTGCACTACAAATCCCACCTCCTTAGCAATTATACACCTTTCTGAAACATCCCCTAGACAGCATCCTCTTTAGAACCGCTGAATAATAATACACACAATACACCCATCTACCGCAGACACCCAACTACTGTAACATCAACACAACTAAACCCCCTTACTCAACTCTCCCCATATCCTATATTACCCTACCCATTTACACATTCATCAACCCATGAATCCTACTACCCCCAACCCACTTACCAATTACAACTAAAACTCCACACATTTATATGAATGTACATACGTGGCAACTTGTATAGATATCTGTATGTATGTATGTATGTATATATATATATATATATATATATATATATATATATATATATATATATATATATATATATAAGTACTTTGTGGATATGCCAGAAACACTACTATATTTAACGCACCTACTTACTTGTCTATGTGCGCGCATGTATCTTCACATCCATGTGTATGTGCGAGCATGATTGGACCTATGTATGTATCCCTGTCTGTGTTTATGTTTATTTCTCTATATACGCGGGCATGATTATATGTAATCATGGGTCGTATATATGCATATATATATATTTGTATGTATATGTCTGCATACACATGTATCTGTATGCATGCATCTGCTGTCCTAGTGACTATGTGTATATGCGTATCTATGTATATGCGCATGAGTGGGCGTATATGTACAGATGTAGCTATGCCTGGATTTATATGCATATATGTATCTGTATGTATGTGTATGCCTATACCCACAACACACTTCACACTGAAAATAAAGTTAAGCATAGCCACTGTACAAAGCAACATGTTATGTATATGAACCTAATAGTTAACTTTTAAACCTTTATACCCCATTTAACCCCCCCCTCTTTTTTTCCTAGAAACTCTAAAATAATCCCCATCCAATAAGCAAAGCAAATCAATACAGACCCCTAAAAATTAAATCAACAACATGCATTTCGAACATAACTTCAACATGTTCACCTAACCTTGCATTATCTACACCCGCTTATTTATCCTTTATCTATTCATTCATTTATCTACCCTAACTTTACTTACTCAGCATAAATATACGCATCTCTGTGTATATATCTGTATATATGTCTGTATGTGTATGTATGTTTATAGTTTTATGAATATGTATACTTGTATAATTGTATATGCTTATATATATATAACCCCCTCAGTATTAACTAAATTAAACCATGTACTCACTTATTTATTTATTATTATTATTATTATTATTATTATTATTATTATTATTATTATTATTATTTATTTATCCTAACTTTACTTTATTTACTTGGTATAGATGTATACATGCAGGTATGCGTATGTATATATATATATATATCTATAGGATTGATATGTAGTTTGCTTGAAGCATTGTGTGGGATAGGTATGTAGTAGAGATTTAGAAGGCTGTCACAATGCGAGGAGTGAATTATAGTCGTTGTTGGTAAGAGGAGACGAGAACAAGTGGCGATTTACAAATCAACAAGTACATACATACATTTTATATATACATATATTTATTCAGTTGGTATTGGTAAATTCCCTTTTCAAATCGTAAGCGTAACAGATCGATTCAAAGCATGCTAGATGATGGAGCGGAAATTGGGTAGCTATGTGGGACCTCGGAGAAAATGTGAGTAGGGGATTTATGTATGGTAATTAACATGTTTATAATTTTATTTGTCTTTTTTTGGGGGGGTTGTAATTGTTGCTTTAGCGTGAGCTTTTTTAAATTTTGTATGTTCTCTGTTTTGTTTTAATCATTATTACTATATTTATTTTTTTCTGCTGGTGTGTGCAGTGTCTGCGTTTATCTGGGTCACGTAAGTCGCTAGTGGTCTGTGTCTGGTCAGCTATTGAAGTGTAGGGGTGGGATGTGAGTGAGGAAGGGGGGTGGGATGCGGGGTGATTCGGCAGCTGGGTGTTTAGGTTAGTGTTGCCAGGAGTAGGAAGATAGGTGGGGAGGGGGGAATTGGGATGACATTCCTTAGGAGTTGTTAATTTATTTATTTCCATGAGATTATAGGTGGTAGTAGATTTTTTTTTTTTTTGCTAGCTATATTTTAATTTTTTTTTCTCTTTTTTTTAAATATATGCTGCTGTTTTTATTTATTAAATCTCTTTTATTATATTATTATTCGTTTATTTATTTATATATTTTTTTCATATATATATAATTTATATGGGAGGGGCTTGTAGTAATGTCCTATCTGGATAGTGAGTTGGGCAGTGAGCGGTGTGTAGTGGTGTATCTGTTCTAATGGGTTATAGTCGTAATGGTAAGTATACAGACTAGAATGCTCCGCCTGCGGAAAATTCTACATGGGCAGCACCACGAGACCCCATACATATAAGAGTCAAGGAACACACACAAACACAAGCATCATCATTCCGCAAACACCTCAACACCTGCAGAAACACTAATACATCTATTAAAGTCGATATTTTAACCACAGAACGCAATATTCGGAATCTTCGCATTAAAGAATCCTTACTAATATCCAAATTACGGCCAGAACTCAACAACAGACTGGAGCTTCATTCATTATATAATTTTACATACGGCTCCCACCTAAGACTTACCATTACGACCATAACCCATTAGAACAGATACACCACTACACACCGCTCACAGCCCAACTCACTATCCAGATAGGACATTACAATAATTCCCTCCCATATAAATTATATATATATATATATATATATATATATATATATATATATATATATATAAACAAATAATAATATGATAAAAGAAATTTAATATATAAAAGCAGCAGCATATATTAAAAAAAAGAGAAAAAAATATATAGCTAGCAAAAAAAAATCTACTACCACCTATAATCTCATGGAAATAAATAAATTAACAACTCCTAAGGAATGTCATCCCAATTCCCCCCTCCCCACCTATTTTCCTACTCCTGGCAACACTAACCTAAACACCCAGCTGCCGACTGAGAGCGCATCACCCCGCACCCCACCTCCCCTCCTCTCCCACATCCCACCCCTACACTTCAATAGCTGACCGGACACAGACCACTAGCGACTTACGTGACCCAGATAAACGCAGACACCGCACACACCAGCAGAAAAAAAATATAGTAATAATGATAAAAACAAAATAGAGAACATACAAAATTAAGAAAAGTTCACGCTAAAGCAACAAGTTACAACCCCCCCCCAAAAAAAAGACAAATTAATAGAAATAAATAAAATTATAAAGATGTTAATTACCTAATCATACCATACATAAATCCCCTACTCACATTTGCTTCGAGGCCCCACATAGCTACCCAACTTCCGCTCCATCATCTAGCATGCTTTGAATCGATCTGTTACGCTTACGATTTGAGAAGGGAATTTTTCCGAAATTAATAATGGAATATGTCGCAGACATAACAAGTAAGACATTTTACCAATACAACTGAATAAATATATGTATATATAAAATATATGTATGTACTTATTGATTTGTAAATCGCCACTTGTTCTCGTCTCCTCTTACCAACAACGACTATATTTCACTCCTCGCATTGTGACAGCCTTCTAAATCTCTACTATGCATGTATGGGTATGGATATATTTGTGTATATGTGTATATATATGTGCCTATATAGGTCTGTATATTTATATTTTATAAATATGTATTTTTATGTAATTGTGTATGTGTGTGCATGAGCCCGTGCGTGTGTATGTACTTGTATGTATAAGTCTGTGTATGTGTGCATCTACTTCTTACTGGAGATCTGTATATCCACGTATATGTATATTGATGGGTGTGCGTATGTATATATTTATATATGTGTAAGCATGTATTTATATCTGTATATATATGCGAGTATATACATGTGTACAAGAGTTGCGTGTATGTGTGCGTATGTCTGCATGTAGATCCATGTATGTCTGCATGGGCATTGTTTTCATATGTGTATGCTTATATGTCTACATATTGGTGTGTAATATGTATGTATATGTATTATGCGTTTTTATGCGTGCGTCAACGTCTGTATTAACTCTTAACTGCTTAAAAACAACCCACTATGAAATGAACAGCGACCACGAAAACCGTAAATGAAACATTGTAACTGCCAAACATGACAGCTACACTAACCCTTTTCCCTTGAATTGGTCAAGATCAAAGTGTAGTATCTGTTCTTCAGATGCTGCACTTCCATTTCTTGTTCTCTTTCGGTGGAGGAGAAATCCTTCACGACTGAGATAATTTTTATTTTTGTACCTTTTCTCCACGTTAAAAAACGACCCTGGTGTCTAACTCTGTCCCGTGGGGAGGTATAGTAAATAGGTACACTAACCCTTTTCCCCCTCTCTCCCTCTCTCTCTCTTTCTCTCTCTCTCTCTCTCCTCCCATCTATCTCTCCCTCTCATCTAATTAATATGCCTTATCGAACAAGGAAAAAAAGTAGTCAAAATTTTAGAACCCCAAAATTGAAACTCCTATTTCCCCTTCCTCTCATTATCCCCTCTCTTTTCTCTTTACCATCCTCTCTCCACCACCCCCTCCCTTTATCCACATATCTCCACCTAAGCCTACCTGAATTTTCTACCCCCACACACAATACAACCTAATATATTTTAACCTTCAAAACTGAAATATTGTCATTACCCCCCCTATTATCTCCTACCCCCAAAAACCCCTCCTTTGTCTTTCCCTATTTTTTTTCTCGTATTCTTTCTAACAATTCTGTCTAATACTAACCAACCATTTCTGTAAGGTCTGACGAGGCAGTTAGATCGTAAACACGGTCCAACATCCGAAACATATGTAACCAAACAGATAAAACGGTAATAAAAAAATAAAGCACATACTTGCTCTGCAATAGTATTGAGCACTCTCTTCAGGTTTTTACTAATTACCAGTTTTACCAAATATATATATATATATATATATATATATATATATATATATATATATATATATATATACAGGGTGTCTGAAAAAAATGTACCCACACTTCGAATGACGAGAAATCCTTTATTTATGAACATATGAACATAGAGTGAAATGGAATAGCTTCGAATACAGAAGATAAATGTGATTAAAGAATCATGTTCGAAATTTGTGGACCAACAAACTCCTGAAGCAAGTTAAGGTATCTCTCACCAGTGGCAGTTCCGTTAATAAAAAATGGCCCTATGATGCCCAGTGCGGATATCCCACACCACACTGTTACCCCTGGCAAGTTTACATGGTGTTCAAGTGTTACATGAGGATTTATAGGACTGCAGTACGTGCAATTATGGTGCCATTTAATTTAAAGGTTGCCTCATCGCTCCACACAATTTTGTGGGGAAACTCTGCATCTTCTGCACATTTTGCCAGGTACCATTCACAGAATTCGACTCTCCGGTCAGGATTGTCTTCGTTGAAAGCATGAATTAGTGTTGGAATATAACATTTCCAGTGCAGACGCTTCATGATGCGATGGACGCAATCTTTTGAGATGTGGGTTTCCCGAGCAATTTGTCAAAGTGATTTTTGTGGTGATCGAAACAGTGTTTCCTGCACCTGCTCTTCTTTTCCAGGGTCGTGGATGTCTGAGGTCGTCCAGAATGTTTCTTGTTGGATGGTTCCATCTGCTTCAAATTTCTCTTTGATGCGAGCAATGGTCCGGCGCGTTAGTGGTGGTCTTGCAAATTCCTTTCTGAATCGTCTTTGCACTTCAATGGCGTTTTCTGTCTTCCAATAACATTTCAGGACAAACTTCCTCTCTTCCAAGCTAAGTTGATTTCCTGCCATGCTGTGGTTCACACCTCACACCTGCAACACAAAAAAGACAGCATGTTAGCAAGGGTTAAAGTGTGAGTACATTTTTTGAGACACTCGGTATATATATATATAAGTGAACGTGTCTTGTATCTGTGTATCTGTGTGTCTGTGTACATTTCCCTACGCAATAACTTTGTCAATTTAAAGTCTACAGACTCGAAATTTGATATACAGTGTACTGAGATTTGGGAAAAATCTTTGTGATCGGTTTTTGGCCAGAAATTTGGCTGTTAAGGGGGTCAAAGTTCAACGATTTGACTTTTGAGAACTCTACCAAACTCCTCCGACAATTTTGGGTCTAAACACTAGAAACTTTAGATATAGGTTCCTTGGACATGAATTTAACTTAATAACTTGATTTGAGCCCAAAACAATAAATTTTAAGGGATCATAATAGGAGTCAAAGTTTTAAAAAAATTGACCTCTGCAGTCTCTACCAAATTACTCAGACAATTTTTGGTCTAAACATTTGAAATTTTACATAAAGGGTATTCAGAGATAGGGCAAGCTTTTTCATCGGTTTGGGTCGAAAATTTTCAATTACCAATATATAAATGTATGTATGTATGTATGTATGTATGTATGTCTGCCTAAAACTTTCGACAAATGCGACGGATTTTACCAAGATCGGTATAGTTTTAATGTTCGACTTTTCATACGACAAATATCGAAAAATTGGCTAAAAACATTAATATCTTCACCTTCAACTGGGAACTTTTCTACAGGGGGGTCGCTTTTTTCGCCGATATTTTTTAAAATTATCCTCTCCTTTCGATTGTCTTGCCTTAATTTAAACATGAGTCACTTTAGGTTTGGCGGTCGTCGTAAACGCAAAGACGTCAGGTTTTTTCCCCTGTTCTTTTCCTCCTTTGCGGTACGGGTTCGAGCCTGCCTTCCTACTACAACTTTTTTTTTTGCTCAACAGACACATCCATACACCCGGGCAACGCCGGGCTGAAATGCTAGTATATATGTAAAGGTGGACGTGTCTGTCTGTCTGTGTGTCTGTCTGTGTACATTTCCCGACACAATAACTCTATCAATTTTCAGTCTACAATCTCGAAATTTGATATACAGGGTACTGAGATTTGGGAAAATCTTTGTAATCCGAAATTAGACTGGTAAGGGGTCAAAGTTGAACGATTTGACCTTTGAGAACTCTACCAAACTCCTCCGACAATTTTGACTCTACACACTTGAAATTTTAGATATAGGTTCCTTGGACATGGATCTAACTTAATAACTTGATTTGAGCCCAGAAGAATAAATGTTAAAGGGTCATAATAGGGGTCAAAATTTTTAAAAAATTTACCTCTGCTGTCTCTACCAAATTACTGAGACAATTTCTGGTCTAAACATTTGAAATTTTACATAAAGGGTATTCAGAGATAGGGCAAGCTTTGTAACGAGCCATTTTTGTAATAGAATTTTCAGAATGTGAGAGATTATATATAATTATTCCTACAGTCCAAATATCACCGCAGCCCGTCCTTTTGAGTTCAAAATCTCTACTTGTGAGACATCGGCTTGGGGATCAGCTGGTTGGATGACCACGTCTCTTGTCGAGATGAAGTAGGTCTATTCCACAGCTTGATTTCGTAGCGGTTTGCCTGATCTGTGTTGGTTAATAGAATTTCTTGTGTGAGGGGCATTTGCTCAGTTGGTAGAGTGCTTGCATCGCATGCAGGATACTCGGGTTTCAAATCCCGGGTACGGATATGTCTTACTGATGAGCCAAAATGAGGGCGAAACTCGAGTCAAACTTCCGGTTCGTTGGCTGGCGTGGCTCTTGTGGGCTGCAGCATTATTTGGGCTGTGGAAATAATTATATATATATATATATATATATATATATATATATATATATATATATATATATATATATATATATACCCAGGCATGTGCTTCGTCGTTTACGACACATTAGTGTGGTTTAACATAGCGAGATTTGAGATGTGATTATTTTGTTTGGAACACTTTTGCACAAATTCGATTCGCGTTCGACCGTATTGCAAACCAAAATAAATCCGGCCACCCCCATAGATATATTATGGATGTTAGAGAGGAAGTTAAAAATATAATAAAATTAGGGGTAGGCTATAGAAACAAAATTTTTCAAATAAATGCCAAAAGTGGCTTATTACCTTTATATATGTGTAAATAGATGGGAACAAGTGATTTTGTTCAAAACGGGTCAAAATTGGAGGGTCGTTGGCCCCAAACGTGATTTGACCGCGTCGACGTGTGAAAATGGCCCAAATTTCGCCCCCGAACACACTTAATCACTTATTGAAAGCCACAGGGTGCATTTTTTGACTATAAATGCATTTGTATTATTAAATCTAACATTCCTATTGGCTATCCCACAAGTATAGGGTTTTTTATGGTATCTCAGAGTCCAAAATGGGTCAAAATTACCCCAAAATTAGCCAAAAATGGTCGGAAATCACGGATTTTCCAAAATGCACCTCCCATGGGCCCAAAGACACCTCTACATGGCAAAAACTGTTGGGAAATGCTTGAAGCAGGCACTCTCCTAACTTTTGCACTGTTAATGAGGGGTATAAGGACCTTTAAAAGGGGCTAAATATGGCCGATTTAGCCAAAGAGAGTCAAAAAGTCCCTAAGAATCAACATAGGTTGTCAAAAAGGGGCTTAATTTGAGTTATAGATGGAAAATTACCAAATAAGGAAATGTTTTCTTTCTGTAACAATGCAATGGCATCTTTAAATAGGCACGATAACATTGCATTGCATTAATTGTGAATTTGATTGAACTTTGCTTTCTTTTTCAGTTAGTAAAATGCAATGAACATGGCTGGTATAGCAAGGCCGATTGACGAAGATTATAATTACGACGATTGGACTTATCTTCTGCTTGATTCTCTTCCAACTGAGGCTGAATGTGTTCAAGCTGTGCAACATCATGCTGCCAAATATGGTACCACGACACAGAAAACTCATATTCACCAGTTCTTGCGATTACTACAATTGTGGCAGAAAGCCTTTGGAAGTGATGTTTATGTTACAATACCTGGGATAAAACATAAACTTGATCGATCGCTAAAAATTTACGACAAAGATGTCTACAAAGCAAAGGGTCCCAGACGTGTGAATATGATTAAATGGAAACGAGAGCACCATGTCCTTCTCAATATACTTTCAAAAGATGTGAATCCTGATGAATTTGATGTACATGAACGAAGATTCTTTGTCGATCAAATGTCTCTCTCTCTCGCAAATGGCTCATTGACACTTTCCACGTCGATATGGAACATGAACGGTTTCTGGCAGAGCAAGAACTGAAGAGCGGAAGACATTGAAAATTCAATTTTTGTCGTGCAATGTCATTGGTGCATGGAACTTGACAAGACGAAAACCAGTATTTGTGCTAGAGAATAATGATGTGATTGACGAGCTCTTTAATGCATTATATTGATATTTTACTGTTGAATGATTTTAAAGTAATGTGAAGTGAAGCTGTGTCTTGAAATAACAAAATAATTCCTTTGCTAATTACTCATACCTTTTATCAAGTTATTCAATATATTGGTTACAAATCGAGAAATAGCGAATCGAGGGTCATTTTCATCAATTTTGGGGTAACTATGAGAACAATATGAATTCAGACTCTTCTTGGACAGCATTTTATTGACATTCAATGTTCAATTTACAATTAATTACTTTCTGAGAAGTTGATGTAGTAAAGTTACGATGTTTCTAAAAAGTATCATTGATGAATGAACTAATGATTCATATGTTATGTACTGTAAAGCGTAATTTTGTCATTTTTGGATTGTTTTGACCCTTTTTACATCCCCCAAAGATCTCTAAATACCCTAAATACAAATGGATAAGATAACAGGGTGGTTATTTCAGTCTTCCAACTGTAAAAAGCCAAACAGTAGTGTTTATAGGAGCCCGGTGAGATATAATACCTGCATTTTGGGGATTATCCGTGATTTTCGTTCATTTTTGGCTAATTTTTGGGTAAATTTGACTCATTTTGGACCCTTAAGATACCTTGAAAAGCCCTATATAGGTGGGATAGCCAGTGAGAATGTTAAATTTAATGATATAGAGCCATTTATGGTCAAAAATTGCACCCTGTGTGGCTTGGGAGGTGCATTTTGGAAAATCCGTGATTTCCGACCATTTTTGGCTAATTTTGGGGTAATTTTGACCCATTTTGGACTCTGAGATACCATAAAAAACCCTATACTCGTGAGATAGCCAATGGGAATGTTAGATTTAATGATAAAAATGCATTTATAGTCAAAAAATGCACCCTGTGGCTTTCAATAAGTGATTAAGTGTGTTCGGGGGCGAAATTTGGGCCATTTTCACGCGTTGACGCGGTCAAATCACGTTTGGGGCCAGCGACCCTCCAATTTTGACCCGTTTTGAACAAAATCACTTGTTCCCATCTATTTACATATAAATGAAGGTAATAAGCCACTTTTGGCATTTATTTGAAAAATTTTGTTTCTATAGCCTACCCCTAATAAAATAAGTTAAAGAAGGAGTGAAAAAAATTACGATTAATAAGAATTTACGCAGAAACAATTTTCGTGATCAAAGATTTATCTTCGGAGTAGTCTACGAAGCATTACTTTCAATGCACATATCGAATATCGTAACTGAAACGGCATTTGAAAGAAATCCAAACCCAAATAATATTCATTTCTGTAGCAATTAGATATTAACAAACATAAATATTCGTTTTGTACTGACATTACAATGTCCCATTCCTATGCCTGTTTTACAAATACTTTAATGCAACTTGTTATGAGGAACTCATATCATTTCTGTCCCTTCGATGCATATTCCCTGACTAAACTCTTCACTGTTAAGGTCCCTAGATGTCGGAATGTCTTCTACGCTAATAGTTTCTTCGCTCGGACTGTTAGACTTTGGAATTTTCTTTCTGTTTCCTGCTTATCTGATTGTACTAATCTGCAGAATGCAATGTGTAATATGAGCATACCTCTCGCAGCTCAACTCCCTACAATCTCGTTAGATACGAACCCAAATGTACCCTTTACATTCCAAGTGGCAATATGCCTTGTTTAGGGTGAAAAGGAGGACAGAGTACTTGGCTAAGCTACATTTAGCGTCGTCAATTATCAGGAGGTTTTTGATGTGTTCCTTTCATGCAATTTCGACAAACTTTGTTTAACAAGTGAATTTCAATTGACAATATATCATTTGTAAAACCTACCAAGTGGAGACAGAAACCACTTCTTACCGATGAACAGTTAGTATACGTAGACCAAGAGTAATTTTTTTTTTTTGTTATTAAGAGCGGGGAAGTGTGTGTATGGGGGGGATCTCACTTAAAACAATAACTTTGCATCACCGCCATGCATTGTAATATATAAGCTTATAAGCAGTGAAGATTTCGATTAACAAGTTTTATTTAATACAACAGAAAATTAATATAAAGACTGAGAAACGTCTCATCCGGATTAATCTAAGCTTCAAAATGGATTTTATAATATTTATCAACAATTCATTTATGTTTTGTTTCATGCATAAAATATGGATTAATTTTAGTTAATCTATTTTCCTGTTTATTTTCTCATCAGTGTTCACAATTGTTGTATGCATTACAGCCATGTTTTGAGACCAACTCAGCAAATATGCCGGCTATTGATGATTTTGAGTAATCTCTAAACGTTTTGAAATTTCAATCTTTATTTTTTTCAGATAAACCCACCGAAATTACCTGCCAAATTATGATCGATAGTATAGATTCAATTAATGAAGCCACGATGGTAAGATCTTTGTTTATTATTCTGCTGCATAGATCAAAGTTTTAAATTTAAGTTTGTCAGTTGGTTCGATAAGCAAAAAATCGTAAACCCATTAGACTATATTTCGACGTTGTCTTGTCGCTAAATAATTTCATCCTCTTTAAATAATTTTCCCATTCTTGAATAATTTCATCTCCTTGAATAATTTCTGTTGTTGGGCCCACCCATACCCGAGATATGAACTCTTCTGAACTATACAAATAGACCGTGAGTAATTCGTAGTACGCCATCTTGGCATTAAATGCAACGACTCTTCTCTATATATTGTTTTAATCTCTATACTATTATCTTTTTCCTAATCTATATACATATCCGTGTCTTTCTTAGTTCCATTCGAGATCTCAACAGTTTAACCCGTCTTAAATAACTTCATCTCCTTAAATGACATTCACAACATCCTTCATATTAGCTCTAAAATAAACTAATCTAATTTAATTAGATTAATTAGAAAATATATCTTTTGTTTCTAACTTTAAACAGATACATAATTTTTAAATGTAAAATATCTCGAGTTTTAAAATATAAAATTATAGATTTATAAGAATTCTCCTTGACATTTATTTTCGATAAATAAGGAAGATAACTTCTATTTATTAAGTGGATTTTCCCATTTGTGTTGTTGCCGAATTCATTTATTGTAAGTAAAAAATTGTAAGTAAAAAATAAAATAAGCGAAATTTAGTATCTAGAAGTTGCATGAGGGCCCTTAAAAGAAATTTAAAATAGTGTTTCAATTCTACCACTAGCATTTATGAAAGCCGAAGAAAAAATTTTAATATTTTTCGAAATTTATTAAATCAAATTTCACGCTTTTTACCAGCTTCGTACACCTTCATTTTTTATAAATGATTTAACTGTTTATTTCAATAAGTTGGTAGGTTTTATAATATATATATATATATATATATATATATATATATATATATATATATATATATAGCCAGTAGAGTTTAGTTTCCTAGAAGTACATCCAATGAAACAACATGTGTCTACCAAAATAGTGCTCAATGAGTGAACAGAGCAGGTATATTAATTTTATTTATACAAACATTAATGGCTACATATGTGCATACATGTTTCTGTAATCACGCTACAGAAGTAAAGAAAAACGCTATTATTCGTCTCTGTATGTCTGTAAATTGTGTGTGAAAATATGCGCGGGTCTGGCAAAATGTAGGCATTTATAAGTATATTGATATATGTATATAGGTACATGTGGGGTTTAGATAACTTTCGTGTTTTATATTTATTCATAGTTTGTTTGTTTATTTGTTTTAATTTTATTTTTATTTCATTTTATTTATTTTTGTCTTGTTTTATTTACCTTAATGTAATTTTAGCTCTATTCCTCAGAGTTATTGTCTAGTTTCAGTATGTGTGTTGTGAGAAAAAAAAAAAAGAAAAGCGTACAGCATGGATTCGCTTTTGGATATACGTATTAATGTGTGTGTGTGTGTGTGTGTGTGTGTGTGTGTGTGTGTGTGTGTGTGTGTGTGTGTGTGTGTGTGGTGTCTGTGTATGTGTATGTTGTATGTGTGTTGCATGTGTGTGTGGGTGGATGTAGATTAAAAGGCACCGGTCAGTACTTAGCTGACCATCGCTAAGGTTCTTAACTTACAGACTCCAAGACAAGAAAACTAAATTCCCAAGTACCTTATACCATAAAAACCAAAAGTTAGCTTGGAAAGGGAAAGGGAAAGAAAAAAATGTTTATTATCTTCAAAAGACCTCACTCATCCTTTTACCGTATTTTATGACTCCCACCCAGGTTGCATGCTAACTTGATAAACGAAATAGGAAAATGTATTTGGTGGAAATATCACTTTCGACGATAATTCTTGGCCTGAGGACGTAATCCCCCAACGTGGATGATTACAGAAACATGTATGCATATATGTAGCCATTAATGTTTGTATAAATAAAATTTATATATATATATATATATATATATATATATATATATATATATATGGGAAGTCTTGCAATAAAGACGAAATCTTGAAATGTTGATGAACATATAAGGCTCTGGATGATGGATGATCCTCTTAATTTGCGACCTTAAGGGCAAATTTCGCATAGACCACTACATAATTCAAGTAATTACCTTTCCAACGAGCATTTGTTAAATTCTGATGAATAGTCGCTGAGTTTGGGAACTTATAAATTGCCAAATATATACATATATATATATGTGTGTGTGTGTGTGTGTGTGTGTGTGTGTGTGTGTGTGTGTGTGTGTGTGTGTGTGTGTGTGTGTGTGTGTGTGTGTGTTGGATATATCTATATTCGTAGCTAAATTGAGTATTGAAATGCTCATATGTTTGGTACGAAACTACATGAAAATTTGCAGACTTTTTGAATACTATTCTATGGTTAAAATTTTATTATAATGGATTTAAAAGAACCTATATTGCCCAACCAATAAAATATGCCCAAATTTGCCTACTTTTGTTTATATCGTTTTCTCGCAGGTTAGTTTTAATTTTGCCGGTTTTGGATGAATTTGCATTAGGGTTTTTTTTCTGCTTGGTTGTCTCCCCTTGGCAGGCCACTAATATATATATACATATATATATATGTGTGTGTGTGTGTGTGTGTGTGTGTGTGTGTGTGTGTGTGTGTGTGTGTGTGTGTGTGTGTGTGTGTGTGTGTGTGTTTATTTATTTATTTATTCATTTACGTACTTTCGTTTTAGGTGCAAAATTTCCTTTTTTAATAAAAATAAAAATGTAAAAATGTTGCTAGTGACCCCGATTTCTTCCAATAATTAAAAACTGTGATTTGTTTTATTTCTTTTGTCGTGTAAAGTTTTATAACATTAATTCAGGCTGAGAAAGATTATGTGGGGTCAACCGTAGACTTTCTTTAATAAAACGAGTTTAAAAATCTATATTTAAAAATGATAAGACAATCATCTTTTTTAATCACTACGAGAATTTTAATATTTTTATTCATTTACTACTATCAGTGAAATATAAAATGTAATATCAAAAGAATTAATTATGAAATTTTAGTTTAAACTAGACATTTAATGGTTTGAAATTTGTCACAGAAAAAGTCTTGTGGCCTAAACATTCTTAGCAAATCTTCGTACATTGAACAATGTTTTGGAAGATATTTACATTCGGAAATTTTGTAAATAAAACATTAATTTCAAATTATAAAATGTGTTATTGTTTGATTTCAAAATATGGTTCCTTCGATCGATCATCTGAAAAAGTTACGCTTCAATTTTACTTGTAAAATACTATTAAAATTATTTTGGCTAAAGAAATACATAGCTTTAAAAAGCAAAACAAAAATTCAAGTTAAAAGGATCCTGGAAAACATCGGGTGTGTACAGTTGGTATATAATAATCTCTATGCTACCATTGCTAAAAAAAATGTATTAAACAAGGAATTTTTATCTTTTCATGTGATTTATGCTGGACATTTTTCTTACTAGTAAATGCGAATTATTTTCAACGGCTCCTATCGTCAACTCAGACGAGTGTTACGGTTTTATTTTATGGTATTGACATTAATCTTCGTTGTTATTAAACTGCAGTGGAAAGAAATAGAAAAAGGATAAAAATAGGTGATCATAAATAAACCGGAAGTTCACTCCCCATCACACCACACGAAGCTCTCATTGGTTTATTACATAATGATTGAGTTGCTAAAAACAAAAACAACCACAAAAAATAGCAAGCTTGTTCCGATCAGCGCAAATGGAAAGTGTGTGTTGTTTAGAAATTCAAAAACCTTAATGAAACCAAAATAGCGTAACGGACAAAAATATATGTTACTAACGTATGACAGCGTTAAAATCCCTTGAGCAATGATTATCAAGCAAAAGTGGAAGTGAACGACAAGAACTGCTTTATGTTTTGTTAATTCATTATACTTCATCATTAAATGTACAAAAGAATTTTTGATTTTAAAAGTAAAACAATTTTTAGGCCTCCATTAGAATTTCGGTAAGAAATAATTAAGTAAGAGTTCTCACACAATCTTTCAGCAGCATTGTTGCAATTTTGTTTCCGTAACATAATTTTAAAAGACATGACGCAAAAGAGTAATGCACAGACTCCTTTAAACATTAATAGAAATTAAAAAATATTTTTCTATTTATTATTATTTTTCGTTATTTATGATTGTTCTTCATTTTTTTTTTTTACTTTCTCTTTTGTTCACATTAGTTAAACTTCCAGTACGTTTGTTTCATGCGAATAGTGTCCATTGTTGCGGACCAGGATATAAATACCCTAACTCGCTACAAGAAAAAGTAATGAAATGAATTGAATGAAGGAAACAAAGAACTCAAATGCTGGAATAAAATAAACATGTCGTTTATTTTCTGTTGAGAAATGAAAGTCTTCGGTGTACACGTGTTCATCCGGCCGTTGACGACTACGCGCGTTGAAGGAAAGGGGAATGCAATAGAGAAACGCGAAGTGGCAAGCCGGCCTGTAGAAAGAGAGGGTTAAGCTCAGTAGAGAGTCGCGCACATGTCTGTGTTGATGGACCAAAGCCGAAGGGGAGATAGAGTGAGAAAGTCAATCCAGTTCATGGAGAGAGAAAGCATATAAAGTGTACGTGCGCTTATCCCACATTACAGTAGCAGGGAAAGTGACGTTAGGGCGCGCGCGCGGTTCGTCGACTCAACAGGTCGCACGCTGGTCCGGAAGAAAAAGGGAAGTTGGCAGGTTTTGTTGACTTTTATACTGGGGTCAGTGTTCTGACTGCGCATGTCTGGCTTTCACTTTAAAGGAAGTGACGTCACAGCTCGGGTGTGTGTGCACGTTAGCGTGTATGTGTGTATGCGCATGAATGTGAGTGTGTGTATGAGGATGCGTGCGTGTGGGCGTGCGTACGTGTGGGTGTGTATATGTGAAGAAAAACATGTTCGAACACCATGAAAAGCATTTTTATGCCATAATTACAAAATCAATCCAAATTATTTTTTTTTTATTTATATTACTTACCGAAACTTGAATGAAAATTGAATGAAATGCCGCTGCTGCTGCTGCTGCTGCTATTACTACTACTTCCTTTTTTCATTTTTCTTTTGTAAATAACTTAAGGTCGTTCATATACGTGAAGTGATTTATTCTTTCTTCTGTCTTTGTCAACTTATATTCGGTGTTGCATTACGCGGAAATGACATCATGATTACGAAAAGCAGTAGTTATGATAGTCTCCCTGGAAAATACTTCCTTGTATTCTTATCTCAGTCAGGTGTTATCTCCCCAACCCCACCCTCAGCTGCCGATCTCCATGTTTCCAATGCTTTCTTTCTTTGTACGAATCATATTTTTTGTCGGATATTATGTACATGCTTAAGTATTCAATTATAACAGGATCGTATATTACCATTCTATTATCAGTTGGCACTTTCTCAAAATTTCTGGAAATATTAAAATGTAAGAAAAAAAGAACAGAATTAACCATTATTTTTGTGCATGAAATGTTCACCCACTCGAGATATTGTATGATAAAACGTGTGTGTAATTCACACGTAATGAATTTAAACTCTTCTTTTAAACTTTTGTAGCATGTTATGACCAGACTCTGCTATGTTATCAGAAAAGGTCAGGCAAAACGCTTCGTGGAACGTTTAAAAGAACATTAAGTGCATCTATTGAAAAAGCTATTCAAGAATTTCTGCATGTATATAGACTGACACTGTACACGCAATAACCCTTATCCCTGAGTGGCCTTCGGGCCTTGATAAGTGGTGGCCCATGTAAAAAAAATGAATTACGAACATGATTTATATGACTAACGAAAGAGACATGAACCAGATGAGACGACGATATTCAGATTATGTTAAAAGTAAAACTCGATAGAACAAGGTAATGGATGTCGTGTTTGATATATTTGAGAGACCAATCCTGCAAACAATCCTGCAAACAGGTTGTGAACATCGAAGATGAACAAAACGCAAAATTACAGACCTGATTGTAATAAAACCTAAAAGGAAAAAGTACTGATTTCATAGGAAACACTACATAAGAGATGGTGGTTTGGTATTTCGTGACTATTTGGATTATTCTAGACACAGTGTATCGAGAAGCCTACATGGCAATTTCGAAGTAGTCTCGGTTTAGTCTTTCTGTAAAATACTGTAAATAAATACTCTTGCAAATATACCATCGTGTTGTCTAATTTATTGTTGGCCTTTCAATATCACAACATATATTTATCAACTTTATGTTGTAACTTTTATTTTTGCGATTGTTAGATTATCCATTTAAGAAACCCATCCAGCGCATCGGACACAGCTAAATTGCAAATTGTATAAGGACTCTATTCCCATATGTGTAGATGATATCCTTTTTTTTCAGAATTGATAACTAAGTTAAACGTTTTAATATGTAATTGAAGTTTCTTTCTATTTTTCCTTATTAGGACTTCACACTGAGTATGTTCCTTTACCAACGATGGACGGAATATCGACTGATATTCCAAAACATCGTTAATGCCACCTACCTTGAGTTGGATGCAAATGCAATCGAAAAGATTTGGGTTCCTGATTTATATTTCCCGAATGAGAAACGCTCTAATTTCCACGATGTTACGATGCCAAACCGAATGCTGCGAATGTATGAAAAGGGAGACATCCTTTTCACCCTTCGGTAAAATCAATTCTTTCTCATTTCTTTATATATTTAGATTTTATCAAATTTATGGGACAAAAACAAAAGACACCAATACAAAGTCATATTTTTTTAGTAAAGAAAATCTCGCAAATTATTATATCGTTGACAATTTTTGAATAATTGAAATTTAAAAAATCAAGAAAATTATTACTTTATTTATTTGTAAGATTTGAAAAGTGAGAGTATAAAAGTACATATATTTAATGTGTGAGAATGTAAAAGTCATATAAAAGTACATATATTTCATGTGTGAGAATGTAAAAGCCATATAAAAGTACATATATTTCATGTGTGAGAATGTAAAAGACATATAAAAGTACATATATTTCATGTGTGAAAATGTAAAAGTCATATAAAAGTACATATATTTCATGTGTGAGAATGTAAAAGACATATAAAAGTACATATATTTCATGTGTGAGAATGTAAAAGACATATAAAAGTACATATATTTCATGTGTGAGAATGTAAAAGTCATATAAAAGTACATATATTTCATGTGTGAGAATGTAAAAGTAGTATAAAGTACATATATTTCATGTGTGAGAATGTAAAAATCATATAAAAGTACATATATTTCATGTGTGAGAATGTACAAGCAATATAAAAGTACATATATTTCATGTGTGAGAATGTAAAAGGCATATAAAGTACATATATACATATATTTCATGTGTGAGAATGTAAAAGTCATATAAAAATACATATATTTCATGTGTGAGAATGTAAACGTCATATAAAAGTACATATATTTCATGTGTGAGAATGTAAAAGTCATATAAAAGTACATATATTTCATGTGTGAGAATGTAAAAGTCATATAAAAGTACATATATTTCATGTGTGAGAATGTAAAGTCATATAAAGTACATATATTTCATGTGTGAGAATGTAAAAGCCATATAAAAGTACATGTATTTAATGTGTGAGAATGTAAAAGTCATATAAAGTACATATATTTCATCTGTGAGAATGTAAAAGTCATATAAAAGTACATATATTTCATGTGTGAGAATGTAAAAGTTATATAAAAGTACATATATTTCATGTGTGAGAATGTAAAAGCCATATAAAAGTACATGTATTTAATGTGTGAGAATGTAAAAGTCATATAAAGTACATATATTTCATGTGTGAGAATGTAAACGTCATATAAAAGTACATATATTTCATGTGTGAGAATGTAAAAGGCATATAAAGTACATATATTTCATGTGTGAGAATGTAAACGTCATATAAAAGTACATATATTTCATGTGTGAGAATGTAAAAGTCATATAAAGTATATATATTTCATGTGTGAGAATGTAAAAGTCATATAAAGTACATATATTTCATGTGTGAGAATGTAAAAGTCATATAAAAGTACATATATTTCATGTGTGAGAATGTAAACGTCATATAAAAAGTACATATATTTCATATGTGAGAATGTAAACGTCATATAAAAGTACATATATTTCATGTGTGAGAATGTAAAAGTCATATAAAGTACATATATTTCATGTGTGAGAATGTAAAAGTCATATAAAAGTACATATATTTCATGTGTGAGAATGTAAAAGTCATATAAAGTACATATATTTCATGTGTGAGAATGTAAAAGTCATATAAAGTACATATATTTCATATGTGAGAATGTAAACGTCATATAAAAGTACATATATTTCATGTGTGAGAATGTAAAAGGCATATAAAGTACATATATTTCATGTGTGAGAATGTAAAAGTCATATAAAAGTACATATATTTCATGTGTGAGAATGTAAAAGTCATATAAAGTACATATATTTCATGTGTGAGAATGTAAAAGTCATATAAAAGTACATATATTTCATGTGTGAGAATGTAAAATTCATATAAAAGTACATATATTTCATGTGTGAGAATGTAAAAGGCATATAAAAGTACATATATTTCATGTGTGAGAATGTAAAAGTCATATAAAAGTACATATATTTCATGTGTGAGAATGTAAACGTCATATAAAAGTACATATATTTCATGTGTGAGAATGTAAAAGGCATATAAAGTACATATATTTCATGTGTGAGAATGTAAAAGTCATATAAAAGTACATATATTTCATGTGTGAGAATGTAAAAGTCATATAAAAGTACATATATTTCATGTGTGAGAATGTAAACGTCATATAAAAGTACATATATTTCATGTGTGAGAATGTAAAAGGCATATAAAGTACATATATTTCATGTGTGAGAATGTAAAAGTCATATAAAAGTACATATATTTCATGTGTGAGAATGTAAAAGTCATATAAAAGTACATATATTTCATGCATGGAAATGTAAAAGTATACATTTTCTTTCTGTAAAAGTCATTTTTTTTTCTAAAGTTTAGGTTTATTTGATGTTAAATATTTTTATAATATTAAAGAATAGAAGATCGAAAACAAAACTAATTGGGTCAGGATTAATGAAATGGATGAATTAAATAAAACTGTTTATAGAATTACTTGAAGTTGGGGCAGGGCCTCGTCTTTATCATTGTGTCATAGTTGTCTCCACTCTGTTTCTTATGCACAATTATGAGATTTGGTCTCATATTAATTTTTTTCTCTCTCCTTTTTTTTTTCTCTCCTGAAAGGAATATCATTTAAATTCGTTTCTCGTTTCTTTTCATTTTTTAATTGACATTCAGTCTTTTTTTTTTTTTAATTTGTTTTTCTTTTCTTTTTTAAGACCACTAATTGTTCTTTTTTTTTCCTTATATAACTATGTAATATTATTTTTAAATTTTAATACTAATTGTCCTTAATTTTTAAAAATTTTTTGGTTGGTGGCAATTCCTATCCACCAAACATTTTGCATAATTTTATTGACTGTCCGAAAAACTGTTTGCGTTTGTCGTAATTCTATATTGTGGAAGTGAGGTAATTTCGGGAATCTTCTGAATTAGGATTTTCCCAAATATTCCTTTCGGGTCTGAGAGTTCTTGGCCTTCTGTGGGAAGAGATTCTTTATTTTACGTCTCTCTTTTGTCTGAAAGTCCGATAGAAAGTCAACAATGTTTGAGGCTCCTACGCCCTACAGGCGTCTATGGTGTGAGTAAGTAAGGAGACACCTTAATTGCCTGAGAAATTAGGGTCTGATTGTTTTTTAGATTTGTCAACTCTACCACTGTTATTACTTTCACATTGGATGTTCACTCCTTTTAATTTTAGTTGGATGGAGTGAAAGGGTATTTGGGCTCGATTCTTTTGTAATCAGTCTGTGCTCAATATCAATGGGCCATGCTTATTGTGTAGCGTCTGTGTGCAATGGTAACTGTGAGGTTAGAAATCCTCGGTTCATCTTTTTGTTTTTAACTCTTCAAAAACCGATATTTCGAGGAGTGAGAATTCTGATCCAGTTTCGATCAATGCCACTTTCGGTTCACCCCTGATTTTAATTATACACTCCATACCAGCACCCTGTTGAGAAGTTTGTGTCCCTGAATTCATCTATTTACTTGGGTTTTCTTAACCGATTTATTATGTCTTCGATTGACTGGTTTCAGACCGCTTTCACCACCATCCTGATATCTATGTCTTCTAGGTCCATATTTCTCTAGGTCCTTCTTTCTTTAAAGTTGCATGTTCGTGGACTCGGTTTCTTATTTAGCCAGTGGTGAATGGGTTTCTTTCCTTTTCCTGAGGTTAAGTCATTTACTATTGCCTCGGATGACGATTGGTAGTCTCACTCTAGCCTTTTGCTAAAATTCATTCTTTCCAAAGTGCATCCATAAAACTTACTCTTTACGACATTGGTCGATTTGCTGCTATAGAATTCAGTCCTAAGTACTCTAAATCGAGTTGCTCTCCCACTTGATCCCTGACGTCAACGATTCTTGATCGTTAACACTATTTAATAAGCTATCGTTTAGAATAGCCTACTCCTTCTTGTGACCACCTTAGAGTCGCTCATAAAGCCTTTCGCTTTGTCTCGCAGCAGACAAAGTCTCCGATAATGTTGCTGGATAAGATCTGGCCACGTCATCCTTAATAAAAGGGGTTGAGTAAAGCATTTGTCAAGAATTCAGCTAAATGCAGTTGCATAGCTGAACCTTTCCTCATCTCTGCGTCCATATACACTAACTTAGCAAGACCGTTTATTCTATCTGCTAAGTCAGAGTACTTCTCGATTCTACTTTATTCATATTAAAGCTAGAGCGGCGACAGCAGTACTTATAAACTCGCCGTACTGGGCTACTAATTTATCGAACATATCCTTACTGGTATAATAGAGATGACTGTTAAGGTATTCTTCGATTTATTTCGATACTAGACCGTCCAAAATGTTATATGCCAGGTTTACTAACTCTGGGTCTATTCGCTCTTTCTTTTTCAGAGCTGCAAGCCATTGCCTTAGGTCGAACGATTTCCCAGTAAAGATTTGGATCCTCGATTAACCGCCGAGAACTATATTTAGTGGGGTTGGATTCAAATTAACCATTCCCTCTCTCTCTCTCTCTCTCTCTCTCTCTCTCTCTCTCTCTCTCTCTCTCTCTCTCTCTCTCTCTCTCTCTCTCTCTCTCTCCCGTATCCATATATATATATATATATATATATATATATATATATATATATATATATATATATATATATATATATATATATATAATGTTGCATTTGTATTTGTTTAAAAACAAAAATTTGCAGAGTAACAAAAAAGAGGTTTGGTTTGCAGTGTCTCGTTTTTCCTTTGCGGATTCTTCTGATAGTTGTCCGAGTTGATGTGGCTGTATTTGTCCAGTGGTTAATTGCTATGGATAGTTGTTTTCTATCCAGCAATTGGCTATTGTTGTGTTCAGTGGATTTACTTTTCGTCTAGTGATAAGGCTTCTGTGTTCTGTGGATATACCTTTTCTGTAGTGTAAGAATTTTTTTGTGAATTTTGTTTTTCAGGGTGTATCCTGATCTTATCGGAAACATTGTTACAAGATCGTTAACGGGGTGTGCGACTGGTTTGTTTGTGTCCTTTCTGGAACGGGGTTATATGATATCGGCTACGTTTATTTTATTTTAGTTTTATTTTTATTCATTTATTTATTTATTTTTTATTTATTTATTTATTATTATTATTTAGGGGGCTGGTTTTGTCATCGGGTCTTCTTGGCAGCATTAGTGGCAGGACGTTTGGCTTGAATTGAACGCTTGTATACAATAAGCGTCAAGGCATAAAATATAGAAATGTATTTCAACAGCATTTTCAACTCGAGATAAAGTCGAGATCCCAACATTTTTACCGCTTCAACTGCTTCTTCCCTTCTCGAACTCGAACCGAGAAAGAGGGCGATGAAAAGAAGGGGGGGAGATAGCTTTAAAAACAAAGACACTGAATTATTGTCATTGTTTAACAAATCCTAATGTCAGCCCAGTAAATCTAACCTTTTCACCTTTGTAACCCGATTGCATAAAGAATCTGTATCGGCACTCGTCACTTTCTGTCAATCTGAGTTGATGTGCACTGACATTTCGAGATAAGAACAGCACCGACTCGATTTTACGTGCCTCCCCTAAATTACAACGTAAGTTTGGTATAAGGTCTTCAAATATGGAGAGTTGGGGCTTCCCTAAAAGGGTTCTCTCTTTATTGTTGCGCCACATTGTAACTTCGGCCTTAAATTCTAAAATTTCATCAAAATAAATTGGTTTCAACTATTAAAATAATTTCTAACATTATTGATTATTTCGCCCATATTTTTTTAGTATAGTTCATGTTTCAATTCATGCTTTGTAGCTATAATTATTTTGTTATTTTATGTTTTAAGTCCTATATAGAAAAGAAAGTCGAGATAGCTTAGTTCAGAGAAATGCAGACTAAAGATCTCAAGGTTTTGGTTCGATTTCAGGTCATGGCATCCGCTTTATTTGTTGGTAAGCTCTCCATTTCTAAAAGTACGTAAGATTTCTGATATTTCGAAACGAGACTAATTCCGTAATAATGTGTCATAGAATTGTAGCTGATAAATGGATGAAATTATTATATTAGAAATATTATTTTTAACTTGTTGTTTCAGAATAACACTAACATTAACTTGCAAGATGAATCTAAGAAATTTTCCATTCGACAAGCAAGTGTGCTATATGCAAATTGCCAGCTGTAAGTATAAAAATAAGCTTGGACCTATTGTCTGTTAAATCTCCCCTATATTATATAATTATATTTACTTTTTAATTATATTATATTTTTTATTATATTATTTCTTATATTATACTAATACTTATATTGTACAAGCAGGGAGACCCGACGTTGCTCGTTCAAGGAATGTTCTACACTTCTAATTGTTATGAAAATCGGTGAATTCGCCAGTTTGATTTTTGCTTTAGTCGGGAACTCACCACGATGTACCAAGAAGAAACGTCATATACTCATTCACACTTAGTTCACAATATATTGTAGTCTGTAAAACACATACTGTTGATTTTTTTTAATGACTTGAATTAAAGTTCTCAATGCAAAAGTCAATTGTGCTCTGAACTGTTATAATGATATACTTTTGCT
Organism: Euprymna scolopes; assembly: GCF_053919585.1. Lineage (NCBI taxonomy): Eukaryota > Metazoa > Mollusca > Cephalopoda > Sepiida > Sepiolidae > Euprymna > Euprymna scolopes. Next base: position 84,731,621 of record NC_136484.1, on the reverse strand, counting down.
TATATTATACTTTTTATGTGTAATTGTATAATACGTTTACTTATATTATACTTTAAATTATATTATAAAGTTGAGAAGAAAGTTCTTGCGGAATTTTTAATTTTGATATCAATTCATGTATTTGCAAATAAGTTTTCGTTATAATACCTTTACTTTTTATATCATTTTAAAGAGCGTTTTTCGATCTATTTAATCGCTTGAATTACAATCGTTTTAAAACCATCATATCTTCTTTACAGAAGTTGAATACAAGATGAAAAAAAGCAAATTTGCACAATTTTCTTATTTTATTTCAAGCGAAGCCGAAAAGCTGCTGAAACGGTTCGCGATATCAACGAAGTGTTTGGCCCAAGAACCACAACTTAATTGAACGCAGAGCACAATGGTGGTTTTAAAAGATTTCGTGGCGGCGCCGAGAATCCTGAAGATGATGAGCATAGTGGTCGGCCATCGGATGTTGACAACGATCAGTAAGAGCCGGAGCCAATGCCAATCCACACACAACTGTTCAAGAACTTGCTTCTGAATTAGACGTAACGTTTTTTTGTTTGTTTTTTGTTACAAAGGAGTCACCACTTATGAAGGCCCGGAGGTCACTCGAAGGGTTAATGACGTACATTAGTCAATGGGAAAATATTGTAGTAACCATTAGTAGTGGAAATTTGGTAAATTGGATTACTTAAGAACTTGTTCACGTTGGACTTGAAGATAGCCTTATTGTAGTCAGTTGGAAAGCAAGAAACGGAACAGAGTTCCACAGGTGTGCAGTTCTAAGAAAAAAGCTTTGTTCATGGAATCTACGGTTAGGTTTAGGCACAGATAAAGAGTGAGGGAAATTATTGATAGTGGTTTCAGTTAGATGAGTATTTTCGTGAATATCAAATCAGGGGGGGCATAGATTGGAGCTCAGACGAGCACTTGTCATGAAAATAACGATAAAGCAGAGACGGGCTCACAACGTCTCTTCTGTGGGAAAGATTTTGCAGGGAAGAGAAACGGTCAACCCTCCCCCCAAGCTACGAAGTCTATTTTGAACTCCGTCAAGGCAAGATAAGCTCCTTCTTGGAGCTCCTACCCAGACGTGGCAACAGTACTCCATCCTTGGACATACTAGGCTCTTATTCAGGTAGAGAATTGCATCATCCGTGAAATATCTACTAGAACATTAGAAGGGTCTTACCTTTTTTCCAGCAGTTTGGCAACAGATTTGATGTACGTGTTCCATCTCAAATCAAGAGTAAAGGTCAGACCCAGAAGCTTTTCAAAACATGGAGCCTCCTCAAGACGAGAATCATTCATTTCAACTGATGCTAGACGGAGATCATGGTGCTGATGATGTAAAGATCGTATACAACGATTTCCAACTACTTGATAGAAATTGGAAAGGCAAAAAACTTGATAAATAGATGCTTCACGAATTGAACGACAACCAAAATAAACGCCATTATGAAATGTCATCTTCCCTTCTTTTATGCAACAAGAGCAACACATTTCTCGACTGGATTGTGACTTGTGATGAAAAGTGAGTTTTTACAACAACCAATGACGCCAACTCAGTGGTTAGACGACAACGAAGTTCCAGGACACTTTCCAAATCCAGAGTTGCACCAAAAGAAGGTCCTCCATTACAGTTTTTTTAATGCAGGTGAAACCATTACGGCGGAGAAATACTGTCAACAAATGGATGAAATGCATCAGAAACTTCGACAAGCATTAGTCAACAGAAAAAGACCAATTCTCCTCTACGACAATATCCGACCGCACGTTGCTAAACTGACCCTGCAGAAGTTAAACGAATTAGGCTACCTCATCTGCCATACTCTGCAGACCTCTCACCTAACGACTACTACTTTTTCAAGCATCTCGACAACTTTCTGCCGGAGAAATGCTTCAAAAACCTAAGCGATATTAAAAACGTCTTCAGCACTTTCATCGTCACTAGAACGCAAGATTTTTACGTTAATACACTTATGTTGCGTTGACAAAAGTTGATTATTATGGTGCTTATTTCTATCAATAAATTTTTGTTTGAGCCCAGATAAGTTCATCTGAATTTAAAAGTTAAAAGCCACAAGAACTTTCATGTTAACCTGATAATTACATGTAAGTCAATTATACAGAGTGGGACAGAGCAACTTGCTTATTTAAAATATCAATTAAACACAATAAGAAAATTGATCTGCTTCACCCTGTATTATAGTTTCGATGTAATACTTTTCACATGAACTTATATTAAAGTTACAAATATAACTACAACCAACTTGTCCTTTCAAAGTGTAGTATCTGTTCTTCAGATGCTGCACTTAAGATAATTTGTACCAGTCAATGGAGGGGAAACCCTCTATACTGGGACAATTATTATTTTTGGTAACCAGAGTGCCCCCTTTTTGCCTACTTTTAGGGGAGCTGGTTTTTACCTCACATTAAAAACGGCCTTGTGCCTAATTTGCTCAGTGGGGGAGCAAATAAATACCATCTGTTCTTCAGATGCTGCACTTCTATTTCTTGTTCTCTTTCGGTGGAGGAGAAATCCTTCACGACTGAGACAATTTTTATTTTTGTACCTTTTCTCCACGTTAAAAAACGACCCTGGTGTCTAACTCTGTCCTGTGGGGAGGCATAGTAAATAGGTACAAATATATTATTGTTTTTAATTATGTTATACTTTAAATTATATTGTACTTTTTATAAAAGTATTATTTTTGCACTTTTTTTTTTACATATTATACTTTTACATGATATTATAATTAATTACATTGACTTATATTATACTTTAATTATAAAGCACATTTACTTATATATTATATTATGTAATAATTATATCATATTTTTAATTGAATATTTCGTATTTTTGATTATATTTTACTATTAATTATATCATACTTCTTTCATTTAATTATGTTATATTTCTAATTATATATTTATCAAATTTTATAATACTTTAAGTACTTTTGGATTTTATTGTTTTTACTAAAACTTTTAATTGTATTTTAATTTCAATTATATTTACATTTTTGCTTTAAAATGTATTATAATTTATATATAATACTCTCATTCATCTTACAATTTTAATGATATTATTTTGTTTTACATATAATTTTGTTTTGCATATAATTGTATTATACTCTCATGTATCTTCTAATAATTTGCTGTTTTACATTAAATTATGGTTGGTTTATATAATATATTATTTATTTTATCATTTTTATGTTATTTTTATACAATTAATTTTATTATACATTTAATTATATTACACTTTTTATTATATTATACTTTTATTTATGTTATAATTTTACTTATATTTTACTTTAATTGTAGTATACTTTTTACATTAAATTATATTTTTCTTTTAATTGTATCTTACTTTTATTTTTGTCAAACTTTTACACATATTAAACATATTTCAATAAATCATATGATAATTTTAGTTGTATTATACTTTTTATTATAGCATACTTTTTATTATATTATGCTGTTTATATTGAATTATAATAAACTTTTATTATATTTTAATTATATTATTGTTTTATTTATATTATCTATTTTTGCATGGAATTATATTATACTCTTAATTATATTTTAATTCATTTATATAATACTATGAATCGTATTATATTTTTTATTGTATAATACTATTTTAAATTAAATTACATAATACTTTAATCATATTAACTATTAATTATATCAAACTTGCAATTATATTATACAAGTTTTACTATAATACAATTATTAAATTATATTTTTCGCTACTTGTGCATTTTTGGTACCATGCTGAAATAATAACGTTATGATTTTGAAAGCCATTCTTAATATGGTGAGGGTGTTTTTAACTATTCTATTCGTCCTCTTAACAATTTAATTAAAAAGGGATATTGTGAAACTTGAATTTAATCTGAAAAAAAATATTTTAAAATAGCGCGGTACCAAAAATGTCGTTTTGATTATATTATACCTTATTATATTAAATTCCATAATACTTTTAATAATATTAAATTTTTACATTAAATTATATTATACTTTTAACGGTACTATACATTTTATTACGTTATACTATTAATATTATTGCAGTTTTTACTAGGAATTTTATAATACTTTAATTATATTGGATTGTTAATTATATGATAATTTAAATTATATTAGACTTTCTTACATTAATAACTAGATTATACTTTTCATTATATTATACTTCTTTATATTTCTATTTTTTACATTAAATTATGTTATTCATTTATCTGTTTTATACATTTATTTACATTATACTTTTTACATAAAATCATTTTAATCATATTAAACTTTTATTTATATTATACTGTGATATTTTAATTATCCTATGCATTTACTTCTATAAAACTTTCATTAAATTTTTGATTACTTTGAATTATATTATTGTTTAGTTACACAATGTTTTTATATTATACACTTACTCACATGAAAGTGATACTTATATTATACTGCGAATTATTTATACGTATAATTAAAGTTTTATTTTATTATACTTTTTGATTATTGGATGACAGCATTTATTATTTCTAAGACTAAGCTTCTTTTCTTTAACGACTACGTTTTGTTCAACATTTATTTATATTATACTTTTTATTGTATTATACTTTTACTTATATAGTAATTTTAATTATATTATTCTTGGAATTCTATTATACATTTACTTATCTAACGCTTTTAGTAATATTTTAATTTTAATTATATAATATTCTAATTATATTTGTAATCATCCCGTATCAATAATTATCCTGTATATTTAATTATACTGTACTTTTAATTATATTTTATTTTTAATTATGTTTTATTTTTAATTATATTGTATTTTTAATTATATTGTATCTTTAATTATATTGTATTTTTAATTATATTGTACTTTTAATTATATTTTATTTTTAATTATATCATATTTTTAATTATATTGTATTTTTAATTATATTGTATTTTAATTACATTTTATTTTTAATTATATTGTACTTTTAATTATATTGTTTTTTAATTATATTGTATTTTTAATTATATTTTATTTTTAATCATATCATATTTTTAATTATATTGTATTTTTAATTATATTGTATTTTTATTACATTTTATTTTTAATTATATTGTACTTTTAATTATATTGTTTTTTAATTATATTGTATTTTTAATTATATGGTATTTTTAATTATACTGTATTCTTAATTATATTTTATTTTTAATTATATTTTATTTTAATTATATTTTATTTTTAATTATATTTAATTTTTATTATATTATATTTTTAATTATATTTTATTTTAAATTATATTGTATTTTAATCATATTATACTTTTAATTATATTGTACTTTTAATTATATTGTACTTTTAATTATATTGTATTTTTAATTATGTATTTAATTATATTGTATTTTTAATTATATTGTATTTTAATTATATTTTAGTTTTAACTACATTTTACTTTTAATTATATTTTATTTTTAATTATATTTTATTTTATTTATATTGTACTTTTAATTATATTGTACTTTAATTATATTTATTTTTCATTATATTGTATTTAAATTATATTTTATTTTTAATTATATTGTATTTTTGATTATATTTTATTTTAATTATATTTTATTTTAATTATATTGTATTTTTAATTATATTGTATTTTATTTATATTTTATTTTATTTATATTTTATTTTTAATTATATTGCACTTTTAATTAAATTGTATTTTTAATTATATTGCACTTTTAATTACATTCTACTTTTAATTATATTTTATCTTAATTATACGTTTAATCGTATTATACTTTGATATTGTACTGGTCATGAATCAATAAATGTTTTACATGTCTATAACAAATATTGAATAAAGTATTAATGAAAAAATCGAAAGAAACGAAATGTAAGCCAAATAAAATAAAAATAGTTCAAAATATTTTTTCTATTTACCATTTGAAACTTAAACATTTGATTGTGATTTTTAAGGAAAATTATCTTAACAGTAAAAAAATGAACATTTAACAATCTTAGTAATCGCTTATGTAATCGGGGACATTTAAATATTCAGATGATTTTGAAATTTTGGAATGTTTTTCTGATTTAGTGTCTAATATGTATGGGGCAAATTCATGAAATCGGGGCTATTTGAATTTTGAGAGAGTGTTGTATCAATTGTATGACCCACTCACCCCAAAAAAAGATAAGACAACTACAAGTAAAACGTCCTCACTCAATTATTGATTGCATGTATATGTAGGTTCTGGCCATAGATTTACCATAGAAACCTGAAGCTACATACACAGCCTTAAATTGTTGCTCTCTTAGCAGAACAACTGCCATATTTTCTGCAAGTTACTGTGAATATGTTTATTCAAAATATGAAAAATTCCTAGATTCCATCTCATCGGTTCGAAATCATGCGTTTCTTTTCACTATATCCATGGAATGCCGCCTTCATATTGACTCAAGACCAGCTTTAGTGTTGCAAGCAAACTAGTTGAAATAAGGGAATTAAGAGAGCAGGCGTGTTTGATAAAGTCGTAGAAATTTGTGTGTCTCTTTCTGCAGACAAGAACCCAAATCCTGCAACTACGCATACGATCTTCCAGCAGCAATCCGACTACCAAAAAGTACAGAGAAGATGTTGGAAGTATTACATCATCATAACTGGGATCACATCCAAAGAGAATCACAGTTTCAAGAAACTTATTTTCCCGATAAAAGAGACATTACAGGAATTATTAGAACGCCATATATTAGAGTTGTGCAATTGGTCATTACAAAAGTTCTTTTAAGTCGATGTAGAAGACGTGATAAGCCTGGATCTGAACCAAGCAATGAAAGTACTTATGCATGCAGTAAAAGCAAGTGTGGATTTCTTTATCTCCTTTAAAGGAACTATCATTAAACGCTTTGGAATCTGCCAACAAGCTAACCGATAGTGGAAGAATCATTTAGTGAACCTGACCCCAAGTAGATTGGTTGCTCACCATGGTCTTTATTATTAATAATAATAATAATAATAATAATAATAATAATAATAATAATAATAATAATAATAATAATAATAAAAATAAAAAAAATTTAAAAAAGGAGAAAGAATCTCGCCATGGCATGGATCGATTACAAAAAAGCATACGATAGGATCCCCCAAAAATGGATAATACAATGCTTTAAAATGTATAAAATACCAAGCAGGATCATCAACATGATAGAAAATGCGATGAAAACGTAGAGACTGGAACTGACAGCTGATGGACAACACATGACAGAAATTTACATACAAAAAGGCATCTTCCAGGGAGATTCACTATCACCATTACAGTTCATCATAGCCATGATGCCCCTGAACAATATACTGAGAAAGTGCCAAGCCGGATATGGATTGCTTCCATGTAACGCTTCTTCATGTTTTGTCTCTGCAGCAGTTCGTCTGTTCCGCACATGTAGCTCATGCATATTAGTCCCCGCATTTAAGGTTTTCCTTAATATTTCAGTCGTTTTCATTATTGTTATTCGTTGTATCTTTCCAGTCATTCCTCTGATTCCAATTTCTCCCATTCTTTTTTCAAAGTTTTTTGGAATTGTTCCTAGTGCTCCTACTATTATAGGTACTATTTTGATTTTTTATTATTATCCATATCCCTTTCAGCTCTCTGGCTAGCTCTGTGTATTTACTCCATTTCTCCTTTTCTTTGATCCTGTGGTCAGCTGGAACAGCAAAGTCTAAGATTTGGCAGGACTTTTCTTTCTTGTTAATTATTAAGATATCCGGTTTTCTTGCTTGAATGGGTTTATCCGTTTGTATGGCCATGTCTCATAGGATTTTGTGATTCTCGTATTCAGTTACTGTTGCTGACTTATGTTTGTACCATTTGTCTGCGCATTCAAAATGCAGTTGTTTGCACAATTCCCAGTGTATTGCCCTTCTCACTTGATCGTGCCTGTTCTTGTATTCCTTTTGAGCTAGTTTGCTACATTCACTTACTATATGATGATTACTGCAGCCAGTAATGCACACGAAGCAAATAAGATACAAAAAAAGACGAGGAATAACACAAGGAAAGAAAATGGAAAGAGAAACAGCTACATGGACGATTCATAAGGATGGCAAAAGAGAAGACAAGCGAAAACACTTGGAAATTGCTACAAAAAAAAAACCCTAAACAGGCAAACTGAATCATTAAGAACACCTGCGTAAGATAACGCAATTAGAACCAACTACATCAAAGGAAGAATCAACAAGACACAAGAAAACAGTAAATGCAGACTCTACAGACAAAGATATGAAACAATGAACCACATAATAAGTGAATGCAGCAAACTAGCCCCAAAAGAATATAAAATGGACACAATTAAGGCAGTACATTGGCAATTATGCAAACAATTGCAACTTGAAGATACAGACAAATGGTACAAACAGAAACCGGCAGCAGTACTGAAAAATGAAAGTCACAAGATCCTATGGGACATGGATATATAAACGGATAAACCCATCCAAGCAAGAAGACCCGATGTCATAATAGTTAACAAGAAGGAAAAGTCCTGCCAGATTGTAGATTTTGCCATTTTAGCAGACCACAGAGTGAAGATCAAGGAGACTGAGAAGCAGAATAAATACACGGAACTGGCCAGAGAGTTTAAAGGGATCTGGAGAATGAAGAAAGTAAGGATAACACCACCCATAGTAGGATCACTAGAAATGGTATCAAAAAACTTTGAAAAAAGAATGGGAGAGATGGGAATCCAAGGGATGGCAGAGAAGTAACAACGAATTTCAATAATGAAAACTGCAGAAATATTAAGGAAAACCCTTGAACGTGAAGACTACCACCACACATAAACGACACAGAAACAGCTACAGATGCAAACACGAAGCAACATCACATGGAATCATGAAAACTGAAACCGTATAATTTAAAAACACCCGTTTATTTATTGATTTTTTTTTTATCACCATAAATGGGCACCACACCAAATGAGGGTCAAGGAGGATGGAAAGACCAAGGAGACAAAGTACTAGCCAGACCTCCGCTGGATGAGTACAAAGAGGACTGGGACCTTGGGGAGGCTTATTGCCACCCAACTCCCAGTTAAGACCAATGGTTGCAGCCAACAAGGAATCAATGGTAAGCAACTGTTGTGATAACACAAATTCTTTTGCAAAGATTATCAATAGAGAGAGTACTGGAAATCTAGGGAGATTTGTTGTCACTCAGACTCCAGGGAACACCACAAGTTGTTCTCAAAGAGCAATCTTTGATGGCTTGTGTGACTACTCCCAGTGAGTAAATAATAATTTTGTAATAATTAAACAAGAAAGATAAGTCATGTCAAATAATAGACTTTGCTGTTCCAGCTGACTACAGGATAAATATCAAAGAAAAGGAGAAACGGAGCTAGTCAGCTGACACAGAGCTAGTCAGAGAACTGAAAGGAATATGGATGATGAAGAAAATCAAAATAATACCTATAATAGTAGGATCACTAAGAACAATTCTGAAAAACTTTGAAAAAAGAATGGGAAAAATTGGAATCAGAAGAATGGCTGGGAAGATACAACAGAAGATAATAACAATAATGAAAACAGCTGAAATATTAAGGCATACCCATGAATGTGGAGACTAATACACATGGGCCACATGTGCTGGCCAGACGAGCTGCTGCAGAGACAAAACATGAAGAAGTCTTATGCGGAACCAAGACCAATGAAGCTGCATGTCTATGTTCGCTATCCCATCCCCCCATTGCCCCATCACTGCTCCTCCCCCAAAAAGAGTAATACCAAATAGCTGAGATTGGTCAAGGAGAATGGAAAGAATGAGGAGAGAACACTGACCAGACCTCCGCTGGATAAGTGCGAAGAGAACTGGGATCTTGGGGAGGCTTATTGTCACTCAAATTCCAGTGAAGATCAATAGCCGATGCCAGTGAGAAGCGGCTGTTGCGATAACACAAATTCACTTGCAAATGTTATCAAAACAGGTGGAGAATACTGGAAATCTGGGGAAACTTGTTGTCACTCAGCTTCCAGGGAAGACCACAAGTTGTTCTCAAGGAGAAATCTTTGATGACCTGTGTGAAAGCTCCTTGTAATAATAATAATAATAATAATAATAATAATAATAATAATAATAATAATAATAATAATGTACATAAAAATTTAAAAATAATAATAATAATAATAATAATAATGATAATAATAATAATAATAATAATGGCCTAGGACTTGCAGGAAGCTTATTGCAACATAAATTCCAGTGAAGGCCAATAGTCGTTAATAATGAGAAATCAATAGTAAACGGATGCTATGCTTGCACACATTGAGCTGCAAATGTTATCGAAATATGTTAAGATTACTGGAAATCTGTGGAGACTTGTTGTTACTCAGACCTCAGGGAACACCACAGGTTGTTCTCAAACACAAATCCATGATGTTAACCTTACAGTCATTAGCTGTTCTTAATCATCTTTTTCTTGATTTATTTCATTAAGTAATAATCTCTGGTAAATCTTGAATATGGCTATACACGCGATACTTTCTGTTGTTGCTGCTGTTGTTGTTGTTGTTGTTGCTGTTATATATTTTAAAATATCGACGCTTGCGATTTTCAATCGGTTAATAATAATAATAATAATAATAATAATAATAATAATAATAATAATAATAATAATAATAATAATAAAAATACACCCAAAGGACGATATTGACAGACTCTACGTGAAAAGGAAAGACGGTGGGAGGGGACTGATCTCTATAGAAGACTGTGTGAAGGACACGACAAAAGACTAGAAAAATACATAATGCAAAACACTGAAAGAATAATTATGGCAGCGAGAGACACTGAAAAAAACAAAACAGAAAACAGAGAGACAAACGACAAAACGAGAAAAGAGAAGTGGGAAGAGAAACAACTCCACGGAAGATTCATAAGAATGACAAAAGATGAGAATAACGAAAACACCTGGACATGGATGCGAAAAGGACATATAAAACGAGAAACTGAATCTCTAATAACTGCAGCACAAGATAACTCGATAAGAACCAACCATATCAAAGCAAGGATCGATAAAACACAAGAAAACAGCAAATGCAGACTCTGTGGACAAAGAGACGAAATGATAAACCATATAGTAAGCAAATGCAGCAAACTTGCCCAAAAGGAATACAAAAACAGGCATGACCAAGTGGGGAGGGCGGTGCACTGGGAATTGTGCATTTTGAGCGGACAGACAAATGGTACAAGCATAAACCTGCAACAGTACTCGAAAACGAGAACCACAAAATCCTATGGGACATGGACATACAGACGGACAAACCCATCCAAGCAAGAAGACCAGATGTCGTAATAATTAACAAGAAAGAAAAATCCTGTCAAATTGTAGACTTTGCAGTCCTAGCTGATCACAGGGTGAGTATGAAAGAAAAGGAGAAACGAAGCAAATACACAGAGCTAGCCAGAGAGTTAAAAGGGATTTGGATGATGAAGAAAGTCCAAATAGTACCTATAATAGTAGGAACACTAGGAACAATCCCGAAAAACTTTGAAAAAAGAATGTCAGAAATTGGAATCAGAGAAATAACTGCAAAAGTACAACGACTAACGATAATGAAAACGACTGAAATATTAAGGAAAACCCTTGAATGCGGAGAATAATACAAGACAATATAACGAATAAGCGTTACAGGGAATGAAGAACACCGAAACTGCATATTTACAAGTTCTACACCCCCCATCATGCATTCCCCCCATTGTTTCATCACCGATCCCCCCCCCCAAAAAAAAAAATGATACCAAAGGGCCGAGAAGGGTCAATAAGGACTGAAAGACCGAGGAGCGAGCGCCAACCAGACCTCGGCTGGATAAGCGCAAAGAGAACTGGGGCCTTGGGGAGGCTGAGTGCCACTCAAATTCCAGTATAAACCAATGACCACTACCAGCGAGAAATCAATGGTAAGCGGCTGTTGCGATGATGCAAATTCATTTGCAAATGCTATTGAAGGTGGAGAGGGCTGGACGTCTGGGGAGACTTGTTGTCACTCAGCTTCCAGAGAACACCACAGGTTTCCAATCAGATCGTTTGTTGACTTGTGTGAAAGCTCCATGTGAGCCAATAATAATAATGATAATAATAATAATAATAATGATAATAATAATTATAATAATAATAATAATAATAATAATAATAATAATAAGAAGAAGAAGAAGAAGAAGAAGAAGAAGAAGAAGAAACAAATGGCAAAACGAGAAAAGAGAAATGGGAAGAGAAACAACTCCACGGAAGATTCATATGAATGACAAAAGATGAGAATAACGAAAACACCTGAACATGGATGTGAAAAGGACATATAAAACGAGAAACTGAATCTCTAATAACTGCAGCACAAAATAACTCGATAAGAACTAATCATATAAAAGCAATGATCGATAAAACACAAGAAGGCAGCAAATGCAGACTCTGTGGACAAAGAGACGAAACGATAAACCATATAGTAAGTGAATGCAGCAAACTGGCCCAAAAGAATACAAAAAGAGGCATGACCAAGTGGGAAGGGCGGTGCACTGGGAATTATGCAAACGGCTGCATTTTGAATGTACAGACAAATGGTACAAGCATAAACCCACAACAGCACTCGAAAACAAGAACCACAAAATCCTATGGGACATGGACATACAGACGGACAAACCTATCCAAGCAAGAAGACCAGATACCGTAATAATTAACAAGAAAGAAAAATCCTGTCAAATTGTAGACTTTGCTGTCCCAGCTGACCACAGGGTGAGTATGAAAGAAAAGGAAAAACGAAGCAAATACACAGAGCTGGCCAGAGAGTTAAAAGTGATTTGGATGATGAAGAAAATCAAAATAATACCTTAATACCTATAATAGTAGGAACACTAGGAACAATTCCAAAAAACTTGGAAAAAAAAGAATGTCAGAAATTGGAATCAGAGGAATGGCTGCAAAAATACAAAGACTAACGATAATGAAAACAGCTGAAATATTAAGGAAAACCCTTGAATGCAGAGAATAATACAAGAATACAATATAATGAAGAAGCGTTACAAGGAATGAAGAACACCGATGCTGCATGTCTACAAGTTCTACACCCCCATCATGCATCCCCTCCCATTGTCTCATCACCGTTCCCCACAAAATAAAAATGATACCAAAGAGCCGAGAAGGATCAAGGAGGATGGAAAGACCGAGGAGAGAGCGCTGACCAGACCTTCGCTGGACAAGTGCGAAGAGAACTGGAACCTTGGGGAGGCTTAGTGCTATTCAAATTCCAGTATGCACCAATGACCACTGCCAGCGAGAGATCAATGGTAGGAGGCTGTTGCGATGACGCAAATTTCTTTGCAAATGCTATCGAAGGAGGTGGAGAAAGCTGAACGTCTGGAGAGACTTGTTGTCACTCGACTTCCAGAGAACAGGTCTCCAATCAGATATTTTGTTTACTTGTGTGAAAGCTCCATGTGAGCCAATAATAATAATAATAATAATAATAATAATAATAATAATGTAAGGAATTAACGAACTTTCAATAATCTGAAGAGAAATGAAGCTGATGAGGACAGTTGTCTGGAGAGAATTGGATCGCTATGTCTCGAGAAATACTGTACAATTTTGTTCCAATTTTTTTGTTAAATGTTCCTATATTTTGTTCCAGGCAGTGCCCAAAAAAAATATATCAGCTTTATGTATTTTTTACCTTTAGCTGAAAATACATACACACAAACAGGCAACTCTCCTTGAATCAAATATCCAAATACATCTAATATCTAATATGTATCTAATAGTAAACGTAGAATTCAAAGTCTTTGGAGATTATGAAGCGCCGGTTGATAGAGGAATTAATCTCTGTTTAACCAAGAAGAAAATGAAAAATTTAATTATGTGGTTGAGATGATCGTTAACAAAGTTCAAAGTTCGAAGACTCGTTTGTATATAAGATCTCATTCTAATATTTAAAACAACCTTATTGGCCATTTTCGTTAACAATAATTGACAAGGAGAGAATGGTAATTAGCAGAGGATAATATGGTCAAAGAAAAAAGGTTTGAAAGTTCATGTGAAGGATATGTTCATGTTTATAGGGAAAATAGAACATTCATGAAAAATCCGTAACTAAATATTCGCTTAATTTCCTATTTTTCTTTTGTCAGTTAGTTACACAAACTCGACTTTGTTGCTCAAGTGGTTCAAACAGAAAAGTGTTCAAATTAGTAGCAATGTGGCAGACACACAGTTCTTAATGGAAAGAGTAACACAGTCTGAATGCGAAAATTTTGTAAGACAAGAAGGTAAGTGACTAATCGTTTGAACTTTTTTTATAGAATGCCTGCTGTCTCCAAAAAATGTTCAGCAAAATGTCATAATGTATTGTGGGTTGTGCGAGTGGGATACTGGCTTTTTCAAAGCAAGTAATGTCAGCACGAACCTGGCAAGGCTTGGATGTAATCGTTAGGAGAGTCGCCAGTAAATATGCAAATGAGTATTCATATTCTAAGTGGACCAAATTTGGCTCATTCTTCACGGATGGGTTTCAAATTTTTTTATTCTTGAGTCATCACTTATGAAGCCACTCGAGGATAACGATAGTCAAGAAAGAGTGTTTTGAGTAGCACTTCTCCATATATCTGGCAGCAGTATGCCACCTTAGGACTTATCTGACACTGGAGATAGGTATTTTCTTGAATGGTAGAACTATCTATTTTTTTTCAGTGAGTTTAGCAATAGATGGACATCCTTCAAATTTAGATCCTCGGTGAAAGTCATTCTTAACAGTTTATCAAAACAAGAAGCGTCTTCAAAGAGAAAGCCATTCGTTTCATTGAGTAAAAACGTATCAAAACGTTAGTAGTGAAAAGAGAGTATTTTTAGAGGTGTTAAAAGTAACAAGCACCCTTTTTTGTCAAGTGCACAAGAGAGAATCAGCAAGATCTTGATTAATACTGCTCCTCGAAGTGTTGCCATAGACAATTGTATTGTCTGTGTAGAGATCAATAAATGATCTCAGAATATGATTTTCCAGATCATTTTAAAATATTATGAAAGATTGTTGGTCGTTTAAGTACACTTGCGTTGATTCTGTATCCTTCTAACCTCTGCGTATCAACAATTACTTTTATAGACCTATCTGAGAGGAAGGATTCGATAGTTGCAACGATATTATCAGATCCCGTACATTTGGACTCTTATAATTTCAGGAACAAGACCATAAAACAGGTAAGTAGCCTCTTTAATTTAAGATAGGGAAATAACTCGGGGATGTAGAAATTAACAAAATAACAAACCAAAATCCATAGTCAGAAGTAGATGACAAAAGACCTAATAATGGAAGGTTACTACAAAATCAAACTCGAAAAAAGGCGGCTAGTGAGAGTGAATGAAAACTCTGTGGACTATAAAAAAATGAAGAAATTAAAAGGAAGAAAAAACACATGGCATGAATCTACTACAAGAAAGTTCACAATATAATCCCTCAAGCAATTGAACCCGTTATGGAGAAAATAATGGAAACATGGAGGCTTTCTATGATTATTAATTTTATCATCATCATGATCCCACTCACTAACATACTCAGAGGGTGAAATGCTTGACACAAGCGAAAAAGTAAACCACTTTATTCACATGGATGACCTAAAACTGTTTGCAAGAGACAAAAAGGAACTAAATAAGCTGATAAATACAACCAGAATTTTTAGCAAAGACATTCAAATGGAAGTTGAAATGAAAAGAGAGAATAGTCGAAGCAGCATATTTTATCCCGAACTGTCAAACGAAGAATAGATAACAGCGCTTAGAGAATATAATGCCTATAAATACTTAGAGAATATAATGCCTATAAATACTTCGAGAATATAATGCCTATAAATACTTCGAGAATATAATGCCTATAAATACTTAGAGAATATAATGCCTATAAATACTTAGAGAATATAATGCCTATAAATACTTAAATAATATAATACCTATAAATACTTCGAGAATATAGTGCCTAAAAATACTTCGAGAATATAATGCCTATAAATACTTAGAGAATATAATGCCTATAAATACTTAGAGAATATAATGCCTATAAATACTTAAATAATATAATACCTATAAATACTTAGAGAATATAATGCCTATAAATACTTAGAGAATATAATGCCTATAAATACTTAGAGAATATAATGCCTATAAATACTTAAATAATATAATACCTATAAATACTTAGAGAATATAATGCCTATAAATACTTAGAGAATATAATGCCTATAAATACCTAGAGAATATAATGCCTATAAATACTTAGAGAATATAATACCTATAAATACTTAGAGAATATAATGCCTATAAATACTTAGAGAATATAATGCCTATAAATACTTAGAGAATATAATGCCTATAAATACTTAGAGAATATAATGCATATAAACACTTAGAGAATATAATACCTATAAATACTTAAATAATATAATACCTATAAATACTTCGAGAATATAATGCCTATAAATACTTAGAGAATATAATGCCTATAAATACTTAGAGAATATAATGCCTATAAATACTTAGAGAATATAATGCCTATAAATACTTAAATAATATAATACCTATAAATACTTCGAGAATATAATGCCTATAAATACTTCGAGAATATAAAGCCTATAAATACTTAGAGGATATAATGCCTATAAATACTTAGAGAATATAATGCCTATAAATACTTAGAGAATATAATGCCTATAAATACTTAGAGAATATAATGCCTATAAATACTTAAATAATATAATACCTATAAATACTTCGAGAATATAATGCCTATAAATACTTCGAGAATATAATGCCTATAAATAATTAGAGAATATAATGCCTATAAATACTTTGAGAATATAATGCCTATAAATACTTAGAGAATATAATACCTATAAATACTTTGAGAATATAATGCCTATAAATACTTAGAGAATATAATGCCTATAAATACTTAGAGAATATAATGCCTATAAATACTTAGAGAATATAATGCCTATAAATACTTAGAGAATATAATGCCTATAAATACTTAGAGAATATAATACCTATGAATACTTAAATAATATAATACCTATAAATATCTGGAGGATTTGGAAGCAGGCGCCATCAACGAGAATACCCGAAATGAATACGAAAACTCCTTGAAACAAAAGTATGTAATGTAAACAAACGCGATAAATGTCTATTCAATATTGCTATTAGGGTATTCTGAGCCTTTCGTACGCTCGCCAAAAGAAAATCTCGAAAATTAATGACGATGTACAATTCATGCCATCGAAAGAATATTGACTGGCTGTATGAAATAAACAAGGAATTAAATGAGAAGAAAACTGGAAAGTATAAAAGACTGAGTGAATGGTTTAAGAAACAATGGAGCACGAAATGAACAGTGAAAAAAATGGAGCACGAAATGAAGTGAAAAAAAAATGGAGCACGAAATGAACAGTGAAAAAAATGGAGCACGAAATGAACAGTGAAAAAAATGGAGCACGAAATGAACAGTGGAAAAGCAGTGAAATAGGAAACAAAAAAATCAGAATGGCAAAATAATGGAAGCCGCTATACGGATCATTTATAAGAATGAGCAAAGAAGATCCACATTAAAATACATAAACATGGCTACAAAACATACATTTGAACACATAAATAGAATCGCTACTGACGAGCGCTCTACACAGCGTAACCAGAATATACTATATAAAAGCCAATACAAACAAAACCTGGAAAACAGTAAATGTAAACACTGTAGACAAAGAGACGAAATAGTAAAGCATATAAGAAGACTGGAAGCTATGCAAAGGTCTACATTTTGAACACGCAGACAAAAAGTGTAAAGGCCCAAACAATAGTAGAAAATTATAAACTCCTCTGGCAATCTTCCGACACATAGAAGCACTACATTCGAACAATTTCCTCTCAGCAAAGAGGTGATAATAATGAACATAAAAAACTGTTAAATCATCATCGCTGTCTCAGCAGTTCACAAAATGATGTAACAGGGAGCAAAAAACTAGTAAAAGTACATTGAAAAAACATGAACTGACCAACAGCATGTAAGTTAGGTAATAGAAATTGAACGAAAATATAGAAAAAAAAACATTATGTCAGGGGAGTAAAACTACCAGAAATCGCATAATTTGACACTTTAATAAGAATGAGGGAGGTCATGTACGATTCTGCATCACGGAACCACACATGTAATCTCTCTATGTCATGCACACGAGCATGAAGATGTGCACCAATCCCAAACTCCTCAAAGTAACCAGTCACTGGAAATAACCGCTATAATGCCCAGAGTGCACCAAACATGCACGACCCTAAATCTGTGTTGCAATGCCTTTAAAAGTTTCCTAGCCTCCTGTACTGTGCTTGAGTTCCTTCTTCATAAATGGTGATGCTGATATGCCGTTTCTTTCAAGTTGCAGCTTGGGTATCAGATTTCAGGGTAGATCTGAAATCAATACAGGTACTCTCTAATCTTACTGTGATCACTGATATTATCATGATCGTATGTCGGCTATTCCGTTAACAATATCCATACCCTCACTGGAACTCTCAGTGTCAACCTGGTTTAATTGGGACTTCAGTTTCTCCAAATTAATTCTTTCTTCTGGCTTCAATGATTCTAGCATCTTTTGTAACGTATATTTGGAAATTCTTTCACTATTGGCTCCGACAGCCCTAACCAGATACTCACTATTTCAACAAAATAATCTTAAGATTTTTCACACTCCACCAGGTAAAAGAAAAGGTCAAACCCCATCCACATATTCTTCTCATATTTCTCTTTTTTTCCAATTCAATCTCTATTTTTTTCTGGTTGCAATTCTCGACGACCACGGTCAAATTCTTTGGCCATTTCTGGCTGTCAGAGGCTCCTGTCTCCCCTCTACCAAAAAATATTCAAAACAACTCTTCAATTATTAACTATCATCTCATTGGCTATTCGATCTCTCTTTCCCACGGGCGTCGACAAATCATACCACACACATTTTCCAACCAATTACATACCAGGTATCATCATACCAGGTATACTCATAAATCATACATCATATCATCATATCATGTATATCAGGTATCATCATATCAGGTATACTCATAAATCATACCAGGTATACTCACACACATTTTCCAACCAATTACAATAAAATCTTTCGCCTCCATAGTTCACAAGGGGACAAAAAAAACGAAACCCTTATTAGTTACTTTCATATCTTATAACTTTCATATCTTATAACTTTGCTGTGAAATTCAGTGATAGTCTCGTTGGTTTCAAATTCAAATCATGTGCTGTGTCGTTGCCTCCGTTCAGTCTCGAAAGACAAAGGATACCCCCTGTAGAGGCAGCTGCACGTGTAATTGTGAGACAAGGGTTGCACAATCCTTAACCATACCTCTCCTGAATCGACACTGTGTGCTGTGCACATCGACGTTATTAGTTACAACTTCAGCAGAGTGCTCGACTAAAAAAATATCCAAAAATTGACAACGTATATTTTTACCTATATGCTTTATAAAAATCAGACAACATCAGCACCGTTGGTTTTGCTTTACCCAAAGGATCGGTGTAAATTATATACCTCTCTCTGTCCTTATGTAATTTCCCCGTTTCACAACGTTTTTTTTCCCATCTTTAAATCATTTTAGCGAAGTCTTTATTTCTGTTACAAAAATCAGAATACTATGGGTACCCTCGGTTTCTTTCTCTTTAAGGATAGGTATAAATTATATACCCCTCTCTAACCTTATTTATTTTTTCTGTAACATTTTGATATCGAATGACTTTCTATGCGACAGTTTAAATGCTTCAGAACTCCTCTTAAGTAATTCATTCTTTTATTTTACCACGGTCTCGTAACAACCCGTCGAAGCGACGTTACACATGACATTCTAATTGGCAGTTTAAATGTTCCAAAATTCAACTAATCCATTTTTGATTTTTTCATAAAATTTTGCTTTATCCTACAAGATTTAATGTTCAAATTCACGAGACACTCGCTTCAGTTTTTTTTCTATCTATCATTATTTGGTTTTCTATAACATTATTCTCTATAATTCTCCATCCACCAGTGGGTTACAGCGTTGGCTGTACCTCCCAGGCTGAACGGAGAACACAGCTCCCATCTACAGAGTTTGCACTGCGTTACATCTCTTTAATATTTGCACTCCCAGAAGCATTATTCGTTAGCATTTCATGGTGATACACACCGTGTCCCGTCAAATTATTGACCAGTCAATCTTCCTGACTTCTACGGAGAGAACAAACTGCACTTTTTCATACCTTTCATTTCATATTGCCAATTCTCCTCTACTTCACCATGTGTAGCCGAACTCCTGTGGTGAGGTCAAGCGACTGACCTCTGGTCTTCTTCGAAACTGTGACTCTAGTTGGCTTGGAGCTCGCCACATGAAATTCCAAGCGCCTCTGTGTCGAATTCTTCTGAAAGCGAAAAGCGAAGCTCGCATATGCCAGAAAGAAGGAAGACAAACAAATAAAAATTCTATTCTACTAAAAATTAATTTCACAAAATGTACAATCTTTTTACTGATATATACACATTCAGTTCTTAGCACGTTTTTAAATTCACAATCTCTCTTCTTCGTAGATGGCACTCAGGCGGAATGGAGAGGGGGTTCAGGCGTTTGGGAGCGGTGTTATTATCTCGAGATTCCATGCAATCTGGCTCCAATCTCCAATCTGTCTAATTTCGAGCGGCACTGGCCTCTTATAGTAGGGTGCGGGTCGGGGTGGATAATCTACCTAACCCATCAGATTAAGCTACGTGTTCGGGGAAACCCCAGATACATTTGTGTGTGTGCATTTCAGCCATAGTCTAGAGTTTTGAAACCTGGACCAAATCTAACATCCGTTCACATGACTTCCGGGGTTAATCCCTGTCATTCAGAAAGCCATAGTCTGAAGGTGTTCTCCAGGCTAACAAGTACAATCTCGTTTCTACTTTATCCTGACATTTCCTGTTATTGGATTTTTAAACAGTAAAATATATCTCTGGCTTTTCAAACAATAATATATGTGTGTGTGTGTGTGTGTGTGTGTGTGTGTGTGTGTGTGTGTGTGTGTGTGTGTAGGGTCGTGCAGATAAATTGGGGCTAAATTTAACAGCACATATCTTCCGTAATTTCTAACCTATGACAAAAAATTTTTTTGCAGACAATCTATAAAACCCTTTGCTTTAATATTTCAGATCAAGATCTGGCATACTTCGCTCAAATATGGCGGAATTAGCACGAAGAACGACGATATGTGAAATGAGATGCGCCGGGAACTCTGTTTCGGACATTATAAAGAGCACAGGCTATGCGAAATCGACGGTTTATCGAGTTGTTGCTGCTTTTGATGCCGAGGGTAAGCTTCAGAGAAGTCGACACAGTCCCCGCAGTGATCGAAAGAGAACCAAAACATTCCTTGCTGGGCTGAAAAGGACGTTGAAGGCAGACCCAAGTCAGTCGATGTCAAAACTGGCACAAAAGCGCAGAGTGAGTCGTAGCACCATCAGCAGGGCACTCAAGGAAGACCTTGGTATGAAGTCATACGTAAGGAGAGTCCGTAACCTTTTAACTACCCGTGCAAAAACCCTAAGAGCGGAAAGATGCCCAAAGCATCTGAACTATCTGAAACACAAAGGAGGACATGTCCGCGTTTTTGTTGACGAGAAAAAGTTCGTTGTTGATGAGGTTGCAAATCGCCAGAACACTCGGGTAATTTCCTACGATCCTTCAGAAGGTCCTCCTGTGATGCAGAGCAAAAAGCCCGCCTCTGTGATGGTTTTTGCAGCCGTCGCAAGTGATGGTAAGGTGATGCCTCCTCATTTCATCGAAGCGGGCCTTAAAATCAACACAGCGGAGTACTTGAAAATTCTGAAAGATGTTTTGATGCCTTGGATACGTAGGAACTACGACCCCTTCAAAGTGATGCTCGTTCAAGACTCTGCGCCCGCTCATGGAGCAAAGAAAGTTCAGGATTTCCTGAAGGAGAATCTTCCTTTGATGGTCCCGAAGGATATTTGGCCCAGCAGCTCCCCAGATCTGAATGTTTGTGACTATTGGCTGTTTGGCGTCATTGAGGGAGAGTCTAACGTAACTTCACATCCAAGTGTCAACTCTTTGAAGGCCGCCATTCGTCGGGCATTTCGTAATCTTGACCCCGAGGATGTAAAAAGGAGTTGTTCACGGTTTCGCTCGAGAATCTCCCTAATTATTGACGCAAAGGGTGCTCGCATCGAATGATTTTGTTCTGTAGACAATAAAGAAGAAATAAATATAAGTTAAAATTACGTTTTATCATTATTTGCCTTTGAAAATAGCGAATTTACAAAATGTTATGTTAGTCCCAATTTAGCTGCACGACCCTGTATATATATATATTTCAATTCAAGTATTTTTGATATCCCTTGTTGTCCGGGATTAATTTAAAACAATTTTAGCGTATTTACCCGGTCTTTCTCAGGTCTCAGGGGGGTCTCAACCTCCCCAAAGGGGAGCAAATCGCTCCCTCAAGCCAATCATTGCCTTTTTTTCATTGTATTTCTTCATGCTTTTCGTTTCCATAAGTGCAAGCAACATTTTGCACGGGAAGTTAAGGTGAATTGACTTAATAAAGTCAACTCATATGCTTCCATTTAATATTCCTCGATTTGGATACTTCGAGAAATTTCTCATTTATTTCTCTCTATCTCTTGACAACATTCACAAATGCGCGTTTAATGAACTACGATTTAAAAAATCACACGTGTTTCCCCCTAAATTGCCAACTGTTGCCATCTTTCTTCTTTATTTCGTTTTCTAAAACGATGGCGTTTAAAAAATTCTTAGAAGAAAGTCACACTTTTTTGGTCGGTCTATTTTTTCTTTTTATTAAACTCTAACGACTATACATTTTATTAAACTCTAACGACTATACATTTTATTAAACTCTAACGACTATACATTTTATTAAACTCTAACGACTATACATTTTATTAAACTCTAACGACTATATCACTGCCATACAAAAATAACATTTATGCGTATTTATAAAGTCATGACGAATAATCAGTTTTAAGGTCTGTTTCGCTTACATCTTTTTCTAATCAAATACACGACTGTCGTTCTCTTTCTATTTCGTTTTCGTTCTTTCGATTTTTCCTAAAAAAAACAGAATTCGTAATTGTTAATCTTTTCTAAATCAATTACAACAGTTAATTTCTTTTTTACTTGAAAATTGAGTGACATACTAATATTCAGAATTTCAATCGACATCCTCTGATTCTCCTGTCACTCGACACCCGTCTTTCGCCTACCCAAACCGACCATGTTTACTGTTTCCTTGCACCCCATCCTCCCACTCGCACCTGTCTGTATCCGCCCGAGCTGATGGGTTTACAGAAAACCTTTACCTATAGTTCTCTGCCTTACTCTTAGGACTGACAATCCTCCGTGATTTCTCTCTTGCTCCACGCCGGCCCTGCTCTGCTCTGGGGTTTCTTAGATTTCTCGCCCCTTTCGGGGAATGTGCACACCGCCATTCCCTCAATACTTTTAACCAAGCTGTCAATGCTCACACAATTCATCTTACGTAACCGTATCAATTCTCGGATGGCTTTGAAATTAGTTTGATTGTCAGTGCATTGTTTACATAACAGGTTACGCAGCTCTGGCCTGGTAACGTACGTCGCCTCAACGAACCCTGCGAGAGTTCATATAGCTCCCTTCTAGGCCAACAGGAATTTCTCTGCCTAAACATTCTTTTTTATCACTGCATCGTCTAAATTATTTACCCTTATTTCTGAAGAGGCTATTATGATAATACCTTTTTTCAATAAAAATTACTTATTAATTAAAACATTAAATTAATTAATTATTAATTAAAACAAAATATTCATGACGATAGACTTGATCAAGAAAACTACACTGATAAGAAATGAGTAGAAACAATAAGGAACTACCCTTCTTCTCGTCTGCTGTCTGTTTCTGCTGTTTTTGCTAAATTGCACGTTTTGTACTTGTGTGGCGAGCTGACTTCGACCGACTGGTCTTACTCTCAGATTTCTTCCAACGTTCAGCAACCTGGATCTTTTTTCTTTTTCGACAATTTTTTTCTTGTTTCAATAATTTCCGATTTTTCTTATTTTATTCATTTTTTTTCCAAGAAAAATAGAGTTACACGCGCTCAAAAAATGTTCCTCGTCGTGCACATCTCACGGAAATATGATATCCTGGTCATAACGACACCATACGTGCAATATGAATAGGGGATTTACGCACAATCCTGCGTCACATAACCATAAATGTAATCTCTCTGTTGGCAAGTCACGGTGATTACAATTTTAACTTCGTCTACTGTCAAAATGTAACCAGACAATTCATTGGTCATTGCAAATTACCGCTCTGGTGCCCAAATCGCACCAAACGCGCAGGACCTTAAGTCTGTATGCCAATACCTTTAACATGTTGTCTGAGTATCAGGTTTGAGGGTAGATCTGAAATCAACGGAGTTACTCTCTAATCAACAAGAAATCAATGATTATTAAAAACAGATCATTTCCTTATCCAAAATAATTACTTGTATAAAATAATCTCAGGTATAGTTGGCGCGATGCAAAGTTAAACAATTCCCCAATTCGAATTTACGAAGAACAAACTAACGTTTTTGGATGCAGGATTTCACACTTAATTCGATTTTCGCTGCAAGGTTCAGGGCAAGGATTATGTTTGTCTACTCAGCCGGTGGTGGGGAAAGTCTCTCTTTCTACTTTGCTCTTTTGTAGGTTTCTCCCATCTGCTAAAACAAATGAATTTTATGAAAACAACTAATTCTGACCCCATCTTTCTAAGATTAGCATTTCCTCCTCTTCTTTTTTCTTTCTTTCCCTCTCCCGCGGTCCTTCTTTCTCTCTTTCCCCTCTTCTTCTGAAATCTCTTTTCTTTTTCTTTCTTTTTCTTAACATATCAGCTATTTGAGTGACCGCTCTATCTCCTTCGCTCCACCCAAAACAGACAAGAATTGTCTTTTTTGTTTGTTTTCTTAAACCATTATCGAAACTAGATTTTGTTTTTAAATTCTTTTTCGACATATGACGTGACTGATTTACCAGCAACTCACATCAATATTGTTAAACTCTCATCGATATTTTTAAAGCCGTCCAAAGACTGCCATCTTCATTTAAGATTTTACTTTTCTGATATATGCGGTAATTTGGAACATCTACATTTTCTTTTTTGGCCAAGTGTCAAACACACCTCTTAGTTTGCCAGCAATAATGGCGATTGGCTTCTCTGGAATTCTGCTCCTCTGAATTCCAGTATTCTCCGTGTCCTTCCAGTGGGTATCGGCATGGTGTTTTTTTCGTTTTTCCATCTTTTCTGTGGTCCCCACATATTTATACGGATGGGGATGTGATAAACGATAGAATATCTTCTTACTTATATTGACCTCGCTTTCGTTTCTCGTTTGTTTGTTTTTTTTGTTTTTTTCGAGATGTGTTTTCTCAACGCTATTACGATATTTCAGCTGTGGTTGATTAGTGTCACCTTATTATATGAGGTTGAATCCACACTCAAGGTTGTTGTTTCAATATTTCAGTTGTTTTTGCTAGTAGTTTCCAATTGAACATGTTTTTGTTTTGTATTTGTGAATTTATTTCTTACTTTGCATTTCCTGAATGAGTGGAATCATAGACATCAAATGATAGAGATTCTGTGTTTCAGTATTCTTTTATTATTATTATTATTATTATTATTATTATTATTATTATTATTATTATTATTATTATTATTATTATTACTAGGTGTTGTTTCCATTGCTTTCTCTATAAAATTAATACTATTCATCCAAGATCATCATCATCGTCATCATCATCATCATTATATTTATCACTTATTATCATCATTACTAGTAGTAGTAGTAGTATCATTATTATTAATATAATGAGCATTATCATCACCATCATCATCATTATTATTATCATCATCATCATTATTTTATTATTATCATCATTATTATTATCACTATTATTACCATCATCATCATTAATATTATTATTCTTATCATCATTATTATCATTATTATTATCAATATGATTATTATTATGATTATTATTATATATATTTATTATTATTATTATTATTATTTATTATTATTTATTATTATTATTTATTATTATTATTATTTTATTTATATGGTTGTTATTATTATTATTATTATATGATTATGGTTATTACTATTTAATTATTATTATTATTATTATTATTATCATTATTTAATATTATTATTGCAACAATATTTTTTTTAATTCTTCATATCAACATTTTTGCAGATATAAATTGATTTTTTAATTTCGTTGGGCATTAATTTCCTATCTCCTGACTTTTTATGTAAATTTGTATTTTTTAAACTGAATTTCCAGAATTTCAATTATTTTTACAGTCAGACGTTGTCCACATTTCTGACATTGTTCTTGTATTCTTTTGTTTTAGGCAATCACAGTTGTCTGCAGGCCAATTTTCACCTGACGCGAAGTATTGGATATTATATCGTCCAGATGTACATTCCGACCATTTTGATTGTTGTCCTTTCTTGGCTGTCATTTTGGCTAAATGTTGGCTCCGTGCCGGGACGTATTTCTCTCGGCGTCCTCACCGTATTGACCATGACAACACAGATTTCCTCGGTGAATGCTTCGCTACCCCGGGTCTCTTACACTAAAGCCATCGACATTTGGATGGCCACCTGTTTGCTGTTTGTATTTGCTGCCTTAATTGAATTCGCCATTGCGAACGTACTCAGTCGAAAAGAATCGATGAACGGCTTTTTCTTTCAAAATTTCCATTGCCGAGATGATGTTGAACATGGACATGGGTCCAATCAAACAGAAGTGAGTAGTAAATAGGGGGAGGGCAATTAAGCAACAGATTATTGATACTCATGTTCCCTTTCAGCAATCGATACTCAAACCATTAAATGCTCTACATCAGCGTTTTTCAAATTTTTTTGCTGCGACCCACAGTAGGACTACAATTTACATTATACTTAGGTATAATAAGACAAAGTCTGTTCATTAGGTTCATTTATTCAGTATCGACACTTTATATGCATATTTTTTATGATCTGCACGTTGTTTTAGTTATTTGTATGACTAAAATATTGTTACTTAAAAAAGATAAATATGAAGGAAATTCCGACACAATGGTAAAATACATAATTTTTTTTTTTTTAAATTAATGAGATGGATGTGCTTACTTATTCATAATTGGGAACACACAAATGTTATACGCATATGAGGTGCAGTGTTGAGCCTGTTTCTGTCCCTAGTCTTGAATCGAGTTAATGTGGAGATCCCAGTTCACACAAGTAGGTAAATAGAATAGCCTTTTTACTCAGTGGAAATTTCCGTTTGTTCTTAACCCAAAATGAGCGCCGATTTAATTTCTCAGAATCGTTTTTAAGTGTAAAGGAACAACTAAGATGCAGCAATTCGGCTTCCTCTTTGGGTAACAAGTTTAATTCAATTATTGATTCAGGACTTTGGAAACTAAATGGATGTTTTTATCCAAAGACTTTTCTTAAATGGTTCAAATTTCACGCCAAGAAAATAATTATTAAAGTTTTTAGATAAGAAAGTGAGATATGACAAAATTTCGAGTTTTAATTCTGTTAATATGTTGTTACCGAAAACATTCTCAGCAATGTGTTTTAACACTGTATGAAGCATAATGTGTTTAACAGTGTAGGAAACATAATGTGTTTTAACAGTGTAGGAAGCATAATGTGTTTTAACAGTGTAGGAAACAATCTGTTTTAACAGTGTAGGAAACATAATGTGTTTTAACAGTGTAGGAAACATAATGTGTTTTGACAGTGTATGAAACATAATGTGTTTTAACAGTATAGGAAACATAATGTGTTTTAACAGTGTAGGAAACATAATGTGTTTTAACATTGCATGAAACATAATGTGTTTTAACAGTGTAGGAAACATAATGTGTTTTAACAGTGTATGAAATATAATGTGTTTTAACAGTATAGGGAACATAATGTGTTTTAACAGTGTATGAAACATAATGTGTTTCAACAGTGTATGAAACATAATGTGTTTTGACAGTGTATGAAACATAATGTGTTTTAACAGTATAGGAAACATAATGTGTTTTAACAGTGTATGAAACATAATGTGTTTTAACATTGCATGAAACATAATGTGTTTTAACAGTGTATGAAACATAATGTGTTTTAACAGTGTAGGAAACATAATGTGTTTTAACATTGCATGAAACATAATGTGTTTTAACAGTGTAGGAAACATAATGTGTTTTAACAGTGTAGGAAACATAATGTGTTTTAACAGTGTAGGAAACATAATGTGTTTTAACAGTGTATGAAACATAATGTGTTTTAACAGTGTAGGAAACATAATGTGTTTTAACAGTGTATGAAACATAATGTGTTTTAACAGTGTATGAAACATAATGTGTTTTAACAGTGTATGAAACATAATGTGTTTTAACAGTATAGGGAACATAATGTGTTTTAACAGTGTATGAAACATAATGTGTTTTAACAGTGTATGAAACATAATGTGTTTTAACAGTGTAGGAAACATAATGTGTTTTAACAGTGTAGGAAACATAATGTGTTTTAACAGTGTATGAAACATAATGTATTTTAAGAGTGTAGGAAACATAATGTGTTTTAACAGTGTATGAAACATAATGTGTTTTAACAGTATAGGGAACATAATGTGTTTTAACAGTGTAGGAAACATAATGTGTTTTAAAAGTGTATGAAACATAATGTGTTTTAACAGTGTAGGAAACATAATGTGTTTTAACAGTGTATGAAACATAATGTGTTTTAACAGTGTATGAAACATAATGTGTTTTAACAGTGTAGGAAACAATGTGTTTTAACAGTGTAGGAAACATAATGTGTTTTAACAGTGTATGAAACATAATGTGTTTTAACAGTGTAGGAAAAAATGTGTTTTAACAGTGTAGGAAACATAATGTGTTTTAACAGTGTAGGAAACATAATGTGTTTTAACAGTGTATGAAACATAATGTGTTTTAACAGTGTAGGAAACATAATGTGTTTTAACAATGTATGAAACATAATGTGTTTTAACAGTGCAGGAAACATAATGTGTTTTAACAGTGTATGAAACATAATGTGTTTTAACAGTGTATGAAACATAATGTATTTTAACAGTGTATGAAACATAATGCGTTTTAACAGTGTATGAAACATAATGTGTTTTAACAGTGTAGGAAACATAATGTGTTTTAACAGTGTAGGAAACGTAATGTGTTTTAACAGTGTATGAAACATAATGTGTTTTAACAGTATAGGAAACATAATGTGTTTTAACAGTGTATGAAACATAATGTGTTTTAACAGTGTAGGAAACATAATGTGTTTTAACAGTGTATGAAACATAATGTGTTTTAACAGTGTAGGAAACATAATGTGTTTTAACAGTGTGTGAAACGTTATGTGTTTTTACAGTGTAGGAAACATAATGTGTTTTAACAGTGTATGAAACATAATGTGTTTTCACAGTGTAGGAAACATAATGTGTTTTAACAGTGTATGAAACATAATGCGTTTTTACAGTATAGGGAACATAATGTGTTTTAACAGTGTAGGAAACATAATGTGTTTTATCAGTGTATGAAACATAATGTGTTTTCACAGTGTAGGAAACATAATGTGTTTTAATAGTGTAGGAAACATAATGTGTTTTAACAGTGTATGAAACATAATGTGTTTTAACAGTGTAGGAAACATAATGTGTTTTAACAGTGTAGGAAACATGTGTTTTAACAGTGTAGGAAACATAATCTGTTTTAACAGTGTATGAAACATAATGTGTTTTAACAGTGTAGGAAACATAATGTGTTTTAACAGTGTATGAAACATAATGTGTTTTAACAGTGTAGGAAACATAATGTGTTTTATCAGTGTATGAAACATAATGTGTTTTAACAGTATAGGAAACATAATGTGTTTTAACAGTGTATGAAACATAATGTGTTTTTACAGTGTAGGAAACATAATGTGTTTTAACAGTGTATGAAACATAATGTGTTTTAACAGTGTAGGAAACATAATGTGTTTTAACAGTGTAGGAAACATAATGTGTTTTAACAGTGTAGGAAACATAATGTGTTTTTACAGTGTATGAAACATACTGTGTTTTCACAGTGTAGGAAACATAATGTGTTTTAACAGTGTATGAAACATAATGCGTTTTTACAGTATAGGGAACATAATGTGTTTTAACAG
Source organism: Euprymna scolopes (assembly GCF_053919585.1). Taxonomy (NCBI): domain Eukaryota; kingdom Metazoa; phylum Mollusca; class Cephalopoda; order Sepiida; family Sepiolidae; genus Euprymna; species Euprymna scolopes. The sequence goes on along the minus strand of NC_136484.1, from coordinate 84,701,340 downwards.
TGTATGAAACATAATGTGTTTTCACAGTGTAGGAAATATAATGTGTTTTAACAGTGTATGAAACATAATGTGTTTTAACAGTGTATGAAACATAATGTGTTTTAACAGTGTAGGAAACATAATGTGTTTTAACAGTGTATGAAACATAATGTGTTTTAACAGTATAGGAAACATAATACATATAGGATGATCATCTTTAAGTCTTCCTTGCCATATCCTCAACATTTTTTGAAAACCTTCAATATATTTAATATGCTGAAATATGTTGTCGATTTTCTCGTTGAAGTTTTATGTTTAAATCATTAATATGACTAAAAATATCAGTTAAGTAAGCTAGTTTGGTAATCCATATGTCATCTTCAAAAAGTACAGACAAAGGATTATTTTTATCTACCAAAAACATATAAAATTCAGTTCTAAATTCATACACCCTGGTAAATACCTTGCCTCGCGACAACCAATGAACTTCTGTAAGTGCAACCGCCTCCAATTTCTTAACAGAAAATTTCAAATATTCTACTGTTAAGTGAGCTTTCTTTTATAAAATGTCCAATTTTTCTGCACTTTTCAACACTTTCTTAATATTCTCGGAAAATACCTTTGATACCAGAGTTTGTTGGTGTATAAAACAGTGATTCCAAACTGCATCCAAAAATCTTTAAATAACACCGCTATTCTTTCCGGTATTATTCGCTACTCCATCATTTGTCATCCCTCTGCAGTTTTTTTCTTTCAAGTTTAATTTAATTTCCAATAAAAAATTCTTCTAATGCAGTAAATACATATCTGCAACAGTTATGTACGATGTAAAATTTCGACAGCATAACAAGTCTTCCAACATATCATTTTGCCACACGCATCTGACATAAACTAAAAGTCTAGCATAATTTGTAATATCAATGCTTTTGTCTAGATGTATAGTCAAATCTATACCAAATTGCAATCTTGCAATCAGAATTTCTTCTAAATGGTCTGAAATTAAACAAATTCTGTGTGATAGTGCATTGTCACTGACAAGTACTACTGTTAATTTTTCAGCAAATTTTTCAGCAAACATAGTACGCACAATATCGAAGTATGAAGATAGAATAACCTTTTGAGCTAATGTGTGAGGCAGTTTCTCTTTTGCTACACGATATGCAATTCAATATGATGACAATAACGATTTCTCATTAAAAGTTGTTAATTCACGAATAACTTTTAATGTAAATCTTTTTTCTTTCTGGAAAAATATTTCACAGATTTATTTGAAAGTTCGTTGTGTTGTTTTTCCAAATGTCTTTTTACTTTTGGAAGGTTTCAAACTCTCATTAGCAAGAAGAAGAGATTGAGCACTGAGGCGTTTCGATTAGAATCCACCAATTTCGTCAGACAATATTCTAAATATTCCTCAAGCTAATGTCTCATTAGTTTCACCTTCTTATTATATGTCTCGAAAGAAGTTAACGTTTGCTTGCTAAGGTCATTATCCTTTACCACACGTTCGTGGATATACTTTTTCACATGTATTGGTTTCATTTGATTGTCCACTTGTTTCTTCATTGTTCTTTTTTCGAATGATAGCTTGAAAGCTAAATCACAACGTAATATAATGAAAATAAACAAATATTTTACTTGGTTGAAATTTATCACAAATATATTTCAGTGTGTTGTTTCGTTTCTTTTTGTTCCTTTTCTTCTTCCTTGCCATGTTGTAAAGTTGGAGAAAGAAGTCTGTAAAGAGCCTCGCGTTGTATCTAGCGGTTGTATTTTGAATTGTTTGAACTGTGCGTAGGTAACGCGAGAATAACGTCAAGGATGAGAATTCAAATAGAAACGTTGTTTTAATTTGAATAAAATAAAATACGCATCAGGTTAATTTATTCATATTAAAACAACGTTTCTCTATGAACTCTCATTCGTAACGTTATTCTCGCGTTGCCTACGCACAGTTCAAACATTTCAAAATACAACCACTAGATACTATTTCCCTAAATGAGTTCGTAATTAAGGGATACTCTAACTTAACTTCCAAATCTGACCCCCAAGATCGTCATGGGCATAGAATATGTGCCTATATTAAAAATGGCTTTCCATGTGGTAGGGACATCTCAAGAGAAGATCCTAACTCACCCTATATGTGCTTCTGGGTTGCACTTGCTCACACTACTGCATTTATCTCTATCGCCCCCATAACAGCGGAGTTACTATCTTTAAAAGTATATCTGAGAAAATTGACCAAGTTCTATCATCTTATCCTTCAGCTAACATTCCCGTATGTGGAGACTTCAATGTTCACAATGTGGAATGGTTGACCCACTCAAACAAGACCGATGACGAGGGGAGGTTCTGTCATGATTTCTCCATTGTTTATGACCTCACTCAGATTGTTCACGAACCCACCCGTGTGCCTGACAATGACGGCCAGTATGAGTCTTCTAGACCTTTTTCTCACAACTTGCCCTGAACTATGTTCAGTTTCTGTTCTGTCTCCTCTTGTATCTTCCGACCACTCAGTTGTATCAATTAAGATAAAAATGAAATGTAATAAGTCCTCAAACGTACCTCTCCATCGTACAGTATATCGATATACTATGGCTGACTGGGATAGCTTCTGTATATTTAAAATCACTTTTTCCATTGCTTCCAGCGTAATAGATGCATGGAAACTAAAGCCACTTTCAGGACTGCCAGCAACCATTGTAAGAAAGTAATAAAGAACGCAAGAGAGTTATATACTCAGTCCCTCAAGTTCAAAGTAGCTGAGCAGCAGCTTGGTTCCCACCAGTTTTGGCAAATAGCAAACAGAATCCTGAACAGAAGCGTGTGCTCTATCCCAACTATCACCAATGGACCTGAGGTAATCTCGTCAGCATCAGACAAAGGCAAACTCTTTGCCAAGAACTTTGCAGCTAATTCTACCCTTTGCGACCAAGGTCGCTAACCCCCAATATTTCATAATGTATCAAAAAACACGCTATGTGATATACAAATATCTGTACATGATGTTGCCAAGCTAATCAAGCAACCGGCCCTGACGGAATTCCCATTATAGTACTCAAAAAACTTCAACCTGAACTAGCGCCCATATTTACAAAACTGTTTAAACGTTGTCTTAAGGAGAATTGTTTCCCATCACCCTGGAAAATCTCATCAGTATGCCCTGTATTTAAGAATTCAGGTGGTCGTTCATCCCCCTCTCAGTAGAGGCCAATAAGTTTCCTATGCGTCATGAGTAAGTTGCTGGAATCTGTGTTATATGCAGAAATCATCTCAGCAAAAATACCCTTCTTAGTGACACACAATATGGTTTCCGTTCTGCTAGATCTACAACAGATGTGCTTACAGTTATATCTCATAGGATTAGCGAATCTCTCGACAGAGGCAACCTTTCTAGGGCAATTGCTCTTGACATATCTAAAGCCTTTGATAGGGTATGGCATAAAGGTTTACTTCACAAGATCTCCAGCTATGGTATAGCTGGAAATGTCTTATTAAATCATTTCTCTCTGATAGGTTCATAAGAGTAGTAGTTGAGGGGCAAAAATCAGAAGCTCACAGTATTAATGCTGGAGTCCTTCAGGGGTCCATCCTAGGCCCAACTCTTTTCCTGATCTACATTCATGATCTTCCAAATCACATCCTTACATAATTTGTAGACATTTTTGCTGATGACACTACCATGTATGGTAGCACATCTAAGACAGTAAACGACCAAGTTCTCTCCGAATCTCTCTCCTCTGATCTTGATCACGTTGTACAATGGGGAAAGGAGTGGCTGATTACTTTTAATGCATCTAAAACAAAACTTCTATCTTTACATCATCAACGATCTGATCCCCATCTGGCATCAATTAAAATGAATGGCTCTCGTCTTGGGGAAGCCTCAAGTTTTGACAAGCTTCTGGGCCTGACCTTTACTCCTGATCTTAAATGGAATACGTACATCAAATCTGTTGCCAAGACCGCTGGAAAAATGGTCAGATCCTTCTATCGATCCAGTAGATATCTCACTGCTGATGCAATTCTCTATCTATATAAGAGCCAGGTACGCTCAAGGATGGAATACTGTTGCCACATCTGGGCAGGAGCTGCTAGAAAGGACTTGTCCTGCCTTGATAGGATCCAAAATACTTTGTGGCCTCGTGGGAGATGTCCTTTTCTCTTCCCTGCAACCTCTATCTCACAGAAGAGATGTTGCGAGTTTCTCTGCTTTATCATTATTTTCATGGGAAGTGTTTGACTGAGCTTCAATCTATGGTCCCCCCTCGCCAAACTTTCACAAGAAACACCCGTCTAGCTGAAAACACTATCAATAATTTCCCCCACTCTTTATCTGTGCCTAAACCTAAACGTAGATTCCATGATCAAAGCTTCTTTCTTAGAAGTGCACGCCTGTGGAATTGTCTTCCGTTTTCCTGCTTTCCAGCTGTCTATAATATGGTTGTCTTCAAGTCCAACGTGAACAAGTCTCTGATGAGCCGTTCCACTTAAGTTAACAAATTTACCGAACTTCCATTACTATCAAGTACTATATTGTTATTTTGACTACTGTACACTCTTTAACCCTTATCCTTGAGTGGCCTCTCGGCCTTGATAAGTGGTGACGCCTATGTTAAAAAAAATAGATACAACGCGCGGCTCTTTACAAACAGACTTCTTTCTCCAAGTTTACAACATGGCAAGGAAGAAGAAAAGGAAAAAAAGAAACCAAACAACACACTGAAGATGGAGTATACCTCTGAAATATATTTGTGATAAATTTTAAACAAGTAAAATATCTGTTTATTTTCCTTATATTACGTTGTGATTTGGTTTTCAAGCGCACTTGGTGAGTATTTTAGTATATATATATATATATATATATATATATATATATATATATATATATATATATATATATATATATATATATACGACCGATTATATATCTATAGAGAGAGAGAGGGGGCAGACAGACAGACAGACATGGGGAAAGGGAGAGGGAAAGAGAGAAAGAAATAGATATTTCAGGAAACGTTCATTTTTCTTTATCATCACTTCCTCCTCCTACGACTGTTCTCAATTGCGTATTTTTTATTTCTTTTCTTTTTTGTCACGGCCCATTAAATTTTTCACGCGACCGACTGAAGGGTTGGAACCCACAGTTTGAAAACCGCTGCTCTGAAATTATAAGATCTACGAAAGTAAATTATTAATAATGATGTATTGCATTTTTATCGTATGTTGGGTGATAAAAAATGATCATACTAATAAAGTTTAAATAACGTACACCGAAAATCCAAATGACTAAATGTTTCTTGGGAGTGCGGAAGATTAATACCTCACTCTCTACGATGTGTATCGTGTTATAAAAAAAATAACAGGAACAACAAGATACTGACAAAAAATACTACTATAAAATAGTATTTTTTGTCATGTCATACTGTCATACTGACAAAGAAATATTTGTTGCGAACCAGAGTATAATACCCTAGCTCGCCACAAGAAAATAATGAAACGAATAGAATTGAAGGAAACAAAGACTCAATTGATGGATAAGATAAACGTTGTTTATTTGCTGTTGAAAGAATGAACGTTTTAGTTATAACATGTGTTCATGTCCACGCGTGTGTAACCAATGTTCGTTGCAGGACTGGTGTTGTAGCAAGAAAAGGAACTGTGTTTTCATCTCAAGTTCGGGTCACTATCGTTTGTTCGCGCGTGGGAATTGAAGTGAGTGTTGTAGTGGAAATTGAAATGATAGTCCAGCGTGTAGACAAAGACGAGGATAGAGAGTTGACATCAGTTAGTAGTCAGCTACGCGAAGGTGTTCTCAGGAACTAGTAGTAGATAGAGAGAGAAAGAGTGTAGGTACTGTCTGTTGGCCTTTTGTCACACATAGTAGTAAATGACGTGATGCACGCGGTCGTGCGCCTCCCAAAAGGGAGACAGCTGGTTAGCCCAACCTCTCTGGTCGAGAGCTGGTCCTAAAAGGGTTAGAAACAGCTTGTCTCTTTGTTTTATACTCGTTTCCGGTGGTCTTTTGCGCATATGTATACTTCCTTAGAAAGCGGAAGTGACGTCGTCCATGTGTGCGTTCGTGTGCGCATGTGTGAGTACATATGTGTGCGTTAGCGTGTGTATATATCCACGTGAATGTGAGTGTATGTACGCGAACGTGAATATATGCACGTGTGTGGACGCGGGCGCGTATGTATATGACATAGCTTGAAATGTGAATGTGTGTTTTTGTGCGAGACTAGAAAAGGCTCACACATACAGTAGTATTTATTCGTCAGTATTCTGTGTTCCTTTGTCATGTTCCTAAAAAGGATATGAATACATTCATTCTAGGAAATCCACAGTGAAAATAAATTAGATGGAGTAGAACTGTTTGAAAATTGGAATTCAATATAGTAAAACTGAAAAAGAAGGGAGGAGCGCCAGTCGTTATAAAAGAATTTAAGTCTAACTTCATCAGAACGCCAACAATCATGTGGACATTTCTGTTTTTAAGCTACTGTAAAAGATTTCGGGAGATATATCGATCTCTACAGATCAGGATTCAGTGTGTTAAATCACACTGAATTCTGACTTGCTGAGATCGATGTCTCTATCGATCCAGACAAATGATTAAATTTGTTAATCTATTTAAACCGATTAACGAATGTAATCAAATTTTTTTTTAATCAAATTTTCACCCCAAACAAGGCACAGTGCCACTTTGAAGTAATGGACTACTATTGGAGACATAATTTGCGGGGTATTATGAAGGTAGATTAGTAGAAAGATGTTTGTTCACATTACACGTGAACTTCTGCATATCAGTACAGTTGAGAAAGCAGAATCCTGGAAGGGAGTTCCAAAGACTTGCAGTTCTGGGGAAGAAACTATTTGAGTAAAAGGCTTTCTTACACCTAGGGATCTCTACTGTAAAGGAGTGGGACTTAGTTGCTTGTCGGGTTTGTCAGGAACAAGTGAGGAGGCACAAGTGCTTGCAGTTCGTCAAAGCACTCACCATTAAAGTACTTGTAAAACAGGCAGAGGAATGCAACAATTCGCCGATGGAACAGAGGCTGAAGCCTAGATGACAGTTCAGGACCTATCAGGTTGGCGACTCTCTTTTAAACCCTGTCCAGGAGTGAGAGACAAGCAGCAGATGCACCAGTCTAAATGTGACAACAGTACTCCATACATTGACGAATGGTGGCCTTATAGAGGTACAGGATACTTTCAGGTGTAAGTAATTTTCTAGCACAGTAGAGAGTACCCACCTTTTTTGCAGCAGCCTTGGCAATGCTCTCAATGTATCTATTCTAGTTCATGTTCCCTGTAAACGTTAGGCCGAGGAGTTTAAAAGAAGTACTTTCAGGCAATGTGTTTTTGGCCATTGCTATTGGTGGTTGGGAAGGTTTCTTGTAGTTATTGAAGGAAACAAGCTTAGTCTTAGCAGCATTGAATGTGACCATCCATTTTTGTCCCCATTCCACAACAGATTGGAGATCATTCTCTAGTGTTTCTGCTATTTCCTTAGATATGTGTTCATTTGTTTTCCCCTCGTGCCTGTTATAGAGAGTGGTGTCATCGGCAAATATACCCATCTCCGAAACAATTTTATCAGGGAGGTCATTTATGAATATCAAGAATAATAAAGGTCCAAGGATAGACCCCTGAGGTACTCCCGCATTTATATCATATTGTTTAGATGTACGACCGTCGAGGACAACTTGGATTTTTCTCTTACTTAAGAAGGATTTAATTACAATATGTATTCTTCCAGACCATCGTGCCATACCCTGTCAAAGGCCTTAGATATATCAAGGGCTACCGCTCTACCCTCCCCTGTTTTGTCCAATGAACGGTATATACGTTCAGAGACAACAGTTAAGATATCTGCTGTTGAATGGGCTTGCCTAAATCCATATTGTTTGTCAGTCAGGAGTTTAGCAGCTGTTAGGTGTTGGACTAGGGCTTGATTAATTAAGGACTCAAATATTTTGGCGAAAAGCGGGAGGAGGCTAATGGGGCGATAATTTAGTGGGTCAGTTCTTTCACCAGAATTCTTGAGGACTGGTACCAAAGAATCGGTTTTCCAGCAGTCGGAAAAGCAAGATTCGTTAAGATATTTATTGTAAAGTTTGGAGAGAACTGGAGCAACCTCAGCAGAGCATTTTTTTAATAGCACAGCCGGGATGAGATCTGGTCTGCATGCTTTTCAAGTGTCTAAGGTTTTTATGATACCATGTACCTGAGAAGGGGTGATTTTCAAATCGTCTAGTGTGGCGTCTGTCCGCGAAGGAAAGTCGGGGAGGGAGTGGTGTGCCGGGTCCAGTGTAGAGTTTGAGGCAAACCAACTGGCAACCAGATTAGCCTTGTCAGTTTCTGTGCAAGCAACCTCATGATTGTTTGATAGTGGGGGAATCGTTGACTGCACATTATTTACTACACTGTTGTAGATTTTCCAAAAATCACGGGTTCCTAATTTCTGTGCTTCGATGCGTTTTCTGGTGGTTTCAGTGTAATCTGTCTTAGCTGTCACTATTACTCTCTTACAATTATTTCTAGCTCCTATATACAGGTCTTTTTGAACTGGACTTATGTCGGTTGAATCTGCAGAATGCATGCTGCCTTTGAGCAATGGCAGCTGCACAAGCAGAAGTAAACCATTGGGGAGAGTGGGGCTTGCTATAGAATTTCCGTGTGGGAACATATGCTCCAATTGCAGTTTGGAACCATTCAGTGATCTCATTTACACTCTGCTCCGCTGGAGGAGAAAAGATATTTCCCTATGGGGCATATCTGATGAGATCCCTGATAGCTTTCCAGTCAGCCTTTTTGTAATACCTCGTTGTTTTGAGTAGTGAGTCTTCAGTTTTAGGGCGAGAATTTAGGGCGATTTCTACCATTATCACAGCGTGATCAGCATTCCCGAGTGGACTGTAGGCATTTGTTGTACAATCATCAGGAATTGTTGTCAGAAATAGATCTAGAAGTGAGGCATGTTGATCTTGATGGTCTGGGAAACGTGTCGGAAATGTAACCGTCCGAGATAGGGAATGAGATATAGAGAAGCTATGTGTTGTGCTACAAGCTACGTCTGTGTAATTAGAGAATCCAAGCCAGTTACTGTGGTGGACATTGAAGTCACCAAATACATGTACTTGTGCACTAGTATTGAGGGAGAGTGCTATATCTATGCTGTCAGAGACTTTGTTTATTAGGGTACAGTCCTGGGTCGAGGGAGAGCGGTAGAGAAAATGCAAGTAGCTAATATTATGTTGCATATTTAGTCTGAAGCACATAAAGGCCTGGTCGTTTGATTCTAGATTTATTTCTCTAGTCAGAGGGAGGGTGTTACGAATATAGACTCCAAGCCCATGCATATGTCTATCCGAGTCCTTACGGTAGAGTGGGAGATAACCAAGCATGTTAAAGTGGTTAGAGGGAATGGAGGAGTGAAGGTTAGTTTCACTTAATGCTAAGATATCCGGGGTGTTTAAAACATGAAACATTTTTAAGACGTATTGAAAACGTGACGGACTCATCAAGAGGGAGAAGGTGAACATTACTTCTTATGTGTGAACGCATCTTGAAAAATGTAAGCGTGACAGGTAAATAAAATGTTATTCAAAATCTTAGCATGATAAACTGACTGAAACACAAACGGAGCCTTTTATGAAGTGATTGGATGTATCTCTAAAACGATTCGATTAACATTTAAAAGAAATTGATATGTAGAGAGCACAACTTTATATTTTCTTCCTTTTTTAGTTCTGATGTCTCATCATTTCCATTCTATTAAGACATACATCATTTCCATTCTATTTAGACATACAACATTTCCATTCTATTTAGACATACAACATTTCCATTCTATTTAGACATACAGCATTTCCATTCTATTTAGACATACAACATTTCCATTCTATTTAGACATACATCATTTCCATTCTATTTAGACATACAACATTTCCATTCAATTTAGACATACATCATTTCCATTCTATTTAGACATACAACATTTCCATTCTATTTAGACATACAACATTTCCATTCTATTTAGACATACAACATTTCCATTCTATTTAGACATACAACATTTCCATTCTATTTAGACATACAACATTTTCATTCTATTTAGACATACATCATTTCCATTCTATTTAGACATACAACATTTCCATTCTATTTAGACATATATCATTTCCATTCTATTTAGACATACAACATTTCCATTCTATTTAGACATACGTCATTTCCATTCTATTTAGACATACAACATTTCCATTCTATTTAGACATACAACATTTCCATTCTATTTAGACATACAACATTTCCATTCTATTTGGACATACAACATTTCCATTCTATTTAGACATACAACATTTTCATTCTATTTAGACATACATCATTTCCATTCTATTTAGACATACAACATTTCCATTCTATTTAGACATATATCATTTCCATTCTATTTAGACATACAACATTTCCATTCTATTTAGACATACGTCATTTCCATTCTATTTAGACATACAACATTTCCATTCTATTTAGACATACAACATTTCCATTCTATTTAGACATACAACATTTCCATTCTATTTAGACATACATCATTTCCATTCTATTTAGACATACAACAATTCCATTCTATTTAGACATACAACATTTCCATTCTATTTAGACATACAACATTTCCATTCTATTTAGATACAGCATTTCCATACTATTTAGACATACAGCATTTCCATTCTATTTAGACATACAACAATTCCATTCTATTTAGACATACAACATTTCCATTCTATTTAGACATAGAGCATTTCAATTCTATTTAGACATACAACTTTTCCATTCTATGTAGACATACAGCATTTCCATTCTATTTAGACATACATCATTTCCATTCTATTTAGACATACAACATTTCCATTCTATTTAGACATACAACATTTCCATTCTATTTAGACATACAGCATTTCCATTCTATTTAAACATACAACATTTCCATTCTATTTAGACATACAACATTTCCATTCTATTTAGACATACAACATTTCCATTCTATTTAGACATACATCATTTCCATTCTATTTAGACATACAACATTTCCATTCTATTTAGACATACAACATTTCCATTCTATTTAGACATACAACATTTCCATTCTATTTAGACATACAACATTTCCATTCTATTTAGACATACAACATTTCCATTCTATTTAGACATACATCATTTCCATTCTATTTAGACATACAACATTTCCATTCTATTTAGACATACAACAATTCCATTCTATTTAGACATACAACATTTCCATTCTATTTAGACATACAACATTTCCATTCTATTTAGATACAGCATTTCCATACTATTTAGACATACAGCATTTCCATTCTATTTAGACATACAACAATTCCATTCTATTTAGACATACAACATTTCCATTCTATTTAGACATAGAGCATTTCAATTCTATTTAGACATACAACTTTTCCATTCTATGTAGACATACATCATTTCCATTCTATTTAGACATACAACATTTCCATTCTATTTAGACATACAACATTTCCATTCTATTTAGACATACAACATTTCCATTCTATTTAGACATACATCTTTTCCATTCTATTTAGACATACAACATTTCCATTCTATTTAGACATACATCATTTCCATTCTATTTAGACATACAACATTTCCATTCTATTTAGACATACAACATTTCCATTCTATTTAGACATACAACATTTCCATTCTATTTAGACATACAACATTTCCATTCTATTTAGACATACAACATTTCCATTCTATTTAGACATACATCATTTCCATTCTATTTAGACATACAACATTTCCATTCTATTTAGACATACAACATTTCCATTCTATTTAGACATACAACATTTCCATTCTATTTAGACATACAACATTTCCATTCTATTTAGACATACAGCATTTCCATTCTATTTAGACATACAACATTTCCATTCTATTTAGACATACAACATTTCTATTCTATTTAGACATACAACATTTCCATTCTATTTAGATATACAATATTTCCATTCTATTTAGACATACATCATTTCCATTCTATTTAGACATACAAAATTTCCATTCTATTTAGATAGAGCATTTCCATTCTATTTAGACATACATCATTTCCATTCTATTTAGACATACAACATTTCCATTCTATTTAGACATACAACATTTCCATTCTATTTAGACATACATCATTTCCATTCTATTTAGACATACATCATTTCCATTCTATTTAAACATACAACATTTTCATTCTATTTAGACATACAACATTTCCATTCTATTTAGACATACAACATTTCCATTCTATTTAGACATACAACATTTCCATTCTATTTAGACATACATCATTTCCATTCTATTTAGACATACAACATTTCCATTCTATTTAGACATACATCATTTCCATTCTATTTAGACATACAACATTTCCATTCTATTTAGACATACATCATTTCCATTCTATTTAGACATACATCATTTCCATTCTATTTAGACATACAACATTTCCATTCTATTTAGACATACAACATTTCCATTCTATTTAGACATACAACATTTCCATTCTATTTAGACATACAACATTTCCATTCTATTTAGACATACATCATTTCCATTCTATTTAGACATACAACATTTCCATTCTATTTAGACATACATCATTTCCATTCTATTTAGACATACAGCATTTCCATTCTATTTAGACATACATCATTTCCATTCTATTTAGACATACAACATTTCCATTCTATTTAGACATACAACATTTCCATTCTATTTAGACATACAACATTTCCATTCTATTTAGACATACAACATTTCCATTCTATTTAGACATACAACATTTCCATTCTATTTAGACATACAACATTTCCATTCTATTTAGACATACATCATTTCCATTCTATTTAGACATACAACATTTCCATTCTATTTAGACATACATCATTTCCATTCTATTTAGACATACAGCATTTCCATTCTATTTAGACATACATCATTTCCATTCTATTTAGACATACAACATTTCCATTCTATTTAGACATACAACATTTCCATTCTATTTAGACATACAACATTTCCATTCTATTTAGACATACATCATTTCCATTCTATTTAGACATACAACATTTCCATTCTATTTAGACATACAACATTTCCATTCTATTTAGACATACAACATTTCCATTCTTTTTTTTTTTTTTTTTTTTTTTTACAAAGGCATCACCACATTATCAAGGCCCAGAGGCCACTCAAGGATAAGGGTTAAAGAGTGTACAGTAGAAGTTGGTCAATATAGTAATCATTAGTAATGAAAATTTGGTAAATTTAATAACTTATATGGAACGGCTCATCAAGAACTTATTTACCTTAGACTTGAACACAACCATATTGTAGTCAGCCGGAAAGCAGGAAAACGGAAGACAATTCCACAGGCGTGCAGTTCTAAGAAAGAAGCTTTGTTCATGGAATCTATGTTTAGGTTTAGGCACAGATAAAGAGTGGGGGAAATTATTGATAGTGTTTACAGCTAGACGAGTGTTTCTTGTGAAAGTTTGGCGAGGGGGGACCATAGATTGAAGCTCAGTTGAACACTTTCCATGAAAATAACGATACATCAGAGACAAACTCGCAACATCTCTTCTGTGAGATAGAGGTTGTAAGGAGGAGAAAAGGACATCTCCTACGAGGCTACGAAGTCTATTTTGAACTCTATCAAGGCAGGACAAGTCCTTTCTAGCAGCTCCTGCCCAGATGTGGCAACCGTATTCCATCCTTGGACGTACCTGGCTCTTATATAGATAGAGAATAGCATCAGCAGTGAGATATCTACTGGATCGATAGAAAGATCCCACCATTTTTCCAGCGGCCTTGGCAACAGATTTGATATACGTGTTCCATTTAAGATCAGGAGTAATGGTCAAGCCCAGAAGCTTGTCAAAACTTGAGGCCTCCTGAAGACGAGAGCCATTCATTTCAATTGATGACAAATGTGGATTAAAATGTTGATGATGTAAAGAGAGAAGCTTGGTTTTAGATGCATTAAAAGTAACCAGCCACTCCTTTCCCCATTGTACTACATGCTCAAGATCAGAGGAGAGAGAATTGGAGAGTACTTGCTCGTTTACTGTCTTAGATGTGGTACCATAAATGGTAGTGTCGTCAGCATAAATGTCTACAAATGATGTAAGGATATGATTTGGAAGATCATTAATGTAGATCAGGAAAAGAGTTGGGCCCAGGATGGATCCCTGAGGGACACCGGCATTAATACTGTGAGCTTCTGATTTTTGCCCCTCAACTACTACTCTTATGAACCTATCAGAAAGAAATGATTTAATAATTGAGAAGACTTTTCCAGCTATACCATAGCTAGCGATCTTATGAAGTAAACCTTTATGCCATACCCTATCAAAGGCTTTAGATATGTCAAGAGCAATTGCCCTAGAAAGATTGCCACCGTCGAGAGATTTGCTAATCCTATGCGATATAACTGTAAGGACATCTGCTGTAGATCTAGCAGAACGGAAACCATATTGAGTGTCACTAAGAAGGTTATTTTTGTTGAGATGTTTGATTACTTCTGTATTTAACACAGATTCTAGCAACTTACTCATGACGCACAGGAGACTTATTGGCCTGTACTGAGAGGGGGATGAGCGATCACCTGAATTCTTAAATACAGGACATACTGATGAGATTTTCCAGGGAGATGGGAAACTATTCTCCTTAAGACAACGTTTAAACAATTTTGTAAGTATGGGCGCTAGTTCAGGTTGAAGTTTTTTGAGTACTATAATTGGAATACCATCAGGGCCAGTTGCTTTACTGGAATCAAGGTTTTTGATTAGCTTGGCAACATCACGTACAGATATACGTATATCACATAGCGTGTTTTCTGATACAGGAGGAAATATTGGGGGTTGGCGGTCTTGGTCGCAAAGGGTAGAATTAGCTGCAAAGTTCTTGACAAAGAGTTTGGCTTTGTCTGATGCTGACGAGATTACCTCAGGTCCATTGATAATAGTTGGGATGGAGCACACGCTTCTGTTCAGGATTCTGTTTGCTATTTGCCAAAACTGGTGGGAACCAAGCCGCTGCTCAGCTACTTTGGACTTAACAGATTGAGCATACAACTCTCTTGTGTTCCTTATTACTTTCTTACAATGGTTGCTGGCAGTCCTGAAAACGGCTTTAGTTTCCATACATCTATTACGTTTGAAGCAGTGGAAAAAGTGATTTCTGTGCGCAATCTATTTAGACATACATCTTTTCCATTCTATTTAGACATACAACATTTCCATTCTATTTAGACATACATCATTTCCATTCTATTTAGACATACAACATTTCCATTCTATTTAGACATACAACATTTCCATTCTATTTAGACATACAACATTTCCATTCTATTTAGACATACATTTCCATTCTATTTAGACATACAACATTTCCATTCTATTTAGACATACAGCATTTCCATTCTATTTAGACATACAACATTTCCATTCTATTTAGACATACAACATTTCCATTCTATTTAGACATACAACATTTCCATTCTATTTAGACATACATTTCCATTCTATTTAGATATACAATATTTCCATTCTATTTAGACATACATCATTTCCATTCTATTTAGACATACATCATTTCCATTCTATTTAGACATACAACACAAAATGAGTGAAATCCAGATAAAGAGCAAAAATTGATTAAAAACATGCGCAACATATTTTGTATTTAACATCGAGGACTTTTTTCCTGCCAAAAAAATAAATATCGAACTTTACGTATTCAGTTTCTTTTTAGCTTGGCCCGCGGGAAGGAAAACGTAAAAGGAACCAATGAAGAACAAATCGGAAACGAGTAAACCTATTTTGCTTATGAATATAATTTATTTTAATTGCTCTTGAGGGTTTTAGTTTGGAGCGTTAGCAATTTTCATTTTTTTGTGTGCATTCAGATAAAGTGATGCTTTAAAACATTGATTTTTTTTATCTTATTATTATTTTTTATTTATTTATTTTAAATAAAGTTTTATTCCAAATTATACAAAAGGCTCTTTGAAAAATCTAACTGAAAAATGTTATCAGGAAAATCTTTTTTTTTTTTCGTGGTTTTAAACTTTAAACCAAAGTATGAATGAAAATGTTAAAATTACAGCTAAGTATTTGAGTGAAAATGACATCCAACGGATGCCATCATTCTTTATGCAATCGACTAGAACGAACTCCAATATTGTTATGATGTATGCATTGCTACTATTAGAAAATTCCCTCAGCTGTGCATAAAATAAAACTTGTGTTCATCTAATCCTGTACAATGAATCGTTTACAATAAACATTTCATTTCGGCAAAAGCTTGAAAAACCAAAATCCATGATCAGTGTTTGTCGAATTGCTGCCATAATTATCTGCATTAACTAATATGAATCTATTTCGAATTGCCAAGACGGAAAATGAAGTGGAGCAACATGCATAATCGAATGAGTAAGTAATAATCCCTACAAATATTCATTTATGGAAATCAGTTTTTTAATTGCGGAGGGTTTGAATAAGTTATAATTATTCTCCATGACACATACATCCTAACAAGACTAAACTAAAAGTTATTATGGCGTATGTAAGCGTAATATATACAAGTTCGGATATGTGATGCTAAAATGTGTATTATATAGAAAAAACGAGAAGAAAACATTGAGTGTCGAAGTGAAGTCAAAAGAAAAGGAAACTAAGATACAAACATTATGATATTAAGAGTATATTGTCATTGTTACAACCAGTTTAGGATCATTAGGATTGTTTGCGTTCGAATTTGATTTTTGTAAATAAATTCGTATAGAAATTTCTTAATTATTTTTATACATAACAGTAATTAAAAGAATTAAATTTTAAATATACTTTTTGTTCATTTGAGTTCTTCTCCTTCTTTCTTCTTCACAGACAGCAATGAATCGCAAATCTACCCCGTCAAAAGCGGAAGTGGCTGAAACAGATAACAATGTGTTGCCGCGTTCCGGTTTTTGGTACGCTATGATAATGGATAGCTCATCACGCATTGTCTTTCCTTTAATGTTTTCTTTATTTAATATAATTTATTGGCCCTCCTATTTGAGTAGCCAAACAACTTAAGGATTCGAAACAAATATGCTTTCTCTTCTTTCTTGTTATCATTTTCGGATATTTTTTATCCTCATTCTATTTGATCTTCCAATTCATCTCTACATGAAGTTTATTTTCGACCTGCTGATGGATATAACAGAGAGGATGCCAGGCTGCTGATTTTCTCCTCTCAAACGAAAATGGCAACTAATGACTCTCTCTCCTATCAAAATATGGTATTTAACCAAATCATGAGATTCTAAAGTGACCTAATTTTTAAATATCCGTAACGCGACATAAATAAAAGCTTTTCGCCAAACAATAATTAATTGCAGCATTTTCCTCACTTTATACAGTATAGAGCTGCCACAGCTTCTAACTAATGCTAAAGTTTATAAGATACTATTTTGTATTTTATACAATTCTAATGCCATCTCTTATAGTCTCTTCGAAATCTAAGTAATACCCTCATAATTCAATATCGAGATTGTGTTCTGCGGGAATTATCGTATATGGAAATTTTGTTCGGAAATAGATACTAAATGTCTTAGTAAGTCATTTTGACTGAGCTAAACTTTTGCTTGGGTTGTCCAAAACGTAACTGAATCATCGCACGCTTACTGGTCACATGAAAGTCACATTATATCTGCAAGCTGGCGTTTTCGCTCATACGTGTGATCTGCTAAATGAATCAAATAATTTATTGAATGTAAATTTTAGGTATCACTAATATTTTGTGCGGTATTCCGGATCTTATAAATGAATTTAAAAGACAGTTATCACTAAAAGAGCTTGAGAAAGTACTAAAACTAATGAGGGACAGTAATATCAATCACGTCTTTGAAAGTGATTAGTTATCATACAATTATTAGATGCCAACACATTAATAAGTTATTTTACTGAAACATTACCAATCACATTTCTCGTGTTTCTGAAATATCACGCAATAAATGATTCAGAAATTATTTGTTTCCTTCAGATTCTGCTGACTTTAGAATTATAATTACTTCAAAGCATGTATTTCTGTGCGGTCTTGTGTTTTGAAAGTTATACAATTATAATAAAATTAAGAGAAACTACGATGAAACTTTTACGATACAAAATATGGATTTTTTAATATCCAAACCTAGAAAATGACTTGGGAAATGCAAGGCCATACCTACTGCTTTTAAAAAGTTGAAAATGAAAAAACAATTGATGATAATGAACACGAAAGATTAATGTAATTCATGATTTGTAATCAAGCACATTGTTGATCTGTCATTTTCCACAGGATCGTAATAGTAGACAGAGTAAAAGTATAATGCAAATCGAGACAGTTTCGTAAAATACAGCCATCATATTTGATGATGATGTGGCGAAACTTATTTGAAGGGAGGGTAAGTTTGTGCGGTAAGTTCTGCAGGTTTCAAGTTCAAACACAGTTTTACATATTATATAACAGATAAGACAATCAGAAAAAGAGGGTATGGAAGTTTCGAATTTTTTTTTTCATCTGCAAAACTTATTTAAATCGTGTCCGTATTCAAATGAGTTCAGAACATTTTTAATTGGATTCGACGATCTTGATTGGACCGCGGTTTTAATTTGTTCAAAGTCCATAGTTTAAGTACTTAGTTTGTTTCATTTTTAGTTAATAGTGGCAAGAAATGGTGACTGATTATGCCAAACTGATACGTTAAGACTTGTACAAGTCCTGTGAGAACAGCAAAATTCACTTTTCCATTGCTGTTCCCAGACTGGCTACAAAATGTTACGGAGTAGAGTGGAGACGCTACTTTTGAAACATCAAATGGTTTTTTTTATTGCTCTATTTCTCAGGATTTTCCATGTATTTCACTTTTTGTTGTTGTTTTTTTTTTTTCATTTTCAATCGAGTTATTTGATTTTTATATAAAAAATGCTAGATGTTTTCGGATATTAGCTGATAGCAGAAAGCAGCAGTAAGCACCCACATAGAGCTGATCGATACGTCTGAAATTTCTTTTTTCATTGCTGTCTGCAAAATATAGAATGAGATTAAGCTGCTACTTTTGAAAACGTTTTGATAATGTTTTCTTAAATGATGCAGTATCGCTAAAACAGTTTTTATCAACTTGTATTTATATAATAGATTGCGTGATCCTGATATTTATTTCTCTTTTACTTAAATATTTATAGATTCATAGCTGGGTTTAAACGTCACAAAAGTTTCACAAAATCAAAATGACTTGCTGTAAGACAATCAATATGTATTTCTGTGAAAGAAATCTTCGTACTCGATCATTCCTACCATTGTATTGGACTATTATGAGAAGGTGGAGATCATTGAAACATGATTTGTTGGGCTATAAATCCTGGCATCACGCCAGTATTGATAAGAATTCATATTGCTTCCTCTGAGATAAACTTGTCACCATTTCTTGTATCAACACAAAAAGTATTCTGCACTTTTTGTTCTTTTATCATAAAAAAAAATTTGTTGTCGGTGATGATGATCGTTGTCAATTTAACACCTGAAATATGTGCAATGCATTCATGCTTGATTTTTAATATCTTGCTCTTTAAATTACTGACGATAGTCATATGACTTAAAACTGCGTTTTCAATCTTTACTTTTTAGATTTCATTATCAATTCGCCTCTGAAGTTTTCATTTCAAGTACTTTCAAATATCCTGGGATTGAGCTTATTCTTAGTTTTGATCTATCTTAACATAGATCATGCATATTGGTTCTTCTGGTTCTGGTTCTAATCATAAACAAACTATCCTTTTGTCGTTTGGGAAATTTTTCTCCTGTTGTCTCCAAAACAATTTTGAATCGCTCACTTGCCTTCAAACGTAAAACTATGATACAATTCTCTTCTTTTTTTTTTTTCGCGTATTTCTTACGAGCAATAAATTTATACCCTCTCCAAAAGGAGATGATAATATTTGAGAAGGTGACATGTCGTTAATATAGCAACCGTAATGAATTCTATATGACACAAAATGCTATGTTTCTTTATATCTTAATACTAACTCTGAGTCCGAGAAAAAGAAAACGAATACGGAGCGCGCAGTTGGTGAAACGGAACCATTAGAAATTAATTTAAACTACTGATTAAAATCGATGTTGCTTGAATATATTCTGGCCTGTCCCGTTAGTACTACCACACAGATGAGAGCCCTTCAGGGTTCGACTTCAGAAAAAAGGTTATCTTAGCAGCTGTAATAAATGAAAAAAAATAACATAAAATCATTGTATATCTTTGTATCCTAGCTAGCTATACTAAACACGGCTGTCAGTAAAATATAATAATAAAACTGGCTTCTCCGATATTGTGAATTGACTAAAATGTCTATGTTTTTTTGTTTTTTGTTTTTTTTGTTTTGTTTTTTGTTTTTTTGTTTTTTGTTTTTTGTTTTATAGCTGTTTTTGTTTTTTTGTTTTTTTTGGCAAATAGCCAGATTTTTAAAGTAGCAAGTCGGATTCAAAGTTTAAGTTGGGGAAAACCTTTTGTTGGTATATTATGTTGGCATTTGATCAGCGGAGTTCGAAAATTCAATTAATTCCTTATCACTTATCCACTCTCAACACCAAAATCTCATTCATTAGCTTTTTGGATTCAATTGCCATTTGGGGGAGAACTGTTTCAACTCTTCTAATAGAAAAAAAACCTGGACTGGATTCTTGGCAACATTCTCCGCTCTAACACGTTCAGTCCGGTTCTCGAGAACGCAACTGGATTCAACTCGTCCCCGACCTCTTCACTGCCGGCCTTATTCATGCAAATTAAGACGCGATCGAACCTGATGATTTGTCGCCTTTCTGTGTCCCGTCGGTCAGGTTTCGAGTTCGCACATGCCACCTTTAGCAGTCCGCCTCCATGACTGCAGTCACACCAAAATTTTCCGTACACTCCCCCCTGATCTCATGATCATAAACTGGGTAGGGAAGTAATATCTGTCTTTGTCGGATACTCCTTAGCAAAAGTGGGGCTACTCAACTAGACACAGCTAGCCCACGATATTCGGCTAGGCACAGCTAACCCTCCATACTCGGCTAGGCACAGCTAGCCCACCATACTCGGCTAGGCGCAGCTAGTCTACGCCCAGACACACAGAAATTAATTTTTAAATTTCTCATTTAAAAACGACTTTATATACAAGTCGACTGAATCGAATTGTAAGTTCTTTTAACAGCGACGACTTTTTTTTTTCTTTCAAAAACGAAACAAAAAAAATCCGACTGGAATTGTACTCAGCAAAATAACTCTTTCGTTCAAAAACGACACCAACACGATTTTATTTTAAATTCCGCATTGAAAAATAACTTTTAAATACATACAAGTCGTCCGAATCACATTTTAAGTTCTTTTAACAGCGACAACTTTTTCAAACACAATAAAATCCGACTCGAATTGTACTTTCATAAAATAATTTTCATTTAAAAATGACACCTTTTCTTTTCAACACAACAGGCTTTCTTTTTAAATTCCTCGTTGTAAAACGACGACAGAAGCCGTCCGAATCGCATTTTAAGTTCTGTTTACACCGACTATTTTTTTTCATAGACAAAATAAAATCCAACTCCAACGGTACTTTCATAAAATAACTCTTGTTTGAAAACAACTTTTTTCTTTTCAGCACAACAGGATTTCAGTTTAAATTCCGCATTGAAAAATAACTTTTAAATATATACAAGTCGTCCGAATCACATTTTAAGTACTTTTAACAGCGATCACTTTTTTTTTCAACCAATAAAATCCGACTCGAATTGTACTTTTATAAAATAATTTTCGCTTAAAAACGACAACTTTTTTCTTTTCAACACAACATGATTTTATTTTAAATTCCTCATTGAGAAACGATGACTTTAATGCACAGAAGTCGTCCGAATCGCATTTAACATGTTCATTTGACAGTTACAGAAAATCCAACGGATTCCACTGGGAATAACAAACAAACAAAGAGACAAAAATGTCCGACTCACATCATCATATCTTCAACCTTCGCAGTTTGACACGACTCATTTAATTCTCCCTTTGGCAACGCTTTCAATTTCAACGCGACTTTTAATTTTCCAGGTTCGACGTGAATCATTTAAAATTCTCCACTTTCATCTCGGCCGCATCGACCCCATTTTTAAAGCCGAAATAGCTTCTAATAGAAAAAAAAACCTGGACTGGATTCTTGGCAACATTCTCCGGTCTAACTCGTTCAGTCCGTTTCTCGAGAACTCAATTCGACTTCGCTCGATCCCGACCTCTTCACTGCCAGCCTTATATTGTCTCATTCATGCAAATTAAGACGCGATCGAACCTGATGATTTCTGAGTTATTCAGCATCATCAAAATGTTTAATTCATCCAATATTTGAAAACCCATTGTTTACTTATGGCGTTTTGATAGTTGCATTCTCGCCTCCTCATTCTCGCCCTTTTTCTGTTTCTCTCTCTCTCTCTCTCTCTCTCTCTCTCTCTCTCTCTCTCTCTCTCTCTCTCTCTCTCTCTCTCTTCCTACTTATCCCTCTCTCTTTCTTTTATTCTTTCTTAAAAAAATTTTCGTTCTATTTTTTCTTTCCTTTTTCTTAATAAAATTTGTGCAGGATATTTTTTAATTATTTCTATAAATATTAGTTTCACTAGTGTTTATTTTTTTAATTATTCAATTAGGTTAGTAAGTTATTTCAACTTGCCTCACATATGATACATACACACCCCGACTATATATATATATATATATATATATATATATATATATATATATATATATATATATATATATATATATATATATATATATCAAAACAAAATCGTCAGGTAAATTAAT
This sequence comes from Euprymna scolopes, assembly GCF_053919585.1. Lineage (NCBI taxonomy): Eukaryota > Metazoa > Mollusca > Cephalopoda > Sepiida > Sepiolidae > Euprymna > Euprymna scolopes. The sequence goes on along the minus strand of NC_136484.1, from coordinate 84,678,422 downwards.
TCTTTGCTTGGTGATATCCAAATTCGTTGTCGAGAATAATTTTTTGTTTGTTGCCTGATCTGGTGCACAAAACAGTCAAGTTGTGCCGTGTATTTTAGTGGCTTTGTAGATTTTAAAAAGTCAGAAGGTCAAGAGATGAAGAACGTAATATCTAAATATTAAAACGAAATTTTTAAAAAATTAAAATTATTTATAGTAAAACATTATTGGAAAACAGTCTGCATCCTTTTTATTAAAAAAAGAAATTATTGTAATTGAATTCAGAATGTCATGCAAAATATTGAATGGAACTGAACTGCATGTTGTATTTTAACGGAATGTTTACTCAACAAACCCAGACATTGTATTTTGGTGTGAAATGTATTCATTCAAAGATTTCTGAAAAAAAAAATTAACTATGTGTGTGCGTTTTTTGTTGTTTTTTTTTTTTTTGCTTATTTTTTAATATTCTTTTTAATTCTCTCTTTAACTATCACGAATAAAATAATTTATAATTCTTTTATTGTAATATTTTTTTCAATTTACCTGAACTCTATAATAATAAATGAAATTCGCAAAGTTGGTATTTGAATATTAATAAAATTCTTATGAGTCATGATTACCTGCCAATAGATCATGATTAATAAAAGTGCTCATTAGTCATGATTAAAAGAAATGGCAATTAGAAGTGATTTTAAAAAAAACAAATTAATCATGATTTATAAAAATACCAATTCATCATGATTTATAAAAATACAAATTAATCATGATTTATAAAAATACCAATTCATCATGATTTATAAAAATACAAATTAATCATGATTTATAAAAATACCAATTCATCATGATTTATAAAAATACAAATTAATCATGATTTATAAAAATACCAATTCATCATGATTTATAAAAATACCAATTAATCATGATTTATAAAAATACCAATTAATCATGATTTATAAAAATACCAATTCATCATGATTTATAAAAAAACAAATTAATCATGATTTATAAAAATACAAATTAATCATGATTTATAAAAATACCAATTCATCATGATTTATAAAAATACCAATTCATCATGATTTATAAAAATACAAATTAATCATGATTTATAAAAATACAAATTAATCATAATTTATAAAAATACAAATTAATCATGATTTAAAAAAATACCAATTAATCATGATTTATAAAAATACAAATTAATCATGATTTATAAAAATACAAATTAATCATGATTTATAAAAATACAAATTAATCATGATTTAAAAAAATACAAATTAATCATGATTTATAAAAAACAAATTAATCATGATTTATAAAAATACAAATTAATCATGATTTATAAAAATACAAATTAATCATGATTTATAAAAATACAAATTAATCATGATTTATAAAAATACCAATTCATCATGATTTATAAAAAAAACAAATTAATCATGATTTAAAAAAATACCAATTAATCATGATTTATAAAAATACCAATTCATCATGATTTATAAAAATACAAATTAATCATGATTTATAAAAATACCAATTCATCATGATTTATAAAAATACAAATTAATCATCATTTAAAAAAAATACCAATTAATCATGATTTATAAAAAAAAACAAATTAATCATGTTTTATAAAAATACAAATTAATCATGATTTATAAAAATACAAATTAATCATGATTTTAAAAAATACCAATTAATCATGATTTATAAAAAAAAACAAATTAATCATGTTTTATAAAAATACAAATTAATCATGATTTATAAAAAAAACAAATTAATCATGATTTATAAAAATACAAATTAATCATGATTTATAAAAATACAAATTAATCATGATTTATAAAAATACAAATTAATCATGATTTATAAAAAAAACAAATTATTCATGATTTATAAAAAAAACAAATTAATCATGATTTATAAAAATACAAATTAATCATGATTTAAAAAAATACATCATGATTTATAAAAATACAAATTCATCATGATTTTAAAAAAATACATCATGATTTATAAAAAAACAAATTAATCATGATTTAAAAAAATACATCATGATTTATAAAAATACAAATTAATCATGATTACAAAAAAATGCCAATTCATCATGATTTATAAAAATACAAATTAATCATGATTTTTTTTTTTTTTTACATAGGCATCACCACATTATCAAGGCCAAGAGGCCACTTAAGGATAAGGGTTAAAGAGTGTACAGTAGAAATTGGCAAATATAGTAATCATTAGTAATGAAAATTTTGGTAAATCTGATAACTTAAATGGAACGGCTCATCAAGAACTTATTTACGTTAGGCTTGAAGACAACCATATTGTAGTCAGCCGGAAATCAGGAAAACGGAAGACAATTCCACAGGCGTGCAGTTCTAAGAAAGAAGCTTTGTTCATGGAATCTACGTTTAGGTTTAGGCACAGATAAAGAGTGGGGGGAATTATTGATAGTGTTTACAGCTAGACGAGTGTTTCTTGTGAAAGTTTGGCGAGAGGGGACCATAGATTGAAGCTCAGTCGAACACTTTCCATGAAAATAACGATACATCAGAGACAAACTCGCAACATCTCTTCTGTGAGATAGAGGTTGCAAGGAAGAGAAAAGGACATCTCCTACGAGGCTACAAAGTCTATTTTGAACTCTATCAAGGCAGGCCAAGTCCTTTCTAGCAGCTCCTGCCCAGATGTGGCAACAGTATTCCATCCTTGGACGTACCTGGCTCTTATATAGATAGAGAATAGCATCAGCAGTGAGATATCTACCGGATCGATAGAAAGATCCCACAAAAAAAATGCCAATTCATCATGATTTATAAAAATACAAATTAATCATGATGTAAAAAAAATACAAATTAATCATGATTTATAAAAATACAAATTAATTGTGATTTATAAAAATACAAATAATAATGATTTTTAAAAAATACCAATTCATCATGATTTATAAAAATACAATTTCTTCTTTTTTTTTTTATTACATTTTCACCCCAAACAAGGCACGTTGCCACTTTGGTGTAGGGGGCTACTATCAGGGGCAGCAGCTACTGGGGCACTATGTTGGGATTTGGGCAGTAAGACGTCGGTTCACGTTACACTTGAACTTCTGCATGTCAGTACAGTTGGGGAATCAGGGACCTGGAATGGAATTCCAGAGTCTAGCGGTTCTGGGGAAGAAACTTTGGAGTAGAAAGACCTTTTACATCTAGGGATCTCTACTGCCTGGGGGTGGGATTTAGCTGCCTGTCAGGTTTGTCAAGGCTGTCTACGTCGTGGGGGCACAAGTGTCTGCAGTTCGTCAGAGCATTCACCATTAAAATACTTGTAGAACAGGCAAATGGGATGCAACGTTTCGTCGATGGGACAGAGGCTGAAGCTTAGATGCCAGTTCACGGCTTATCAGATTGGCGACTCTCTTTTGAACCTTGTTTAGGAGCGAGAGGCTAGCAGCAGATGCACCAGCCCAAATGTGACAACAATACTCCATACATGGGAGAATGGTGGCCTTATAGAGGTACAGGATACTTTCAGGTGTCAGTAGTTTTCTAGCACGGTAGAGAGAGCCTACCTTCTTCGCAGCGGCCCTGGCAATGATTTCAATGTAATTGTTCCAACTCATGTTTCCTGTGAACGTTAGGCCAAGCAATTTGAAAGATGTACTCTCAGATAGAGAGTCACTGGCCATTGCTATTGGTGGCAGAGAAGGTTTCTTGTAATCATTGAAGGAAACCAGTTTAGTCTTCGCAGCATTGAATGTGACCATCCATTTTTGTCCCCATTGCACTACAGATTGGAGGTCATCCTCCATGATTAATCATGATTTTAAAAAACACCAATTCATCATGATTTATAAAAATACAAATTAATCATGATTTTAAAAAACAGCAATTCATCATGATTTATAAAAATACAAATTAATCATGATTTAAAAAAATGCCAATTCATCATGATTAATAAAAATACAAATTAATCATGATTTAAAAAAATACCAATTCATCATGATTTATAAAAATAAAAATTAATCATGATTTTAAAAAATGCCAATTCATCATGATTTATAAAAATACAAATTAATCATGATTTTAAAAAATGCTAATTCATCATGATTAATAAAAATACAAATTAATCATGATTTTAAAAAAATGGCAATTCATCATGATTTATAAAAATAAAAATTAATCATGATTTATAAAAATACCAATTCATCATGATTTATAAAAATACAAATTAATCATGATTTTTAAAAAATACCAATTCATCATGATTTATTAAAATATAGATGAATCATGATTTAAAAATGCTAATTCATCATGATTTATAAAAATGCCGATTATTATTCATGCAAATGCCAATTGATGCAGATTTATAAAAAATGCCAATTTTTAACGATTCATAAAATTGCTTACTCATCATTATTTATTAAAATGCCAATTGATTATAATTCATAAATTTTCAAATTATAAAAATGTCAATTCATCATGATTCATAAAATTCCAATTAATTATGATTTATAAAAATGCCAATTGATTATGTTTATAAGTCATGGTTTACACAAATGCTAATTAATCATAATTCATAAAAATACTAATTCAACATAATTTATAAAAGTGCTAATTTATCATAAATCATAAATATACTTATAGAAATTCCAATTGAGTATGATTTATAAACATGCCAATTTATCATGATTTACAGAAATGGTTATAACTCATGATTTATAAAAATTCCAATTTATCATGATTCATAGAAATACCAATTAATGATGATTCACAAATATGCCATTCATCATTATTTATAAAATTATCAATTTATGACGATTTATAAACATGTCAATTCATCATATTTTATAGAAATGCCAACTGATCATGATGTATAAAAAATGATTATGATGTATAAAAATATCTATTGATTATAATTTATAAAAAATCCAATTGATTATGATTTATAAAATATCTAATTGGTCACGATTCATAAAATGTCAATAAGTCCTGGTTTATGAAAATACAAATTTATCATGATTTATTAAAGTGCAAAGTGGATATGCTTTATAATAATGCCAATTAATCATTATTTATGAAAAGTTGTATTGATCATGATTTATAAAAATACTATATCATGATTTCTTAAAATGACAATTTCTCATGATTAATGAAAATGCCAATTGATTGTGATTGATAAAAATGGCAATAATTATCTCCATATATAATATTTTGATTGCAGAAATTTCCCTCTGAACCAAAGTACTGTAGGTCTGCAACAATAGATGCCACATACAAATTAATTTTATCTAGACTATTAGCCACTATCTTATGTAACTTTAGAATGCCATTTTAGATACATTTAATATCTATAATAAAATCCCTCTTTTCATCCTAGGAGCAATATCATCACAATCGCAACCATCCTTAGAGAAGGTGTTCTTATTATTTTTCAAGTCCTCCTACCATCCCCAGTAATCATTGGGAGGAATTCTGCACTTTCGACAGATATGGGATTTCACCCTTCGTAACTGGTCTATAAACTCCTAGACATAGCATAATCTTTCCCTTTTCCGATTCAAAAATAATAAAGTCTCCCCTGATTAATTCCGTGAATCTTATTGGCTGAGCTCTGACCATTTCTATATTCTGGATTAAAAATATTTTCATGCTAAACGAACGCTAATGTACCATTTAAATATGGTGTCGCAATGATACCTACTTTTGCTCCCTGAGTAAATTGCTGTGTTAATTTTCTTACATTTTATGGCATGAATTTACATTTTCTCTCTCTCTCTCTCTCTCTCTCTCTCTCTCTCTCTCTCTCTCTCTCTCTCTCTCTCTCTCGCTCTCTCGCTCTCTCTCTCTCTTTCTCTCCTTCCCTCCTATCTCTCTATGTATATATTGTTCCCAACTCTTTCTCTCGCTTGCTCTCTCTTTCTCTTTCTCGCTACCTCACTTGTTCGCTCACGTGCTACATATCTTTTTCTGCCGAAGAAAAAGAAAAAGAAAACATTTCATGGTGATGGTGAAGAAAAAAACAAACAGTTATTTCCTCTTGCTTTCCGGCTTTGTACATTTGTTTCAGTAATTAATTATATTTATTAAAACATGATTACGTTTTTTTACATGTACTTTATTTGAATATACCTGTGCAATCTATTACGATTGTTAACAAATTAAAAATAAATGTTTCGGCAATATCATGTACTGGATTCTCGACATTGCATACACATTAACTTTTTATGGGTGGGAGTAAATTTGTACATCAGGTCAATTTTCTTTAGAATGACGACTTTTAGAGGTTTTCGATTATGCTGATTAAGTAAATCTCATTCAAATTTTGTGAAGACAAGTACTTATAGAGATACAAAGACCTGTATTATGCACTGTAATTCACTGGCTGCCAGGTTTGTATGCACACATGATAAACAAATCTCCTTCTCATCTACCGACACTGCTACCCACAATTTGTCCCTTTTTTTAGCATTTGTGAGTGGGTATGCTGAAAACGATTATCATGGTTAAATTTGGGTGGAATTATTCTAACCCTGAATCAAAAAAAGCTTGTTGTTTACTCCAAAAGCCGTTCTTAACATCGGGGGTTTGGGGGTGTCTATTCCAAAGGTAATTCTTAACTCTAATTGTGGTGTCTATTCTTAAAGCCTTTCATCATGATATATAGAAATGAAACTTAATGAGGATTTATAAAAATGCCAATGCATCATGATATATAGAAATGCCAATTGATGATGATTTATTAAAATGCCAATTCATCATGGTATATAGAAAAGCCAATCAATGACGATTTATAAAAATATTAATGCATCATGATATATAGTACTGTCAATTAACGATGATTTATAAAAATGCAATTTCGTCCTGATATATAGAAATGTCAATTTATGATAATATATAAAAATGCCATTTCATCATGATAAATAGAAATGCAAATTGATGAGGATTTATGAATTGTCGATGCATCATAATATATAGAAATGCCAAGTGATTGTGATTTAAAAGAGTGCCACTTTATCATGATATATAGAAATGCCAAGTGATTGTGATTTAAAAGAGTGCCACTTTATCATGATATATAGAAATGCCAAGTGATTGTGATTTAAAAGAGTGCCACTTTATCATGATATATAGAAATGCCAAGTGATTGTGATTTAAAAGAGTGCCACTTTATCATGATATATAGAAATGCCAAGTGATTGTGATTTAAAAGAGTGCCACTTTATCATGATATATAGAAATGCCAATTAATAATGATTTATAAAAATGCCACTTCATGATGATATATTTGAAATTTCAATTGATGATGATTTATAAAAATGCCAATTCATCAGTACATAAAGAATTGCCAATTGATGATAATTTATAAAAATGCTAATTCATCATAATGTATAGAAATGCCAATTAAAGAGTATTTATAAAAATAGCAATTAATTATAATATATTGAATTTCCAATTGATGATGATTTATAAAAATGCGGAATCATATGTAGAAATGCCGATTTATGATGATTTATAATATTGCCAATTCATCACAATATATCAAAATGCCAATTGATTAGGATTTATGAAAATACCAATAAATCATGATATACAGAAATACCAATTGATAATGATATTGATAATTTATCATATTATATAGAAATGCCAATTAATGAGTATTTATAAAAATAGCAGTTCTCATTGATATATACAAATGCTATTTGAAGATGATTTACAAAAATACCAAATCATAATGATATATAGAAATACCGATTGATGATTTATAAAAATGCCAATTCATCATCATATATAGAGAAATGCTAATTGAAGATGATTTATAAAAAAGCCAATTGATTACGATATATAAAAATGCCAATTCATCATATTATATAGACATGCCAATTAATGAGTATTTATGAAAATAGCAATTGATAATGATATGTAGAAATGCCAATTTATGATGATTTATAAAAAAGCCAATTCATCATGGTGTATAGAAAGGCCAATTGATTATGATTTATAAACATGCCAATACATCATGATATATAAACATGCCAATTGATTATGATTTGTAAAAATGACATTCACCATGATATATAAAAATGCCAATCGATAATGATTTAGAAAAATTCCAATTCATCATTATATATAAAAATTCACATTGATGATGATTCATAAATTCAGTATGTAAAGAATTGCCAATTGATGATGATTTATAAAAATGCCAATTCGTCATAATATACAGATATGCCGATTCATGAGTATTCATAAAAATGGCAATTGATACTGGTATATAGAAATGCCAATTAATTATGGTATGTAAAAATGCCAAATGAAGATGCTTTATAAAAATGAAAATTGATGATGATTTATAAACATACAAATTCATCATAATATATAGAAATGCCAATTGATGATCATTTATAAAAATGACAATTCATTATGATATATAAAAATTCCAATTGATGATGATTTATAAAAATGATAATTCGTCTGTATATAAAGAATTGCCAATTGATGAGAATTTATAAAAATGAAAATTCAACATTGTATATATATATAGAAATGCTAATTGGTGATTATTTTAAAAATGCAAATTCTACATGATATATACAAATGTTAATTGATGGTTATTTGTAAAATGCTAATTCATCATGATATATAAAAATCCAATTGATGATAATTTTTAAAAATGCTTATTCATCATAATATATAAAAATACAATTGCTGATGATTTATGAAATGACAATTCATCATAATATATATAAATGCCAATGAATGATGATTTATAAAAATGATAAATAGAAACGCAAATTTATGATGATTTACAAAATTCAAATGTATCATAATATATAGAAATGGTAATTGATGAAGATTAATAAAAATGCCAATTAATCATGTTATAGAGAAATGCCAATTAATTATGATTTATAAAAATGCCAATACATCATGATATATGGAAATTCCAATGGATGATGATTTATAAAAATGCTAATTAATCATAATATAGAGAATTGCTAATTGATTATGATTTAGAAAATTCCAATGCATCATGATATATAAAAATGCCAGTTAAAGATGATTTATAAAAAGTACAAATCATCATGATATATAAAATTTCAATTGATGATACTTTATAAAAATGCCAATTCATCAGTACATCAAGAATTGCCAATTGATGAATATTTATTAAAATTCCAATTCATCATAATACATAGAAATGCCAATTAATGAGTATTTATAAAAATGACAATTCATCATGATAATTACAAATGCCAATTTATGATTATTTAAAAAATTGCAAACCAATCATATGTTTTAATTCAAATTGACTATGATTTGTAACAATGCAAATTCTTTATGATGCCAATTGATGTTATTTATAAAAATGCCAAATCATAATTATATATAGAAATGCAAATTGATGATGATTTAGAACAATGTCAATTAATCATGATATATAAAAATGCCAATTGATTATTATTTGTAAAAATGCCAATTCATCATTATTAATAGAAATGCCAATTGATGATTATTTATAAAAATGCGAATTCATCGTGATAGATAGAAATGCCAATTGATTATTTTTTGTACAAATGCCAATTCATCATTATATATAGAAATACCAATTGAGGATTTTTCATAAAAACGTATTATATGTAGAAATGCCAATTAATGACGAGTTACAAAAATGCCAAATCATAATGATATGTAAAAATGCAAATTGATGATGATTTATAAAAATGCCAATTGATGATGATTTATAAAAATGCCAATTGATGCTTATTTATAAAAATTCGAATTCATCATGATATATAAAAATTCCAGTTGATGATGTCAATATATATAGAATTGTTAATTGATGATAATTTATTGATATTCTTATTCATCATAATACATAGAAATGCCAATTAATGAGTATTTATGAAAATGCCAATTCATCATGATATACATAAATTTAAAAAATCATGATATTTAGAAATCCCAATTGATTATGATTTATAAAAATGCCAATTCATCATGATATATAGAAATGCCAATTTATTATGATTTATAAAAATGTTAATGCATCATGATATATATAAATGCCAATCGATGAGTATTTATGAAAATTTCAATTAAATGCCAAATCATAATTATATATAGAAATGCAAATTGATGATGATTTAGAACAATGTCAATTAATCATGATTTATAAAAATGCCAGTTCATCATGATATATATAAAGCCAATTGATGATGATTTATAAAAATGCCAATGCATGAGGATACATAGAAATATAAATTGATGATGATTTATAAAAATGTCAATTCATCATTATGCATAAAAATGTCACTAGATGATGATTTATAAAAATGCCAATCCATCATAATATATAGAAATGTCAATTGATGATGATTTATAAAAATGCCAATTCATCATGATCTAAAGAAATGCCAATTTACTATGATTTGTAAAAATTCTAATTCATCATCATATATTGATTAGATTCTTTTAAAAGTGCTAATTCATCATGATATATAGAAATGCCAATTTATTATGATTTATAAAAAGTGCCAATTCCTCATGATTTATAGAAATGCGAATTGATTATGATTTATAGAAAAAATGCCAATTCATCATGATATATAGAAATGGCAATTAATGACGATTCATAAAAATGCCAAATCATAATGATACATAAAAATGCTAATTGATGATGATTTATTAAAATAGCAAATCATCATGTTATATGGGCATGCCAATTGATTTTGATTTATAAAAGTTACATTCATTATGATATATAGAAATGCCTTTTCATGGATATTTATAAAAAATCCAATTAATCATGGTATATAAAAATGCCAATTGATGATGATTTATAAAGGTGCCAATTAATCATGATATACAGAAATGCCAATTGATGCTGATTCCTTTAAATGCTAAATCATCAGGATATATCCAAATGCTAATTAATGAGGATTTATAAAAATACTAAAGCACCATGATATATAGAAATTCCAATTATGATTTATAAAAATGCCAATTCTTTATGAATAATTAAATGCCATTTTATCATGATTTATAGAAACGCCAATTAATTATAATTTATAAAAATTTTAATTCATCATGATATATAGAAATGCCAATTAATTATGATTTATAAAAATGCCAATTCATCATAATATATAGAAATGCCCATTGACTATTATTCGTTAAAATGCCAATTAATAATGATAAACAAAATGCCAATTGATGATGATTTATCAAATCACCATGATATATTGAAATTCATGCGAAATCACCATGATATATTGAAATTCGAATTGATAAGAATTTTTTTAAATGCCAATTCATCATAATATATAGAAATACTAATTGATGATGATTTTTTAAATTGCCAATTATCATGATATATTGAAATTCATGAAAAGGCATGGAAATTGTTAAACGAAATGTTTTTACTATAGGCTTTAAAAATAAAGGTACAAGATTCAATTTGAAATTTATTTATCTTCAAAGTGCACTTTTATAAATTTTACAAAGTAAGGTATAAAATTTTAATTTAAATTGAATCCAAAAATTACCTTGGGTTTATTTTATGTAATGTACATTCTGGTGCACTTTTTTTTAAAAAAATTATTGAAAATTTTTTATCTATATCATTAATTGCTAGATGAAAGATTATGTTTTTAAAGTGCAACAAATGTACATTACATGAAATAAATCCTAGGTAAGTTTTTGATTCAATTTAAATTAAATTTTTATACCTTACTTTCTAAAATTTATAAAATTGAACTTTGAAGATAAATAAATTTCAAATTGAATCTTGTACTTTATTTTAAGGCCTATAGTAAAAACATTTTGTTTAGCAATTTTCATGCCTTGGATGAAATGCTTTTCTAACTTGTATATTATCTTTTTAAGATTATATTTCATTTTATTTATTAATTTGGATTTAAAAAAATAAATGTGGTTTTGCATGTATGTAACAAGTTGAAATTTTTTTTCAATATTCTACTCAGTAGAAAAAGTAAATTTTTTTTAAAGTATTAGAATCTGATTTAAAACATTAAAAAGAACAAAACAAAGAAGCATACACAATTAAATCTAGTATTCTGTCTTTCTTCTCTTCTTTACTTCTATTTATTCTTTGTATTTCTATTTGCCTACTTTCTCTCTCTCTCTCTCTCTTTCTCTCTCTCTCTCTCTCTCTCTCTCTCTCTCTCTCTCTCTTTCTCTCTCCCTCTCTCTCTCTCGCTCTCTTTCTCTCACTCAGCTCACCTCTGTTTAATCCCTTCAACTCCACTCTCTCTACCTTACCCAATTCCCTTCTAATTCTAACCATTCTCCAGCCTGTATAAAAAGTCGACTACTACAACAACTATTACTAGTAATGATAGTAGTCTCTCTGAAACCTGTGAAATCCACTATTTGATAGGTCTGCAAGTGCTTAGTAATTGGTGTGAGATCTTAAATAATAATTATTAGCTACAAAAAAGTTACAATGCTTTTATTAAATGCAACATTTTGGGATAGTTTAAAAGGAAAGATGTTTACAATTAAACAAAGAACAGTTTTTATATTTTATATTAAGATATTGAACAAACAATAAGAAATCTAGAAAATGAAAACCAGACATTTTTTTCAATTTTGTTTTTAAATTTGTTATAATCTTATTCAATCCTTAAATTTTAGTAAAAAGTCACATTTTTTCAAAAAATAGTGAAGTAATGTTACTCATCTTAGAAGGAAATTTGATATTACAATAAACATATTCAGAATCACTAATAATGTTCCATTTTTCTTCATTTTTCACAATACAAGTGAAATGACCAAAATCATATGTATCCAATGTATGTATTATGGCAGCATTTAATTTAAAATTTGTGCCAAAAATATTTTGCTTTTTTGTATTAAAATACATAATTTCAGCATTTATTCTTTTAAAAACATCATTGATGATTGAAAATCGGTTAAGTGCAACACACAAATATTTCATTCTTTCAGGAAAAATATAAGTAACTTTTTTCAAGTGTTCAGTATTTTGATGACACTCATTGCAATATTTAATGGCATAGGAATCAGTTTTAAGTAAACTTTTAAATTGCTGGCGACCATCAATGGGATGTAGTGTAAGAGTTATTTGTTTGGTATTATTTCCAATTAGAGTAGTCTCAACTTGGTGTCTACAGTTGCACTGACCATTTTCCAGTCTCTGACAATAAACCTCGTGTTTAATTGTTAATTCATCATAATCAAAATAAGACCATAAATTTAGACCAGCTATTTCTAAATCTGATTTTTTTGCATCATAAATTGAAATTTTTGAAAATACAGGTTTTTCATTCACAGGAGGAAGCTGAAATAAATCACCAAAAGTAACTATGGACATTTTTGCAAATGGAACTTTTTTTTTTCTTGAATCACCAAATATTTCTTGCAAACGTTGATGAATAAATGCCAATTGCAAATGGTTAATCATGCTTATTTCATCAATGATGAACAATCTCACATAACTAAGCATACATCTCATTTCCTTAAGCTTAGTTTTAGATAATTCTTCATACTTTGGTGTAGAACCATGCTGCAATTTTAGTTGAAAAACTCTGTGGCAAGTGGATCCTTTCAACAAGAAAGCACTGACACCTGTTGGGGCACAAATTATGACAGTTGGACCATTTACAGCTGGATAAATGAATGATAATTTATCTGCTAGTGCATTGATCAAGAAGGACTTTCCCACACCGCCTTGACCACTAATAAATTTCAGCACTTGTGGGCAGTCATCACAATTGCATCTTGGAATTGGTTTTTCCTCATTCCAATGGAAATTTCTTTGCTCAATTTTAGCAATAATTTCATCATAAAAATTTGAATTTGGTTGAGTTTTTGCTCATTTTCCAATACTTTTTCTTGAGTAACTTGTCTTATTTGAGGTTCAAATCCACCTCACCATCAAATTCATCCTTTCCAATCACATTAATTTGACCATCACAATCATTTTCATTATCTTCATCATGGTTATTTTCAATGAATTTTTTGGCTTCTTGTTCCCAAATTTTGGCCTTTTCTATAAGCTTCATTCATTTTTTTTTTTTTAACAATAACATAATTCATCATTTCAGATATGGAAGAGGCATTTTTCTTAAATGATTCAGCATAAGAATTACAACCATCAAGCAAATCAATTTCTTCTAGACGCCATGGTTTGAACAACATCAATAGATTATGAAAAACGCGCTCTTTTGTCTCTGAAGTTAATTTCACATTTGGAGTTTTAACAACTTTTTCTTTAACTTTACAGAAATAACCAAAGTTATTCTTAAGTTTCATTTCATCACTTTGATCATTTATTTTTAAATATTTGATTCCCTCATAATTTCTAGCAACATAATATAAGCTTTTGTTTTACATTGAATCAGGTCTATTTGGGTACCATGTGTCAACCATATTGCTATAGTACAATTCTGTACAATCAGAAGACAGATTATCTAATTCTTTTTGTGGCAAAAATCTATGGGTTCTATATTGAGGCATGTCTGCACCAACCCACACGACAGTCTCAGATGCTCCAAACAAATGGTGTCTCAGCAACTTATCAGCTACTTCATAAGCCCCTAAATCTCTTTTGGCTAGAAATGAAAGACCAGCATTTTTGTATTTACTATAAAGAGATTTAGAGTCATCCAATGACCACACACCTTCAGTCTCACCTTTTTCATATTTAGTTTGATAGTTGGTGATATAATGATTCAATACCATTGAACTTTCCGAGATGTACTGTATATCAACATTAGATTTCCACATCATCAAAAGTGCAAGATTATAATCATTAATATACTGTTCTTCAGGCTTTCTTTCCAAGTTATAAAGTTTTAGTACTTTTTTGCCACGTTTATGTGATTGAACACTTTCCTTAACAGTGTTAAACTTGAACTGTCCAACACCTCTGAGAAATCCATATCTACAAATGGTGTAAAATCTATTATTAACAAATTTTCTGCGATAACCAGATCCAGTACATGTATGACGTTGCAATTTACTAACCAAATATGACAAATAAATCACTAAAAGTAACTATGGACAAATGGAAAAAAATTTTTCTTGAATCCCCAAATATTTCTTGCAAACGTTGATGAATAAATGCCAATTGCAAATTGTTAACCATGCTTATTTCATCAATGATTAACAATCTCACATAACTACATGATTGAAATTGAAATGGAAGATTGCAAGTAATTTTTGTTTCAATAAATTTCTGGACATCTGATGAAGAATCTTTATTAAAAACTGACGCATTTTCACAATATAATTTCATGTGTATATGAAGAGCACCTCTGTGTTGGTACTCTAGACGCCAAAAATAATGATTAACTTCACTCAGTGGACCATTGTCATCAAGTATGACTACTTTCATAAATGCCAGAAATCGATGATAAAAATGTTCACTCACTGCAACATTAAGCCAATTTTACCAGGTTCTTGTACAATGTAGTTGATATGTTTAAAATAATTTTTCAATTGACTAATCATGAAATTTTTCATACCAACTCCTTTTATGTAGTTTTTATTTACTACATTAAATGTAACTCTGTTAGCCACTTGCTTTTGACAATCATTCAATTCTGTATTCTTTTTAATGAAGTTTTTATATGATTGGATCAATTTTTTCAAAATTATTATTTTTGCCATGTAATCAGCATAAAATTTTCTTTGATTTTTATTTAGACCAAATTTGTTTATAAGAATTAGTATCTTTTCTTGACATATAATGAATTGAATTATAATCATTCAACTGTTTGTATTGTCTATGCCTACTACGACATTTGTTCAAATTATTATAATAATACTGAATGTTTTTTTTTATTTTCATAATATTTTTATTATAATATAATATATGTTTTCTCAGTATTTTAATTTTATTTTATCATTTTTTTTTTGTTTTTTTTTTTGGATAAAATTGATTACTTTTTCTTTTATTTTCTCTCTGTTTTTCAGATAATATTTTCTATTTGTTTCCTTCTTTTTCTTTTTAAGTTTTTCTTGAAAATGAAAATCGTCAATATTAATTTTCTTCGCATCGTTATTGCCAATATTCATCTTAAATTAAATAATTGGAGAAATTCGCTTACTTTTTGGTAAAAGCAAAATGACTGATTTTTACAACAATAAAATTGAATACTTATCTTTCAATTGTTTCGCTTTTAGTAGGGTTTCATTAAAAAAAAAACAAGAAACCATCACCACACGCCAGCACCACACCACCACCACCACTAAGAAAAAGTTAACAAATCGAAGAAGCAACGACGCAACGTATCAATAAGTCTTGAAAAAATCGATGGCAGATTGACCACAGCAGCAGATAACTTAATTTGTGTTGTTGTTGTTGTTGTTGTTGTTGTTGTTGATTATGTTGAATTTTGTCCGGACTGTCCGGACACGGAGAAGGTGGTGCCGAGGTGTCGTTTACGAAGTAAAAGACAAAACAGGCGAGATTGTTGTTATCATAGAATCATCAATGGGAATGTTTATGTTTGTTATGACTTCGTGTGTGTGTGTGTGTGTGTGCATGCGTGCGTGTGTGTTTTCCGCCTCCCCCTTTCTCTTAAAGTATAATAGCCTGTTAGTGAGTCTATTGTCTTTTACCTCCTCCTATTACTCTCACTAATAAGTCTATATACGACTATTGTCAGCTGTTTTCCTGTCTACTCTCTCTCTCTCTCTCTCTCTCTCTCTCTCTCTCTCTCTCTCTCTCTCTCTCTCTCTCTCTCTCTCTCTTCCTTTAAGACACCACAACTCATTTTTGCAACTCCCTTTTTAATAAATTTGGTTTTTATTTTCAATTACATTTCTTGTCCGAGTGACACATTATTTCGTTAAACTTTCCAGTTTAAGACGTTTTTTTTTTATTTCTTTACCTGGACTTCAGGCCAAGATCACAGTGTAGTATTCTGATGATACACTTCGCCTTTTCTGTTCTCTGTCAGGGAAGGAGAAATCCTTAATGACTGAGACAATTTTTATGTTTGTTTCTATCCAGATTAGCCTTTTTGGGGAAGCTGGATTTTTCCTCACATTAACTGACCTTGTGTCTAACTGTCCTCGTGGCGAGGCAAGTAAATAGGAACTTAACTAGAAACTGAGCACCTCCTACAAATATTTAAATATTGATTTTGTATATATATATATATATATATATATATATATATATATATATATATATATATATATATATATATATATATATATATATATATAATTGGATAGATTAGTGTCCATTCGATTAAAATAAAATATTGGGATGGGGGGTACCGTTCGCACACGTGAAGAAAAAAAAATCATATTTCACTTTTTTTTCTTTTTTTTTTTTTTTGTAAACAAAACACTGTTTAATTCACCGTTAAAAACTAATGTAATGGATAGAAGTGCACACGTTTGTTTTTCAACTATATTTTTTAAATTTGACCAAAAATAACGCTGGATTGTTTTAAAATTATATATTCTGATAACCGTAGCTCCAACTAAATATGTAAGAACATTTGTCTTATATTCATATTTTCCTTTTTTTTTTTTTTAATTTTTAATTCGTTCTGGAATAAAAAAAAAAAAAACAGAAAAAAACTTTGTTTACAGTAAAGTAATATCAGCGCTAGTAATACGATCTGTTTGTGTGTGTGTGTGTGTGTGTGTGTGTGTGTGTGTGTGTGTTTCGCCCTCCCTCCTTTCTCTTAAAGTATAATAGCCTGTTAGTGAGTGTATTGTCTTTTACGTCCTCCTATTACTCTCGCTATTGTCAGCTGTTTTCCTGTCTACTCTCTCTCTCTCTCTCTCTCTCTCTCTCTCTCTCCCCCTGTAAGAGAGAAGGAGAGTTTTAAATTTTATTTCATTTTGTGAATCTCCTCACACCACAACTCATTTTTGCAACCCCCTCTTTGTATTTATTTATTAATTACAGGTCTGAATATTCTCTCTGTTTCAGTTTATATGTATTTATCCTCACACCACAACCCATTTTGTGCAACCACCTATTTGTAATACAGGTCTTAATAATAAGAAAATCTGAATTTTTTTTTCAATAAAAATTTTTTAGATTAAATTTTTTAAAACTTCTTTCAGAATAGAAAATCTTTAAAATTTAATAAGGACTATATTTAATATAGCTTTCATTAAAATATATTCAGTACATAACGAGAAAAATAGAGATGAAAGTTTCAAAAGGCCTGTATAACTGGTTACAGCCAATAATAGTCCTCGCCAGCGAAAGTCTTTGTTCTTGTTATTCTATTATTATTTAAAACATTTTGTGTCCTGCTCTTTTGCGCGAGGACTAATATAGAATGCTAGTGGTTATGATTTGTAAAAATGCTAATTTACTATGATATATTGAAATACCAATTAATTATAATTTTTGAAATAGCCAATTCATATAATATAATAATATCCAATTCATCATGATATATATAATATAATATACCTCTCCTACTCTTTCTCTCTCTCTTAATGTTTTTAGAAGGAGAGAGAGTGAGAGGGAGAGAGAGTGAGAGGGAGAGAGAGATAGACAGAGATAGAGTCAGAGCAAGAGTTATATCTGTTTAGTTTACATTCGAACACTACCGAAAGAGGGAAAGAGGGAAAGAGAGAAAAAGACAGTGAAACAGTGAGAGATAGAAGCAAACAGAGACAGAAAGAGAGAGAGAGAGAGAGAGACAGAGAGAGAGAGAGAGAGAGTGATAGATAAAATCATCGTAATGGTAGAGAGAGACACACACACAGGGAGATATATTTCATCACTGTCACAGATTGACCTCATTTCATCCCCGTCGTTTGGTTTAAATATAACAATTATGGCGTGAGTTGACAATTTGTTATGATTAAAAAAATACCAATTAGTCATGATTTTACCAATTGATCATGATTTATAAAAGTTCTAATCTATCATAATTTATAAAAATTCGAATTGATGATTATTTATATAAATGCCAATTAATCATAATTTATAAAAGTACAAAGTGATCATGATTTATGAAAATACCAATTGATTATCATTTATAAAAATGCTAATTGTTTGATTTATAAAAAATACCACTTGGTCATGATTTATAAAAATGCCAATTTATCATATTTATATGTAAGTGTATGTGTGTATATAAATTATTAGACGTATGAAAGTTACTTCATGCTTGAAAGTTTGAAATGTTGATTGTCTTCTTGTTTGTAGGTGCAAAGTTAGAAAACTGAATTAGTCTGCTTAAGAGGTGTATATTTTTACCTTCTGTCAGTGTGAATATGTGTGTGACAACGTGTGTAAGTTCAGAGAGAAGTGTGTGTATATGCTTGCCTTTGTTTAGTTAGTATGAGAGAATGTGCATGATATTGTGTGTAAATACGTTTAGCGGGCAATGTAGATGTATGCTACATTATGTCAATGTGAGAATTCTGCCATTCTGTATCACTCCCGTATGCTGCTATTAAAGTAGACTGTACTATTAGCTTTGGTGCAGTTATCCTCTATAATCTGATCACGATCATAGAGAATCTCTATAACAAAGCTAAAATAAATAAAGATAAAGTAAATCATGGCTGATACATTAAATAAAGATAAAGAAAAGTAAGCCTGCTGTTAAATACAAACTTAATTTGGCCAACGACATCGCACGGTTGGAACAAGAACTGGTAATTCTCAACAACTTAGAATATGGAAAATCAGTATAGAAAAAACAAAATTGATGAATACCATTAACAGCAGAAAGGGTATCAAGGTTAAAGACGAGAAACTGGAAGCTGTTAACAGCTACAATACTTTAGGGTGGTTGTGATGGATAACGGATCCAAGCCGAAAGTTCTTCAAGAATTGCACAACAAACCAAGCACTGGCGATTCCATATTGAATGATAGAAACATCACATTCAGTTGAAAAAACATATCGGTTTCATACTTTTTTGTCTATGCTTCACTCATATCACATCGTGTTATTTATCAGTTCCCGTACGACAGGCAATTTACTTAGCCAACACTGTCTAGACACTGACTGACAACGTATACAGGCCTAAAATATAAAACTATCTTTATTTACTAATGCAAGTCTTGACATGAAGTGGGAGAGGAGCTCATTCAGATACGGATATTACATAAGATACCAGTGATGGAAAGCTGTAAAGTAGGCGGTTGAAGATTTATTTATTTATTGAAAACCCATCGTTTGAAAAGTTCATCAAATTAAAAAAGATGGCACATGTTCAATGTGACAAACTTTCACATGAAGTACCTACAGGACTATGTGAAAGGCCAATATCATAATGAACGTACTCAATCATCTACGAGTAGATAACCTAGAAATGATTTCAACACAAATCGAGTTGAAAAAGTCGAGAATTATGACCAGAATAGAAATTGAAAACTCACGAATCACACAGGAAACGAGAAGATTAGAACTTCAAATATAATGAAAAAATACGAAATCAAGAATTAGAGGGTTCAACTTGTCTAAGCAAGTTAGGTTAATACTAAGGTGAAGCGAATATTTTCGGCACTTGGAGAAGACAGCTATGGAATGATCGAATACATGTAGACAATGTTATTTAAAAATACTACAAGTCAGTAAAGCGCAAAACACTCAAGGGTCTTGCAATCACTGAATGTGGAGATTATGATGATGACATACTGAACCATACGAATTCATACCCAAAGCTTATAGGTTAAAGTTTGGAAATTATCAAAAAATAAAAACTTAAACCTATACAGAATTCCTCAGGCAAAAAGAAAAATTCTTCGACAGGTCGATCTCATCAGAATAAGCAAAAAATAACTGAAAGATTGAAGCAGATAATTCTTATTGAATAATTTAAAAATGGGTTGAATAGCCATCTGAAACCTTCTGTAAAAGAAAAGGAATTGGAACCGTGCAAATACTGGCTATGTTAGCTTCAATGCCTTCACCTGAAATAGTACCTATGGTGCTGTGGAAGATGAAATGTCATTTTTTTTTGGGGGGGGGGGTGACGTTTTACAAGTAGACTGCCTCAGACACTGTACTGGCTAAGATGGGCTTGATGGTTCTGTGATTTCATTCAATAACCCTGTTCTCACTCGGCAAGTAAGCACATCAAAACTGCAGATGTACATCTCAACTATCCATAAAATTCTTGAAATCCTCACTAGTAAATGCAGCACCATTGTCAGTCAGTATCTCCATTGGTGGGCTTCACTCAAGGAAGACATCTCTAATTGTCGCATGATGGCAATTGCATCTTGCCGACACAGTAGACTGCAATTGAGAAGCGTAAAAAAATTCTCACTGTCTATTCCAGTTGCCTTTTGCACTCAGTTTCTCCCTTGTCCAGCAAACAGGTGCCAGATGATCGATTGACAGGCTTCACAACAGATTTCACATTCCCTTTGGACACTTGCAGGTCGAATAATCTGGCAAAGTACAGAGTCTGCTTCACACTCTACTGTCCACTTTGACAATGGACATTGGTTACCTGGTCTTGGTTTAGTTGTCCTCTCACCACTGCACAGCTTTCAGATGCCAGCCATCCTTCCAGCCATATCCAGCCACCTACATGGTATTCTGGTGAGGTAATTTGCGTGGTACAAGACTATGAACGTCACATCAATGGTCAACTCATATTATTTCACGAGTGATTGCAGGGTTTGCAACCGTCGCCTGCCTAGCATCTTGCCAGCAGCCCTTGTATTCACCCTTTCCTTCCTGGTCAGGGTGTTGGAAATCCATCAGTGCATGCATGCCAAATCAGTGACCAAGTGTAATACCGTCGCCTCCTACTGGAGGACCAAGTTGACCCCCCCCCCGAGTGCCACGTCAAGTTCGGCTAAATTTATATGGCTGGCATCATTGGTCAGACACAGCCAACATGTATCTTCAATGACCTCACAGAACTCACATCTACCCAGACAGTAATCTCGCTGCCACCCATGCACCAGTCTCCTCCTACAGGATTCTGCTACTGTATCCTACTCAGCATCTCCGCTAATATGCGACACAAAGAGGGTCTTCTATCTCGTCATCTCATTCTTTGAGAGTTGTGGTCACCAGGTGCTTGATGAATGTGAATGCCACCCTGAGCCATCCACATATAGAAAAATGACTGACAAGTTTCCCACACATGGAGAACATGTGCCGACGGGTCAGCATATCAGGGGTTTTAGTAATCTGATTTCCTTGTTTCCATCGGAAGGTGCTGCTTTCTTCCTAGACCTGGCTCCATCTTTTAGTCACACCAGCTTCTGGCAGACCAAACCAAAATTCGAAAAATGCTGGCGCACACGTAGTGCAGAGATCATACTTTCATTGATGAAAATGTCATCGACATATGCTGACACAGCACGCTCAATTGCGTGGTCTTGCGATATGATGGCATCTATAACAGATTTCATAATGAGAGGCACCACGTTAAGCCCAAATCCTAGCCACATGAAACAAAAGCATGTGCCCTGGAAAAGAACAGTCTGAAATGGCCAAATTGTCTAGTTGACGTGGATTTGAAGATATACCTTCCATAAATCTAGAAGTGATACATCAACTTGCTGCCGCCATTGTCTTAACTTTTGTGCACAAACACCTCTGTTGGCAGTAAATGCATCCATGAAACCATTTAATTTATGGTAGTCCAACTGGATGGACTTTCTGCTTTTTCTTCTGTATAACCACCATCAAAGGAATTTAGCCTCAGGAGAAGGGGCCAGTCTCTCCTGGGGATATGAAATCAACTAGCCAAAGTTACAATTCCTTCTCCGACGTTATCAGGCACCTTGTACTCTGCAACCTTGTTGTTGAATTGTTCTTTTGGGTCCATTTCTACTTAGCAGTTCAAACTTTCTCGTCTGAATCAAAGGAGATGTCGAAATCAGGTTCATTAATACACAGGGCGCACTCATCCTCCTCCTTCTATCAATTTTCATGTCGCCAGTCGACAAGACAGTAATGCTTACAAACGCTCAAATCGTGTTGATTTATGGTGGTTACCATAATGTAACTCTTGTTGGGTAGGTCACCATTTCGGTTTTGGTGAGTTGTCAAAATTAATAAGAAGACGAGAGTGTTGGAACAGTCTAGAAACCGACCTGGGAATAATAATCAAGAAAAAAGGCATTTCAAAACGAAACGGTTTTATATACATTTCAGCATACAAGTGGTATCGGGTCATAGAAAGTTCGGGATTTTCATTTGTTCCCTGACTCTAGAACAACTTATCTCTCCATCTTTTTGCTTCCAAAAATTTTTGTATCTCCTTCTTTCCCACCAGAACTGTTCTCTGTCCTGATTGACTACAAGCTCTAGTCACATAGAGAGAAAAGAAGGAAAGAAGGAAGGAAGGAAGGAAAGAAGGGAGGAAGGGAAAGGGAAAAGTAGAGAGAAAGAGAAATGTAATGGAGAAGTAGTAGTTTGGCTTCACTACCCGAGCCCCCCTTCAGTAACGGAGTTAGTTAATATCCTTGGAATTATTATTATGTCTATTTCTGTTTAAAAATAAAAGTATTCATTTTTCTTTTTCTATGTCACTTTTTTTCCTGATCTAGATTTATACATGCCACCAGCAATTTTACTCTCTACTTTATCGGTATCATCTGTTCTGACATCCTTATCATTAGTAGTACCTATCTGTGCTTTCTCAGTCACTCTAGTTCTATTACTGCTAGTTGGCTCTGTAAACGGTTTTAACCTATCGATTGATACGTGTGCAGGAGTACCGTTATTCATATCGATCTGGAAGCGTTTATCTGATCGAGTCAAAACTTTATAATGACCCGAGTACGTTTCTAATGGTTTCCTAACTCAATCAACCTTAACCATACTTTCTCACAGGAAAGTAAGGTTTTCGGTATAAAAGGTTTTGCATTTCCATGGATAAATCCTTTTCCATTGTTGAGTACGTCGATTTGGGACATCCATCCACACAAATTAAGTACATACTTATTGTTTTTCTACTCTCTGTTTGTGTATCAGCTGATGCAGAATCAATATTGGTGCTCCAGTAACAGTGGTAAAAGGTGAAAAACCTGATTCATTAGGGGTGCTGTGTATACCTAGTAGAATTACTGTTATTGCTTTCATCCAGGATTCTTTTTGCGCTATTATCGCTGCTTTAAGGGTATGATGTGCTCTTTCAATCATCCCATTACTTTGAGGATGATATGAAGTTGTTCTCAATCGGTAAAAACCTACTACCTTGGCCAACTCTTGAAACAATTCGCTCTCAAATTGGCTACCTGTCAGTTACAACATGCAATCGGACTCCAAATCGAGATATCCATGCATTGATAAATTCCTCTGCTACCGACTGCGCAGTTATCTCAATCATTGGCTGTACTTCGATTCAGTGAGTTGCCCGATCGATACAGGTCAGCAAATATTTGTATGGACTGAGGTAGGGATCTGACTCATTGTGCGTTAGGAGTAATGGGCCAACAATATTGATATGTACCATTTGGAAACGTGTGGATGGTACATCAAACTCCTGGACTGCAGACTTTGTGTGTCTGAACTTTTGACTGTTAACATACAACACATTCTACACAGAATTACTTGATCGTCTTTTCTAAGTTAGGCCAGAAGTATCTAGACTTAATCAGTTTTATAGATGCTGCAGTTCCAGGATATGCTAAACCGTGTAAACTGTCAAAGCTCTTTTGGGACAAATGGCCTGGGGTACTTGATTGAAGTATCACACAGGACCAAGCCATTTTCCCGTGACACGCAGTATTCTTTTAAATTAGTGTATGACTTTAGTTCGTCATCTCCTTTTTGTGCCTGGGCTATTTCAGCCAAATCACATGCATTTATTTGCACCGCTAAAGCAATTCTAGATATACAGTCTGCAACTACGTTCTCGTCTCCTTTAATATACACCATGTCAGTGATATATTCAGCAAGTACTGACAAGTGTCGTTGTTGTCGATCCGACTTTGCGGGTGTCTGACTATAAAAGGGCTTCACATAATGGCTTGTGGTCAGCGAATAATGTCACGTGACGACCCTCTATGAGGTGACGGAAATGTATTACTGAAAAAATAAGCCGCCAGTAGCTCTCTGTCGAATGTAGAATACTTGGTCTGGGCTTGCAAAAATTTTGTGGAAAAGAAACCTATAGGTACTGGTTTCTTATCTATTAGCTGGTGTAATGCAGCACCAGCTGTGTATTGACTACTATCCGTAACCAGGTGGTACTCTGTGGCTGAAGACTGCAGATGAGTTAATGCCGTAATTTCTGACAATTTGCTTATTATTGTTCTGAAAGCATGAGTTTCTTCTTCGTTTAGCTCAAACGTTGCTTTAGGGTCCAACCTCATTCGTTCGGATAGTGGTAGCACTATGGTTGCGTAATTAGGGACTAACTTACAATAAAAACCTGTCATTCACAAAAATCTATGCAAGCTTTTCGAATTCTTGGGTACTGGAAAGGTCTGTAATATTTGCTGTTATCTCGTTTGAATAAGACACAACACAAATACTAATTTGAAGGATTATTTTATTTTCTGTTTACACTGCGAACATGGTAAGATGACATGAGTATAGCAGTCGTCAAAACACGTGTGTACTGGACGTCGACTCAGTGAATTCTCGTTGAAAAGGCACCAGCATGCTCTACTTGGATGGTAGCAGCAGGCTGGTAGGGGAGGAGTCAGTAAGCAGGGTGACTAGGTGTAAGGAAGGGTTAAGGAGTGAGAATTGTTTTTTCACTGTAGGGAAGAGGAAGGTTTAATATAGTGCTGAAGAGGATGGTAGTAGTGGTTTTGGTTTTGTGACCTAAATCTTTGGTCAGTACAGGTTTCTAATTCTTTAATTTTTTTTTAAGTAGGCAACAAGCCTTCTTTGCTTACATGAAAACTTAAGAAGTCCAACTCTGGCACTCCAAATACACACTTAGCTAAGAAAATCTTTAAATTATTATCACTAAGAATCCTGAATACCTTATCTAAGTCTTCTTTGTGCTGTTGTTCACTTTCACTAAAAACTAATATCTCGTCTAAATATACGAATGCACAATTTAATTTTAGAAATATCTTATCCATAAAACGCTGCAGCATTCTTTAAACCAAATGGCATGTAATTAAATTCAAATAAGCCAAAAGGTGTCACGACTGCCGTCTTAGGCACATCTTCAGGGTGTACTTTAATCTGGTGATATGCTGCAGTCAAATCGATCTTGGAAAAATATTGTCTACCAGCAAGTTGTGTGTAGAATGAATTTATGTTCGGTATTGGGTAGCGGTCTGTCTTTATAATGCTATTCAGCACACAGAAGTCACCGCTCGATATGAACTATCTGATTTCTTCACTAAGTGCAAGTGTGTTGCACACTGGAAGGCTGGATAACTCCAGTATTTAGTAAGTTCTTAAATTCTGCCTGTGCTGCGTCTAATTTAGGACCGGAAAATTGCCTGGCAAAGACTGCCTGTATCAACCCTATCCGCCATATTCTTTGTCTGTATCACTATGAGGTGACATTACGCTACTATAGTTATTTATTATTTCGTTAACGTATTCTGCTAGGTCTATTTTATTAATCAATACAGTATTGGTTTCAGTTACTGTGTTGACTTTAATTTTGCACTCTGTTACATTATCATGGATGGGTCTATTCTTGCAATCCACTACTATATTAAACTTGTTTAAAAAGTCAAATCTTAACAAAGAGTTAGTAACGTCCGCGATCACGAAACTCCATTGGAAAGATCTTCTTAAACATGGAATCTTGACTTCTAAGCTAGTTTGACCATAGCATTTTATGCTTTCGCCGTTAGCAGTCGAGATATGAACAGGAGTTGGTTCCAAGGTAATTTCCTTTATTACGGAATGTGGTAAAATTGAAATACTGGCTCCTGTATCTACAATAAAATTTACTTTAGACGCTTCTATTTTTGCAGTAATTTCTAGTAACGGCGGCACTACCGGAGCAAACGCAGTTCGCCTTTTTAGTTTTCCGAATCGCTAGGGGCGGGAGATGAGGGACGCGAGTTAGGTAGCATTTGTATATTGCTCTTTTTCTTCGGCCATTTACACCACGGCTTACATGTACGAGTCTCTTCTGCAAAGTAAATATGGGCTCTACATACTCTCGGTCGCTGTTTCCTTCTATACGGGCGTAGACCAACTGGTGTTATTTCACTTGTGTGTCTAGTACTGTGGTGACTTGTTCGAGCCTGAATTTCTACAGTCTGAAATACTGGTGTATTTTCTATTAATGGCATCAATTTGTCAGACAGTCGACCTAACTCTACCAAGGGCATCTCGGTGTAAGCCACTATTACTGGGCAATTTGCTTCTGCAGTGCGCATATAAACTTATGGCACACTATTGCGTCGCTTGCTCCTATTCTATTTGCAACTGTTAACATCTCCTGGAGGTATATTGATGGACAACCCAGCAACGCAGTGGTCCTCATCAATTTCTCCAAGAGTTCAGGTCTAGTCTTTCCGTAGGAGACAATACCGATTCCCTTAATTTAGCATAATCTAATGAGTGTAAAACCGCTAGTGGTATATTCGTCACTACGTTAGGTGGCAATGCACTTATAACAGTATAAAACTTAGTATCGTCCGTAGTAATATGTCAGAGATGGAACTGCACTTCTAATATTGCAAACCATCCCTCGACACTAGTTTCCATAAATTGTGGGGGGTTTACACTTACTTGTTGAACATTCATTATGATTTTACTTATATTATTTATTTGAAAAAAAAATTTTTGTATGATTATTATTATTATTATTATTATTATTATTATTATTATTATTATTATTAGCCGGATTCTATTTGAATCACGTAAATTACTTGGTGGGAATCACGTAATTTCTTTCTTTTTTTTTTGTTTTTGTTTTTTTTTGTTTTGTTTTTTGTTTCCTCCTGTTGATCGGGTGAGTCGTGTCACAAAATAATAAAAATATATTTTATCGGCACTTCTTTAGGCGGATTTATATATATTTACTTGTTTGTTTGTTTGTTTGTTTTGTTTGTTTGTGTGTGTGTGTGTGTGTGTGTGTGTGTGTGTGTGTGTGTGTGTGTGTGTGTGTGTGTGTGTGTGTGTGTGTCCTCGGATTTTGCTGCTACGTCGTCATCGTTTGTCCATGTTCATATGGACGTCGGGCGTTCACCAAATTATAGCGGTTACCATAATGTAATTCTTGTTGGGTAGGTCACCAATTCGGCGGGTCCCCTTTTGGGGAGTCGTCAAAATTAATAAGAAGACGGGAGTGTTGGAAAGGTCTAGAAACCAACCTGGGAATAATAATCAAGAAAAAAGGCATTTCAAAACGAAACGGTTTTATATACATTTCAGCATATAAGTGGTATCGGGTCATAGAAAGTTCGGGATTTTCATTTGTCCCCTGACTCTGGAACCACTCGTCTCTCCGTCTTTTTGCTTCCAAAACTTTTTGTATCTCCGTCTTTCCCACCAGAACTGTTCTCCGTCCTGATTGACTACAACCTCTAGTTACATAGAAAGAAAAGAAAGAAGGGAGGAAGGGAAAGGGAAAAGTAAAAAGAAATAGAAATGTAATGGAGAAGTAGTAGTCTTGGCTTCACTACAGATTCCAAGTGACCAGTGAAATCGATCCCTGTATGAAGGAAAGGCCTCACAAAGTTAACCCTGTGCTTGGGCAGGTTCGTAACCTTGGGGTATTTGAAGGATACTGCATTATACTTCTTGCGCGAGAAACAAGAAGAAATGACAGTCTTCACTGCCTGCCTGGACTTGTGTATCCAGAAGCCAGATAAACGAAGCTTGCTGAGAGTTGCTTGAGAGTAGAAACTGGACTTACCAATCCTTCCCTTAGATCTGATCAAACCTCTATCATCTAGACATAAATCAAACTTTGCAACCAAAGTAGGGATCTCATGGTTGGAAGGATGCAACAGGAAGGACTTCTCTCCAGAAAGAGACACTGACTGCACTACCCTAAGCAAATAAACTCTGGCTGCCAGCCCAGGTTCATCCTCTGACTTCCTCAGTGTCAACACAAATTTAAATATGCATAACATACCCCTCATGAGTTTTGCTAAGGATGAGAATCTCTCAAAATTCATCACGGGAATAACATCTCGAATAACCGGTGAGTTAGTAATGGGATTGGTCAAAACCATCATCTGACTATCAGAACTCAGACAATTCAAATCACTTGAGGGCCAAGAAACGCTTTGGCCAACCAACCACTTGGGTCCAGTCAACCAAAATTGTAACTGGGACTTAAACTTCTCTACAGTAATTCCTCTTGTGACCAGTACTCACATATTTGAATGCCACATTGAATATCCTTTAAACGATTTCGAGTGAATATGCATTTTGTCTTAATATTTTCTGACAAAAGCCATGACATCACCTGAGCATCCACAGCCACTATAATATCCTTCACCACATCCCGTGGGAAAACTTTCAAAATGCTAGGGATGCACTTTACTGCCAAAAAGACAGGCAACAGTTCCAGGGAAGGCAAAGTCCTCCTTACTAAGGGGGCAACTTTAGCTTTAGAAGATAGCTAATCCATCCTGAAAGATGTAGGCTATAAACCCAAAGGCCTGCTGAGAAGCATCGCAAAATATTAACAATGAAGCAGGGGCAGAGGAGTCTGCAACAAATCTCAAAAATATCGGACTGTGTAAAAACCCAAGATCTTTATACAACTTATTCCAAACATGTTACAAATCTAAGGGTACTTTTTGATCCCAAGCCAACTGAGTTTTCCAAATTTCACTAAGGAGTGTTCTACCCTTAATAGTTACAGGTAAATAAAGTCTCAACGGGTCAAAAATAGAAGAATTTTGAGACAATATGCCTCTCTTAGTATCGGCTGCAACCTCCGAAAAATTGATTGCCACATGCAAATTGTCTTGTCCCGGATCATATAAATACCCGAGCACCCTTTCCACAGGAGAATAATGTGTGACAAAACTGCCGTCAGCCTTCATATGTGTGGTTAAGGTCTCACTATTGGAGTTACAAGATCTCAGGAAAAAATTACCCTCCTGCATAATGTTCATAGCATTCTGGTACAGGTCCAGCAAAACATCAGGGGAATTGTAGGTCTTTATAAGGTTAGCCACATAAAAATTACCTAGCAGCATATCCTTACACAAACTAGAGGGGTATTTCTCAACATGATGTTTAATGACAAAGTTGAGAATAAAAGGGCTAGCCACAAACCCAAAAATTAGCGTTTTGTAACGATAACACACAAGTTTATCATCAAATTTCACAAAAAAACAAAAACGATTTTTGTCCCTATTAGTTTCCAACCGGATCATAAGAAAAGCCTTACGCACATCTGCCAAAAGGACATAGCGATCCATTCTGAACTTGAGTAGCAAATCCAACATATCCATAAAGAGATTAACTCCAGGATATACACAATCGTTCAAAGAGGGTCGCCCACCTGTTCGCAAAGAACAGTTAAACAATGGCCAAATCTTAGTTTGCTTAAATTATCGGCCTTCACAACAGGTCTGTGAGGAATCCAAGTGTAATGGATCAACCTGCACTCTTTCAATGATGTCCTCTCTTTCTTGGTTCAAGAAAACCTGGCAATAGTCTTCATACAAACCCTGTTTGTTCAAGTGAGCAGCGACATGATCAAACACCTTCAATGCTACTTGATGGTTAGAGGGACAGGAGGCAATTTTTCCTCATCCCAGGGAAAATTCACATAATAGCAATTGTCTCGATATGAGATTGAATTGCGAAATGAAGCTATCATATCTCTATCGTAATCACTAACCGAGTCTTCATCCACACCTAATGTTTCCAAACTAAAGAGCCTGTCTACCGATCTTTCTACAGAGGATTCAGAAAATCTGTCCAAAGGATCAAAGTGTTTGGACTTTTGCTCAAGCACAAAATAAACATGTGTCACAGGACATTGAGAGTATTCGGACACAACCTTACTATAATTAATGCCATTAACAGTTGCATCCGCCTCTTCTACAACAGGGCACATAAAATCAGTCACATCACCAAAGGGTAACATACCATGAGGAAACTCAAAGGCAGAGCCATTCATAAAGGAATTCAGCTGCATACGGCCCATGTGTTTCAACAAATCCACGCCTATCAAACCATCCACTGCAATGCAATGGTTACGAATACATGAAAAATCAGCAGCCAGCTTGTTACCACAAGCACAAATATTTTCGACGGCGGCATTAAGACCATCAACATGAAACTGAAGATCCAAATCTTTATCAACAAGAAAAGAAACAGCACACTCAGAATTTGGTAACTTAACATGCAACTCTCGCTCGCTCAAACTCTTCCTAGCAGAACCAAGAAAGGTTTTAATGGTGAAGTCCTTTTTTTTCATGACAGCTGAGCGACAATGTAGAATATCCAGTACTCCATCTGATAAATAGGAGCGTTGGCTGCCCGAATCCAGTAAACAATTAAGGGTCTTTTCTACCTCTCCATAAACTACCGTAATCTCTATTATGGGTAAAAGAAGATTCATATTCCCTATCTGAAGGCAAGGATTAGCCATCACCTGAGACTTCCCCAAGTCAGAGCACAAAGCACCTGCATGTTCACAGCTCTTGCACCTCCAACACGGGCAGAGACGACCCTTTTTACCAGGACAAAACTCGGAGGTATGAGCAGGGCTGGTGCAATAGACACACAATTTAACAGCCGTGCAATGTTGCAAACGATCCTTAAGTGTTGGATACTTTGTACAATAATAAGCAGTGTGAATGTTGCAACGGCAAAAATTACACTTATAAGGCACAGGCTCAGGCTTCACAAAGAAATTCTCCAGCTTCTTGCTAACATCATTGGGTTTGAATTTATTAGAACCCGAGGTTCTTTGCTTGACAACTGATTTTACGGAATTGGCGACCCTAGGTCTCGTAATTTCCAATGTGCGAATCACATCAGAATATTGACCTAGGATCTCTCCCAAAGACGGATAATTACTACCAACTGCACGAATAATCTCACGTCTTAACAATGAAGGAAGCTTTTCAAAAACAATATAACTCAAAAGCTGGTTGCCTGGGGTGCCTTCTTCTAAGAAATCTAAAGCAAAGGTTTTTTTTAAGATCATATATCTGAGTTTTAATCCTAGTTAAAAACATCCTGACAAAATCACAATCAGCGTCCCTAAGATGTTTGGAGTCATCAATAAACTTAAAAATGGAATTAACTATATATTTCCTATCTAAGAACTCCTTGTCTAAGATTTTGGCGGCTGTATCAAAATTAACATCTAAAATAGAGAGATGGCTTATTATTTTGTGAGCGTAGCCCCTGAGATGGTTCTTCAAAATTATCAACTTCAGAAACTTACTTTCAATGCTCAATGTGCAATTCTCAAATTCCTTATAGAAGTTTAGATATGCTAGCTTGTCATTTTACAACTTTTTGCGTCAAAAATTGGACATTTCAGTTTGGGGGTCACGTTATAATGAGATAGTTTAAGACCTCCCGCATCTGCAGTAAGAGGGGTTGGACTCTCATCTTTTCCTACATTCCCAAGTTTAACTAAATGAATTAACGTGAATTATATAATGTCTCGCTTGGTGTACTGTAAGACTATCGATTTCCTCGTCATCATCCTGTTCAAGGTAGGCACTGATAATCTGCTCATTTAGCAAATCAATGGAAGAGAGGCACTCCATTATTTTGCTCTTCCTATCTAAAAATAACTCTCTCCCCGTTTCTCTCCGTCTGGTCTTCAAAAAAAGACCAATAGTAGGGGAGGATAACATTGTGATGAAAACCAAGATGGCGTCCAAGGTAAGGTTCAAAGGATGCCGCCCCAAAAAATGGAGCTGGATAAAAGTAGTAGGAGGGTCAAAGAAGGGAGGGGAATGTCCAGTAAAGAGCGGAGAAAAGTATAGGGAGAAGTCAACTCACAAAAATATGCCACAAAATTATACAACAAATAAAAATTTAGCAGCTAACAATACCGAACTGAATCACAAGACTTCAATCCAAATTTCTAATCTTAAAACAGGGGAAAGTTAAGCTATAAAAAATACTACTTTAAAAGAACAGGGGGAGGGAGAAAGTAATTCTAGCTGTGCGTTTAGAAAACGTTACGGTAAGGGAACCCATAAAATCAGAATATCGAAATTTTGTGGTCATTAACAAAATTCGACTTTTATAGAGGACTAGGATATATACATCCTAATCCCGTTACAAAAGAAATTAATGAAACGAATGGAATTGATGGAAACAAAAACTCAATTGATGGATAAGATAAACGTGTCGTTTATTTACTGTTGAAAGAATGAATGTTTTAGATATAACACGTGTTCATGTCTGTGCGGGTGTAACCATCATTTGTTGCGGGACTTGTAGTATAGAAGGAAAAGGAAATGTGTGTTCATCTCACTATCGTTTGTTCGCGCATGGGAAGAGAAGTGAGTAATATAGTAGAAATGAGAATGATAGTCCAGCGTGTAGACAAAGACAAAGGATAGAGGGTTGACATCAGTTAGCAGTCAGCTACGCGAAGGTATTCTCAGGGACAAGTTGTATATATATAGAGAGAAAGAGTGAGAATGTCAATCCAGGTTATGGAGATAGAAAGCATATAAAGTGTACGTACGGTCTGTTAGCTTTTTGTCCCACACAGTAGCAAGTGGCGTGAGGTACGCGCGTGCGCGCATGCCGAAAAGGCACACTGTCGGTCCGTAGACCGCCCAGCTAGGAGGCTGGTCTGAAAAAAGGGCTGGAAACAGCTTGTCTCTTGCTTTTATACTTGTTTCCAGTGGTCTTTTGCGCATGTGTGGATTTCCTTTGAAAGGAAGTGACGTCGTCCGTCTGTGCTTACATGTGCGTACGTGGGCGTACGTGTGCGCGTATGTGAGTACATGTGTGTGCGTTAGTGTGTGTGTGTGTGTATACACGTGAATGTGAGTGTATATACGCAAACGTGAATATATGTACGTGTGTGGACGTGCGCGCGTATGTTTGTGTGTGCATATGTATATGACAAGTAATATAGCTTGAGATGTGAACACGTGTTTTTGTGTGAGACTAGGAAAGGCTCACGCACTTTTGTATAACAAAGTCAAAGAAATGGAAAAAGGTAGACAATAAATGCAGAAAGAGCAACAAATGGTTGTCCTGTTGTGATTCAATTCGGTTTTATTAACATAGGAGGGCTAGCTGCTTTTATGTCCCTAAACAGACTTAACAACGTTAACCAAGGTAACACAAATTAAAAAACACAATTGAAAACCATAGAAAGGTTGCAAAAATGTCCTTGAAAATATGTTGCTGTAAACAACAAAAAGGGGAATTATTATTTTTTTAATAAGTCCTTTGAGGGTTTACTCAGCAAAGCTAAGACGATATGGGGGGGGATCAACGAACAAGAAATAAAAAAGTTACATACATTAAAATTCTTTTTTTTTTTTTGTTTAGTCCTTTTTCTTTTTTTGACGAAATCTCTCTCGGGTATTGAGCAAGAGTTTTCCTTTTCACTTCCTTCCTTGACAGTTTTCTCCTCGCGTACTCCTCTTCGACTTCTCTTCCTTCAAAATGGTTCCTCAGAATGTTCTGGAATTTTCCTTTCCAATTTTGGGTCTAAACACTTGAAATTTTAGATATAGGTTCCTTGGACATGGATCTAACTTAATAACTTGAAACAATAAATGTTAAGGGGTCATAATAGGGGTCAAAGTTAAAAAACATTGACCGTTTTTTTTGTTTTTGTTTTTGCTCAGCATACACCTCCAAACACCCGGGCAACGCCGGGAACTCATGCTAGTATATCTATAAAAGTGAACGTATCTCTGTATCTGTGTGTCTGTGTGTCTGTGTATCTGTGTGTCTGTGTGTCTGTATGTGTACATTTCCCTACGCAATAACTCTGTCAATTTTACATCTACAACGAACAAGAAATAAAAAAGTTACATACATTAAAATTCCTTTTTTTTTTTGTTTAGTCCTTTTTTTTATTGACGAAATCTCTCTCGGGTCTTGAGCAAAAGTTTTCCTTTTCATTTCCTTCCTTGACAGTTTTCTCCTCGCGTACTCCTCTTCGACTTCTCTTCCTTCAAAATGGTTCCTCAGAATGTTCTGGAATTGTCCTTTACCAAAGAGTATTTAAACAAATTACTCCACCTTCTGTGTGTAGCCTTCTTGCTATTTAATTGAAGGTCCACTTTTAAAGGATAGTTTTCAGATACTTTTAATTCCACCCTTGGGTAAGGCCCTTAGACTTTTAATTAAAGGGGAATGATACGTTGAAATTTCAACGGAGCACACATCGTCACGTCAGGTCAGCGAGGTTGTCGTTCTAGGTACTGACGAAATTGTAGTAACTGGAATTGGAGGAAGGGGACGAGCAACGGGAGGAAGGAAGGGCGTGCAGAGGTCCCTCGAGTACATTGTCATCAAAACACCCACTTTTCCCTCACATGAAAATATACAAGATCCGGATAGCTACTCCTGACAGTAGCAACATGCTGACCTCCCCCCACCTCCACCCAGCTTCATAGTAAAAGAGTTGACAGGGAATAAAAATTCTCAAACTACTGGTTCATGTTTTAATTTTTAGACTTGCAGTAAATGTGTTTTCATAGCCCAGTCATTGCCGACAGAGGCAAAATAAATCGTGAGCTGAACGTTTTGGTTTCGATTCTCGGTGGTGGCGCATGAGGCTTTATATATATATATATATATATATATATATATATAGATATATACTTTTTAAATCATTACTACATATTGCATCCAATCTATCTATCTATACAAGTGAAAATGTCTGTCTTTTCTGTATGGTAATTAAGGAAGACTATTATACAGAAAGGAAATACTTTACAAATTCACACTTTTTAATATATACATATGCACATAACCTTATGAACAGTACATTGGCCCGAGCAAAGCCGGACGGAACTGCTAGTC
The DNA here is from genome assembly GCF_053919585.1 of Euprymna scolopes. NCBI lineage: Eukaryota > Metazoa > Mollusca > Cephalopoda > Sepiida > Sepiolidae > Euprymna > Euprymna scolopes. The sequence continues at coordinate 84,642,605 of NC_136484.1, read as the reverse complement.
TATCTATCTATATATCTATAAAAGTGAACGTGTCTGTGTGTCTGTGTACATTTTCCTTCGCAATAACTTTGTTAATTTTCAGTCTACAGACTTGAAATTTGATATACAGGGTACTGAGATTTGGGAAAATCTATGTGATCGGTTTTCGGCCAGAAATTTGACTGTTAAGGGATCAAAGTTGAACGATTTGACCTTTGACAACTCTACCAAACTCCTCCGACAATTTGGGGTCTAAACACTTGAAATTTTAGATATAGGTTTCTGGAGAGGGATCTAACTTAATAACTTGATTTGAGTCCAAAACAATAAATGTTAAGGAGTCATAATAGGGGTCAAAGTTAAAAAAATTGACCGTTTCTGTTTTTTGTTGTTTTTTTTCTTGTTTGTTTGTTTTTTTTTTGCTCAGCATACACCGCCAAACACTCGGGCAACGCTGGGCTCTCATGCTAGTATATCTATAAAAGTGAACGTGTCTGTGTGTCTGTGTGTCTGCCTGTCTGTGTGTCTGTGTACATTTCCCTACGCAATAACTTTGTGAATTTTTAGTCTATTTGATATACAGCGTACTAAGATTTGGGGAAATCTATGTGATCGGTTTTCGGCCAGAAATTTGGCTGTTAAGGAGTCAAAGTTCAACAATTTGACCTTTGAAAACTCTACCAAACTCCTCCGACAATTTTGGGTCTAAACACTTGAAATTTTAGATATAGGTTCCTTGGACATGGATCTAACTTAATAACTTGAAACAATAAATGTTAAGGGGTCATAATAGGGGTCAAAGTTTTAAAAAATTGACCGTTTTTTTTGTTTTTGTTTTTGCTCAGCATACACCTCCAAACACCCGGGCAACGCCGGGCTCTCATGCTAGTATATCTATAAAAGTGAACGTATCTCTGTATCTGTGTGTCTGTATGTCTGTGTATCTGTGTGTCTGTGTATCTGTGTGTGTACATTTCCCTACGCAATAACTCTGTCAATTTTACGTTTACAGACTCGAAATTTGATAAACAGGGTACTGAGATTTGGGAAAAATCTTTGTGATCCGTTTTCGGCCAGAAATTTGACTGTTAGGGGGTCAAAGACCTTTGAGAACTCTACCAAACTCCTCTGACAATTTGGGGTCTAAACACTTGAAATTTTAGATATAGGTTCCTTGGACATGGATCTAACTTAATAACTTTCATTATAATTTGAGCCCAAAACAATAAATGTTAAGGGGTCATTATAAGGATCAAATTTTATAAAAAAAATTGATCTCTGTGGCCTCTACCAAATTACTCAAACAATTTCTGGTCTAGACTTTTGAAATTTTAAATAGAGGGTGTTTAGAGATAGGACAAGCATTTTAATCGGTTTGGGTCAAAAAATTTTAATTACCAATATATAAATTTATGTATGCATGTATGTTTGCATGTCTGCCTAAAACTTTTGACAGAGGCGACGGATTTTTACAAGATGAGTATCGTTTTTAAGTACGACCTTTCAGGCGACAAATATCGAAAAATTGCCTAAAAATATGAATATCTTCACCTTTAACTGGGCACTTTTCTACAGGAGGGTTCGCTTTTTTCGCTGATATTTTTGAAAGTCATCCTATCCTTTCGATTGTCTAGCCTTAATTTAAACATAAGTCACTTCCAGTTTGACGGTGGTCATAGCAGCAAAGACGTCAGTTTCTTTCCCTGTTCTTTTCCTCCTTCGCGGTATGGGTTCAAGCCTTCCTTCTTACTACCGCTTTTTTTTTGCTCAACATACACATCCAAACACCCGGGCAACGCCGGGCTGAAATGCTAGTATATTACTACTTAGCAGGACCCATATGCCGGCATTGCGTGGTGAACACAAAGCCAAAACAGTGGTAGGTAGTGAATGTCACTGGCTGGCGTTTAATGTTAGGTTGAGGCGATTACTTACGGGTACTGGCAGTAACTAGCAGGTATGATCAGTGTCGGTCTCAATTGGACTTCCCCGAATTGTCTGTCTTCAACTGTCGGCTATTGTTGGACAATAGCATCCACTGGATACCTGTGTCAAATACTGATAGTTACTGGCAGTTAGTGCTGTTTTGATGCTGTTACATGCATTTACTGGTGGACACGGTCGACCATGACCAATATTGGCCTTAACTAGACTGCTCCAAAATTAAATTGTCTATCTTCATTGGTGAGCACTGGTGGTCATTTGAGTTTATAGACAGTTACTTGCTTTTAGTCATAGTCGGTCATTATCAGTCACTATCGATCATGACCAGTGTCAAGCTCATTGGACATGAAAAGAAATGGCTTGTCTTCAATATTTGTGTACTGTCATCCATTGTACGGTCTTGCTATCCAGTGGCGAGCACTGTTGGGTCACTTATAATGGTGACTGACATTGATGTTCAGGTGTTTACTGTCACTTTTGAACAGGAGCAGAAACTGTCGGGAAGTGGCTAATAAATTCATCTGTCTCAAATTGTCAGGCATTGTCATCAAGGGGCGGGCACCATCTCTTTTAAGTTGGGTACTGTCACATCATAGCACTGGTTGGTGCTGTCAATCACTGAATACAGATTGTTCTATTTGTTAGCTATGATGGTAAATTTAAATGTAACTGTATATGGTGTTGTTACTTTATGAAAATGTTATGTGTAAGTTCATTATAGTTATAAAATGTAGTGTCATTTTCGTACGGTCCAAACTCTGAATGCTCGAAACCTTATTCCATGACTAAACCCTCACCCCCCCCCGCCAAAAATAAAATAAAAAGTAAATAAAATATAAAAAAGGAGAAAAAACTTAGAAAAAGATCCAATAATCGGTTGGGCGTCTTTTACTAAAGTAAGCAAAATCTGAAGGAAGAGTAATCCTTATAGAATGAGTAAAATGTACAACTAAAAAAAAATTGTTAAACCTGAGTGAAAACGGTAAATAAAAAAGCGCAAATAAAAATGTCTGTTGCCGCTTTGTTATAATAGCGAAATCCGACCATCTAAAAATTAAGTTTTTGTTAAAAAGCAATGATAACTACTTATTTTATACATCGATTACATATATTTTTAAGTCAATTTCAATTAAAAGCAATCCGGTTTCGTGATGGGCGCAACGGCAAAGACGTTACTTTTTTTTCACATTCTTTTCCTCCTTCGTGGTACGGGTTCGAGCTTGCCTGCCTACTACCACTTTCTTTTTTACACAACACACACCTCCAAACACCTCGACAACGCCGAGAATCCAGGCTGTTTAGAAGGCCTAACATGTGGGAGAGGAGGGTAAAGGCATTATTAACATTGAGGGGGGGGTTGTAACTAATATGTACTTTTATCTGACAATAAAAATATAATGTAAAACGGTAAATATAACGTTAAAATACTTTTGAAAAAAAGTAGTGCAATCCAATACGTAGATAAGCCCATAATTTCTTTCAGATAAAACCACTTGCACTAAGAAATATACGAAATAAATTCGAATAATTTAATCACGTAAAACTGCCATTATTTTGTAACACTGGCTGGCACTTGTCTTTATTAGTGGCAGTTGGAATGATAAGAGTAATACCAATGTTAACCTTAAGAAGAAAGAACTTTATTTGCTTTTTTACATGTTGGAGAGAGTACACCTCTCGTTAATAAGGTTGGCCAACAACGTGCATCTTGTTAGTTCGGTGGCTAACCGTGTACTGGCTACTTGCCTGTCATGCTGGCTGGGGCTTGGTTAAGGAGAAAGAGAGAGAGAAAGAAACGGAATAGGAGTAGGAGAGAGAGGTGAGGTAAAGTCTTTTAACAAACAAGTTGGCAACTGACACGGTCACGACCTCCTTTTCGACCTGACCCCTGCTATTTGCTAAGCAACTAAGAAAGAAAGAGAAAGGCTAAGAAACTATTATTTGGGGGAATGGTATTATTTTCGTCCTACTTCTTGGCTTTTAGGGTTGACTCAGGTCAGTCCTACAATATTCTCCTACCAATTCACGGAGTGTTTTTTTTTTTTTTGAAAGTTTAATCTAAATAAATAAACATAGATGTATGTGTGTGTGTAACTAACAGGTAAACTCTGAAAGTACTGGTCACACTGAAATTCTCAGGAAATAATATTAATTCACTAAGGATGGTTTAGGGCTAATAATATTTTTAATTAAATGCATATATATCATTTAACGATATCGGCCAATTTACACGCAAAATCTTTGTTCCTCAGTAGACAACATTTTGTTTCTGTGCGCAAGCGCAGATTAGCTTCAACCCAAGTTGTTTACTACTACGCTTAAAACATAAACATTGGCTTGAACATTAGCTACTTCAATTCAATTCTAACTGATGATGCGTTCAAATGTTTCTTCGTCTCTGTATTATTAAAAAAAAATTTAATGAAATAATACGTAAATTTTACTCGGGTTTTTTTATTTTGTAAAAACAAAGGACAAACCTATATACCTTTGTCGTTATTTATTTATCAATTGAACAATCAGATACGAGGGGCATGCAATAAGTAATGCCCCTGGCCCACTTCCCATAGCAGTAGAGCAACGAAACTTGGCACAGTCTTTCTCTACATAGGAACCACCCAGAGTTATGCATTTCTCCCATCGTTTGATGCAGCTCTGGAGACCGTTTTTGTAGAATACCTCAGGTTGGTCCTCCAAACACGATGTGACTTCAGAAATCAAGGCTGCATCATTTGGGAAACGCTTTCCTTTCAAAAACAACTTCATGGCTGGGGAGAGGTGAAAGTCAGAGGGTGCAAGGTCAAGAGAGTAGGGAGGATGGGAAAGGATTTTATAACCACACACCCGTGCTTCTGATCTGGCGACATGCGAGTTGTGGACTGGAGCATTGTCCTGCAGGAGGGGGTACCTTTGCTGATCTTGCCCCGCCTCTTGATTTTGATAGCTTCGCTTAATTTCCTCAAAAGTGAAGCATAATAGGCTCCTGTAATTGTGGTACCCTTTGCCAGGAAATCTGTCATCATTATTCCATCCTGGTCCCAGAAGACTGTGAGCATGACCTTGCCAGCGGAGGGCCTTCTTTGGAGGTGGTGAGTCCAAGTGCTTCCACTGCATTGACTGGGCTTTGGTCTCTGGATCATAGTGATTGACCCAGGTTTCATCCTGTGTAATCAGTCTTTTGAAAAACTTTGACTCATCTTCTTGGCACATCTCCAAATTCATCCTTAAGCACTCAACGCGTTCTCGCTTCTGGAATGGTATGAGCAACCTGGGAATCCATCTGGCAGACACCTTATGCATATGCAAATGGTCATGAATGATAATTTCCACAGACCCCGTATAATCTTGACATCTTGGACTATTTGGTGAATAGTAATGCGCCGATCTTCCAAAATGGCAGCCTCAACTTGATGGACAGATGCCTCATCAATGGCAGAAGGGGGGCGACTATGTCTGGGAGCTGATTCCACAGACTTCCGGCCATGTTTGAATTCACGATGCCAGCGTTTTACAAGGTCATATGATGGGACATTATCATCATAAGTTTCTTTCATTTCATCAAAAGTCTCCTGACATACAACACTGTTCGACATTCCACAGGCTCCATTTCACACCTGACTCAGTTCAAACACCTGTAAAACAGAAACCACAATTAGTTCAGAGCTGTAATTTGCCACATAACCCGTAGAGATATAAATTATTGCACATGCAAAATTTCAGCTAGATCAGACAACTGTAAGTGGGTCGGAGGCATTACTTATTGCACGCTCCTCGTATCACTTTCAAACATTAAAAATCTTAACGTTTCCGATTGCGTGCGGGTTTTTTTTTTTGTTTTGTTTGTTTGTTTGGGTTTTTTTTTTATAAACATAAACATTATATACGATAATTAAAATTTATATGCATATCTTTTTTGTATTCTTTTATCGATAAGATGATAACAATTATTAATTTCAAATAAATATTCTTTTCTCTCTCTCTCTCTCTCTCTCTCTCTCTCTCTCTCTCTCTCTCTCTCTCTCTCTTTCTCTCTCTCTCTCTCTCTCTCTTTTCGTGTATTGCATTACAGTTAGGATTTCAAAGGTACATTATTTTTATGGTACCTTTTTTAAAAATTGTTACGTGATCCTTCAGATTTGTTAACAAGCCCTCTCCTCTCCCCATGTTAAGAATGACTTTCTAAATAATAACATTATTTCAGCATGGTTTGGTTCGTACACTGCACAAATACCAAAAAAGTCTTATGTTTTTTAATGCATACTTTTCTTTTAATTTTTATGAAAATTAAGCATTTTATCCGTTACAATTACAATTACTGTAAAGAAGAAAGTTCTTTACATCCGTTTGGTAATAAGGTGCAAGTTATATATTGGGTAATCCGCATAGCTGTGTAGATATCTGCTTGAATTACAATTTAATTTATTTGCTCTATCTTGCATATCGAGCAATTCTTGTTTAGATGGGATAACGTATAGAATATTACTGCCAGTAATATTTTGTAAACCTACAATCTCACGTTTCCATAACAACTGATTGTTAAATAAAAACTATTCTGAAGTATATATATATATATATATATATATATATATATATATATATATATATATATATATATATATATATATATATATATATATATCAATTCAGATAATATGAATAAAAAGTTTACCTAATAAACGTAAGTGAAAACTTAAAACTAATATGCACATTAATATTTATATTGTAATCTCAACTAAAAAAAAAAAGCTCAATACAAGCGCAATAGGAAGTACAGCTTGTCATAATGAGAAGAAATCAAAACTGTAAATTAAAATTTACAAGGAAATTTATTGTTCGACAGAATACTCCAAAAACAATATTTATGATACTCTTATTTCGCAGAGTTTCAAAGAATGCTATTAGGAAAGATAGAATTTAGAAAATTATTAATATCGCCGGGCTAAGAATTTGCTAGTCATGCCATTAAATGAAACAGCACTTTATAATGGTTCGTCATAAATTGCAAAACATGTGTGCATATCGGTAAAAACATGGAGAAAAGGGAAAGACAAACCGAATATAGACGGTCCAGAAAGCATGAAGACTTATTCGATGGTTAATTCAAGAATCGAAGAAAAGCTTTAAAAGAACAAATATTCAGAATTTCAATATCGGCCGAAACGATCAAATAATTTCCGAGTGAAAAACAATCCGATTTAGCTCGAAAAGAAGTCCAGTATAACTTAAATGAATATAAAAATCCGCTTGCAGTTGCCGAGAATGTCCGAAAAGTTAGATCTTAAATTTCAGTCACTTAAAATTAACCAACTCATTCGCTTCCATCGTTGGTCAGGCGTTTAATGGCATTTCCCTTTTTCACGACTCGGAGATTTTTTTCTTAAAGCTTTAATACATGATGAATAGTTAAAGCTTTTTATTGCGAAGTTTTTCTGTTTATAAAGTTTTAGCACACGGTGTATATGACTGTAGATATTTCTTAGATAGTTACAACTGTATTTACTAAAAACGATTCGCTCGTTACTTTTCTTTTAATATTTTACATTTATTTTAATAAATCTTCTTCCATGGGCATTCTCTATGAATATTTATTTATGGAAATCGATCTTATATGACTTATCAAATAACTTATTTCTTATTCTCCCTAACACTAGCTCAGTCTAATAATATGAAACAAATAGTGGCAATAGTTGGACACACGTCGACTATAAAATATACATTGTTAGCTAAAAACAAAAATAGGTTCAACAACTAAATATTGAAACCAGAAACAGAAAAATGAACGAATATAAGAATAGTTCGAAAAGGAACGAATGAAAGACACTACGTATATCGTAAATGTAGTTGTCATCGCTTTTTTTTTTTGTATGGTTAAACAAAAGCTAGGGTTTAAAATTGATATATAAATGTATACCACTACATGGACTAAGCTGCTTTCGTGATATCCCGATATTCCAAGACAATTACTGTAAAGATGTTCCAATTCTGTCAGGAAAGGCTCGTTGTTTTTTGAAAAAAAAAAAAAAGCCATCTAGAAATTCAAAGTATTTTGTTGATAATATTTTTTATTGGGGCCTAGAATTATCATCGTGAAACTTGAATGTAACCTGAAAAAACTATTTTGAAATAGTGCAGAAGCAAAACTATTTATGTTGTTAAAAAGTTCTGTTCAAAATAAATTTAAAACAAAAACAAAAAAACTTGTCATGTGTGTTTAAAAAAAAATATATGATTATTTAAAACTGTTAACTTTTGAAATACCAATTAATTGTTTATATATTGTTATCATGGTAACGTAACGGTGTTCCTTTAATGTGATATAGGCTTCAAGTTTATCTTGCCACCTAAACTGTATTTTTTTTATTAAATTAATATTTGTTTATCCAGTCAATAATCGAAAACATAGATATTATATAGTTATGTTTTCGTATATGCAATGTAACGCTAGGTGTGTCAGAAATTTCGTGAAAAATATTGAATAATTCCACCCCGTCTTTCCAAGCTTATAACTCCTCGAAAAATGTAATTCAAGCCCTAATGTTTTTTTTTTTTCAATTAAAGGAGTAAGGACCAAGGTTTCATAAAAACAAAAACAAAAACAAACAAAAAAACCCAAACAAACAACGTGGTTTAAAAAAAAGGTTTTAAACTTCGGACTTTACAGGTAAATTTCTAAAAAAACACTACTTTTTTTGTTTTAAATTTGAATATATTATTTATTGATCTTTTATCTTCAATTTGTGATATATAAAACTTTGGTGAGTAAATTAATTATTTACTTTTTAATAGACATTTCGAAATGGAAGGGGTGAATTAATTCGACCCCCTGTCTTTCCAAGCTTATAACTACTCGAAAAATGTAATTCAAGCCCTAATTTTTTTCAATTAAAGGAGCAAGGACCGAGGTTTCATTAAAAAAAGAAGAAAAGAAAAAACAAACAACGTGTTTTAAAAAAAAAAGTTTTAAACTTCGAACTTTACAGGTAAATTTCTAAAAAACACTACTTTTTGTTTTAAATTTGAATATATTATTTATTGATCTTTTATCTTCAATTTGTGATATCATTCAACCACGGTAGTGGTTGAATATATGCTTAAGTCCGAAATGGAATGAATCGAGACACATTCAAACCCCCACCACTAATTCCGTTCGCAACCAAATTTCAAACAGGTTATATATTTGGATAGAACACATCATTAGCTACATTTTGAAAAAAAAAATTCGAAAATTGGTTCAGTAGAAAAAAAGTTACAACAAAATATGTGGGTTCACAAACAGGAGAGTAAGTACATAAGTGACTAACGCTTTTTTTTATTTTGCATAACTTTTTTTTGTATATAAATATTTTTTACTGCGATTTTGCCAATATGACATGTTAGCGTAACGGTTAGAGTACCGGGGGTTAAAAAACCGAACTTTAAAAGAGGATTCAGCATACAGTTCCATAGTAAAGGTGATAAAATCCCACTTTGGGGGTTCATTTAACTACTTTCCTGTTAACAGTTGCCCTCAGTAGTTCTACTTGAACTGTTCTGTGCCTCACCATATACTCAATCCATCGAATGAGTACTGGTGGCACATTGAGTTCTCGTAGCAACTTGAACATACTACTGAAGGGTATGTTGTCAAAAGCTCCAACAATATCTAAAAAGACACCGAGTGCCATCTTCTTTTTTGTTAGTTTACGCTCTATACAGATCACGAATTCATGAACCGCAGTCTCGGTAGAGACCCTGGCCCGGAACTACTGTGATTGAATGATAAATATTGCATAAATGTGTGTTTGAGAGCTAATTTTTTTGGACAATCATTAATAAATATTATAAATTTATATATTAATACAATAGCAATGCCTGGAAAAAACATGTATTATATGGAAAAATGCGCGCATGAAAAGTAATATTCTTAAGACTTTATTAAACCTGGAAAAGTAAAGGACAAGAAATTCAACCTGGAAAAGTAAAGAACAAGATATTCTAGTAAAGTAAAAAATAAGAATTTTTTAGACTTAAAATATTGCAGCTAAAAAATGAATTAAATGATCCTAATTATGATATAATAAAATTATTAATTTTTATGTAAATTATAAAATTATTAATTCCATCTACTAACTAACTAACTAATGAATTAATTTTATTCAAACAATTTTCACTACATAAATATATGCAAATAATAGGGGGGAAATAAGTTCAATCCAGCGACTGACACCCTTTCTAACTGAACAATAAACAACAAGATATGCAAATAATAAATAAAATATTTATCAATATTCAAATTTTATTTTTAGCTGCAATATTTTAAGTCTAAAAAATTCTTATTTTTTACTTTACTAGAATATCTTGTTCTTTACTTTTCCAGGTTTAATTTCTTGTCCTTTACTTTTCCAGGTTTAATAAAGTCTTAAGAATATTACTTTTCATGCGCGCATTTTTCCATATAATATAAAACTTTGGTGTGTAAATTAATTATTTACTTTTTAATAGACACTTGAAAATGGGGGGGGGGTGAATTAAAAAACGTTTGTCTAAAATATTATATTCAGTTTATTGGAAAGAGCATAAAATTTCACATTGACCCTGAAAATATCGTAAAAATTGAATCAATAGAAAAATTTTGATAGATTTTTAAAGTTTAAAAATTGAAAAATACTGAGCTAGTAAAATTCAATTAATTTCATTACTAAATTCATTCATTAAAAAATAAAAATTAAAATTCTATTACTTTTAAAACAACTTTAATATTTTATTTTGCCAGTATAATCCATAAAGAAAATAAACAACCCACTTTTAAAAGAGAAATTATGAGTTTTTTTATATTTTATTTGCAGTTTCGTGTTAGGGGTATCAAAAATTCCTACAAAAATTCTGATACACCTAATGTAACGCTCGGTTTTGGAAACGTAAGATTTTTTGTATGAAATTAATATTTGTTTATCTAATCGGTTAAAGAAATAAAATATATAGATTTTATATTCATATATTTGAGTTAACGTCTGAAATTGTCTTATAATTAAAGCAAAAAGTGACGTCGGAAATTCTTAGTATTTTAAAAATAAAAATAAATTCAAGCATTCCTTGAAAGTAATAATTGTTTATATAATCCGGGGGAAAAAATAATAACAAAAACATAGGTATGTCTTTGTATATTTGATGTTAGAGGCGTTGCAAGGGGAGGGCGGAGGGGGCGGTCCGCCCCGGGCGGCACGTGTCATAGAGCGGCATTTTGAGAGGGTAAAAATAGAAAATAAGTAAAAGCTAATAAAATATCGGAAATTTTATAATGAAAAGGTTGTAAAAAAATCGGAACTTGTGGAAGTATTGAGATAAGAAAAATGTGTCCCTATTATGACCGGCACATGCCAGAGGGCGGCATTCTGAGAGGGTAAAAATAGAGAGGGGGGAGCGGCAAATCTTACGACCGCCCCGGGCGGCAAAAATTGTTGCTACGCCACTATTTGAAGTTAATGATTAAAATGCTTAATTTTTATAAAAATTAAAAGAAACGCATGCATTCGAAAAATTGTGCAGTGTACGAACCGATGGTTCGTACACTGCTTTGCATGGTATTTGTGCAGTGTACGAACCAATGGTTCGTACACTGCACAAAACCATGCTGAAATAATGTTATTTAGGAAGCCATTCAGACAGCCATTTAGGAAGCCACATCAGGAGAGGATTGTCTACAAATCTGCACTTTCACGTAATAATTTAATGAAAAAATACCATAAAATTGCAATTTAACTTTGAAATCCTATCTGAAATGTGACATATTGCGTACACTGCAAAAACACCGACTTTTCTTTGAAATTAATTCTTTATCTAATCGGTAAAAGAATTAAAAAAGATACATAGGTATGTTATGTCCCTTGGATCGGTGGGAGTTGTCCCCCTTTGTTCAATGTTTATAATGTAAACTCTCAGACGTAAACGTGAATAAACGAGACTTGGTCAGTCGGCCATGTTGGTCTGAACGGTCACAGATCCTTGTCCTGTTATTATTAATAGAAACCTGGCATAACATGGTGTCAGAACAAGGGATTTACTAACAAATGTGAGCAAAATACGGGGAAAGAGTTATACTAAATATCGAGCCTAAGAGCCGTTAAAAAAAAAAAAAAGAAAGAAATATGTGAAGTTCCATAATAACCCCCCAGTATGAATAGCCACGTGAGTCCACCAGAGCCCTTTCCATTCGACCAACCCGAGTCATGGGAAAAATGGATACGACGGTTCAACCGTTACCGGACAGTGTCCAGCCTTGACGAAAAACCAAATGCTTGTCAAGGGGACACCCTAATATATTGTATGGGTGATAAAGCCAAAGACATTTTCGCCACATTCAAACTTGCACCCGAGGAAGCCCAGAACTTCAATATAGTGGTAGCAAAGTTCAATGACCATTTCAAGGGTGATACGAACGTAATTTATGAATGGGCCAGATTCAACCGAAGGTGTCAAGAGGAAGGTGAGTCCATTGATTCATTCATCACTAACCTCCACACACTAGCTAAAAACTGCAATTTTCGAGACCTGCACGAGGAATTAATTCATGATAGAATTGTAGTTGGGTGCACAGATCCTAAGCTATCACTAAGTCTGCAAATGATTCCGGACCTCACCTTGGATGGGGCCATCAGACGCGCACGACAGAGTGAAACAATAAAATCACAACAGCATCTCCAGCGGTCCCCAGAACATATCGTTGGTGAAGATCCAGCTGACAATAATATTGCAGTCCACTACGTTAGTGTCAACTGAATTCACAGACAAGGTCAGGGTAAACACATGACAAGACCCGGGCGAGAACTGCACTACGAAAATCGACAAAAAAATGAGCGCACACAGCAGTATAGACCAGAGGCTGAGTGCCACCACTGTGGTAACAAAACCCAACACCAGAGACGCACGTGTCCTGCCATCTCAGCCACCTGCCACAATTGTGGTAGGGTTGGCCACTATGCTCAGTGCTGCCGCACACGAAAGCTGCATGAAATCAAACCTAGCTCAGATGACTGTGAAAGCGATCAGAATGCGTACCTTGATGTTCTGACGGTATCAGAGATCAGCATAAGTAAGCCTTGGCGAACCAATATCGCCATCAATGGAGTGCCACTGAAATTCAAGCTGGACTCTGGGGCGGATGTGACCGTGATTCCAGAGCACATATATAAGTTACGGAGAGACCTACCAGATCTCTCAGATACCCACAAAATTCTTCATGGTCCAAGACGTATTCCACTCAAAGTAACTGGACTGGTCACTGCAACTGTCTCGCATGAAGATCTTTCAGCAGAACAGAGGATATTTATTATCCCCAATCTCGAGGAGCCACTGTTAGGAAGGCCAGCCATCGAAGCACTTAAGCTTGTAACTGTCCACCCAAACTTACATACCATCAGCAGCCAGAAACGCCCATTCGACCCAAAAATAGAAATGCCAGACTTATTCACATACCTAAGCACATTTGGAGAAGAATGTACCATACTCTTACATCCGGATGCGAGTCCATACTCAGTACCCACACCACGACGCGTACCACTACCCTTGATGGAGAAAACACGGGCTGAGCTCCAGAGAATGGAGAAACTGGGGGTCATAAGCAAGGTTGACACACCCACCGAATGGTGTTCCCCCATGGTTGTAGTACCAAAAGCAAATGGAACGATTAGGATATGCGTAGATCTCACAAATCTCAATAAGTGCGTAAAACGTGAACTTCACATGCTCCCCACGGTCGACCACCTTTTGGCTCAGTTAGGGGAAGTAAAAATCATGAGCAAGTTGGATGCCAACAGCGGGTATTGGTAGATTCCACTTTCATCAGAATCTCGTTCACTGACGACCTTCATAACTCCATTCGGACGATACCAATTCAACCGCCTCCCGTTTGGTATTTCATCAGCGAGTGAGATCTACTAGAGACGCAAGTCACAAGTACTAGAGACCGAAATCGGAGCCATATGCATGCAAGATGATGTTTTAATATATGAAAAAACCCAACAAGAACATGATGTCCGGCTGAAGAGCACACTGAAAAAAATTCAGGCTGCTGGTATTATGCTCAATTCGGGAAAATGCGAAATATCCAAGTCGTCAGGAAAATTTCTTGGACATATACTCAATGCTGACAGCCTGCGACCTGATCCGGAAAGGCTCACTGGTATCTCGAAATTCCAAACACCAACGAACATGATAGAAACCCGCCGGTTCTTAGGGATGGTGAACCAATTAGGAAAATTCATTCCAAACCTAGCAGACATGACTAAACCATTAAGGGATTTATTGAGTCATAAATATGCTTGGGACAATGCACAGCAGGATGCATTCTCCTCCATCAAGAAAGCATTGTGTTTAGCACCTGTGCTATGCCTGTACAATCCATCAAGTGAGACTGTGGTTTCTAGTGACGCTTCATCTAATGGGCTGGGAGCAGTATTATTACAACGACAGGATGACACAAAATTACATCCCATCGCCTACGCTTCACGAGCCATGTCAGAAACTGAAACTCGTTATGCACTGATAGAAAAGGAGGCCCTAGCAATAACATGGGCTTGTGAACGCTTTTCAGACTATCTTGTCGGACTACACTTCACAGTGGAGACAGATCACAAACCACTGGTGCCACTACTAGGTACTAAGGACCTCAGTGAACTTCCAGCAAGGATACAGAGGTTTCGAATACGTTTAATGAGGTATGCATACACAATTCGCTATGTCCCTGGTAAGGAACTATACACAGCTGATGCTCTGTCAAGAGCGGTATCTGACAACAGACCCACCAAACAAGACAAGGACCTCGAAGAGTTAGCAACAGCGTTCGTCCACACCATGATGGAATCTTTACCTGCCACAGAAAAACGTCTGAAAGAGCTGGAGGAAGCCACTAAAACTGATGAAATCAGCAACTGCATATTACAATATGTAAGAAATGGCTGGCCATCAAAGGATCATGTCCCAGCATCAATTAAACCCTATTGGGCCTACCGTGGCAGCATCACGTGTGAGAATGGATTACTGATGTATGGCACACGAATCATAATCCCATCGCTACTGAGACCGACTATTATTGCCAAAATCCACTCTGGTTATCAGGGAATTACCAGGTGCAGACAAAGAGCTCGCCAGTCCGTATGGTGGCCAGGACTATCTGAACCAATCAAAAGAACTGTAGAAAACTGTCCAAGATGCGCCGAGCTAAGACACCAACCGCCTGAACCCCTCATGACAACTGAGCTTCCAACAAGACCATGGAACACTGTAGCCTCTGATCTGTTTGAGTTGAAAGGCAGCAGTTATGTCATACTTGTCGACTACTTCTCTCGATATGCAGAAATCGCCATGCTTACATCAATGACTTCCAGCACAATGATACAGAGTTTTAAAGCTATTTTTGCCAGACATGGGGTACCTGTCATCCTAAGAACAGACCCAGGAAGCCAGTACACTTCGAAGGACTTTGCCAAGTTCGCAAATGACTGGGGTTTCCAGCACGTTACAAACAGTCCCCGCTATTCCCAAAGCAACGGAGCTGCAGAAGCCTGTGTGAAAACAATGAAGAGAATGTTAAAGAAGGCAAAAGACCCATATCTTTCTTTGCTTGCACACAGAGCGACACCAATGGACTGTCAGTTTAGTCCCAGCGAACTGTTAATGGGCCGACGTCTGAGGACAAACGTCCCAACTCACCCGGATCTACTAAACCCCAGTTGGCCCGATCTTGAGAATTTTAGACAGAGGGAAAGGAACCAGAAGGCTCAACAGCAACTCACACACCGCCTATCAAAAAAAAGCTAAAGAGCTACAACCACTCGAAAATGGCACACCGGTATGGGTCAGAAGCTCCAACCCCCCAAACCAGGAAGGCATCGTTGTTGGAATGGCAAATACACCACGTTCCTACATTCTACGGACCAAAGAAGAAGGGACAATAATCCAACACAATCGACGACACATTGTACCCAAACCACCAGAAATGGTCGAGGCTCACACATCGGAGACCCATGAAGACAGTCATCTACCTAGGAAAGAAACAGTCAAAACAGCATGCCCCACTCTCACCTCTCAAGAGTATACAACAACCAGATCTGGGCGTCAGTCAAGACCACCTATTAAACTAGACCTATAATATATGTATATACAAATATATCTATATATAAAAGTAAATAAATGAACTCTTTTCTTTTAATAGATATAGCAAGTGTGTGTGTGTGTGTGTGTGTGTGTGTGTGTGTGTGTGTGTGTGTGTGTGATAGAGAGAGAGAGAGAGAGAGAGAGAGAGAGAGGCCATATAGTAAAAGAACATTAAACATTATTAAATAAAATAAAAAAGGGAGATGTTATGTCCCTTGGATCGGTGGGAGTTGTCCCCCTTTGTTCAATGTTAATGTAAACTCTCGGACGTAAACGTGAATAGACGAGACTTGGTCAGTCAGCCATGTTGGTCTGAACGGTCACAGATCCTTGTCCTGTTATTATTAATAGAAACCTGACATAACAAGGTATGCTTTCATATAGTTGAATTAATGCATGAAAAAAAAAGCACGCAATTGGAATATTAGAATTTATGTAATGATGTACGATCCATGCTGAAAGGATACTGTTATTAAGAAAGTCATTCTTAACATAGGGAGTTATTTGGAGAAAAGAAACTTATCTCCAGGAAATTTAACGAAAAAATATTTAAATATACTTACAATATTATGATGTCGATTGGCACTTGAATCGATGTGGGGGTAGATTAACGGAAACTATTTATAGAGTTTATTTTTTATTTTTAAGTTTATTTAATTTGCGTGGAACGTCTGTTTGTGTTTCATTGATCGCTTTTGTGTCAACCGATCATGTGTTATAATAATATTGTAACGGTGTTTGGATTTTAAGAAGTAGCAGACGGCAATTTGAATATTTTAGCGGAATTTCCGCAGTGTAGGAATCGAACCTGAATACAATTTTTATTTATTTATTTTTTTATTAATTTTTTTTTTTTTTTTGCAAAGTCTTATCAACAAAAATAATTATTCTACTGTAAACGAAGTGTTTACTGAGCACATGTATTTCTATAATAGATATAAAATATAAAATTCCTGATACATTTTAATCGATTTCAGTTGTAGCAGGAACAAATAGAACTCTTTTCTTGTGCGTCAGTGCCTCCCCAGACTGTGCGATATGGCAAATACTGACCAATCAGAGGCATAGCGCAGAGACCTTCCTTACCCCCTAAGGAACTCTAACTGCTTCCATTCCGGACGAGAAAAACTCCTCCTTTTTCCAGCCAGACGCCAAAGAGAGCAGACCTGTTCCCTCGCCCTCCCTCTCTGCCTAGACCGTTATCGACGATTCCCACTTGGGAATAACTACCGGGCAAAGGCAGACAAGTTTTATCCGAGTTATATCTTTTGGGCATCTTAGCCTGACTCGCTTCAATAAACCTTTTCCTTGTTAAGTTTTACGGAGTTGTTTATTTGTTTATTCAGTAGCTAGTGTCGAATTATTTATTTTATTAGGGGTGTCCAAAAAGCACTAACTTAACTCCCTAAACGGTATATATATTTTTTATTATTTAGAAATAAACCTGTACTTTGTGATGGCAAAAAATATCGGAAAAATTTAAAATAATAAAAATGCACGCATGTGGAATGTTAGAATTTTTGGTACTTGTGCAATGTACAAACTATACTGAAAGAATGTTATTATTTAGAAAGTCATTCTTAACATGGGGAGGGATGCTTTTTAACAGTTTTGCACTTTCACGTAACGCTATAATAAATAAAAAGGTACCATAAAAGTTTAATGTAACTTAGAAATCCTATCTGAATATAACACGGTGCGGATATTGTAAAAAAAAAAAAAGTAAAAATAAAAAATATTTCTTTGAAAGTAATAATTATTTATCTAATCGGGCAAACCCGGTTCTCCAACTTCCAACGTAGACCCCTACTACCATGTCTCCTTCTCCAACATCAGGGGTCTACATTCTAACCTTCCAGAGGTTGAAGCCCAATTACAGGAGACTAAATCAGACCTTTTATTTTTAAGCGAAACTAGAAGAGTTCGCAATTAAAGGATACTCTAAGCTAACTTCTAAATCTGACCCCCAAGATCGCCATGGGCATGGAATATGTGCCTATATTAAAGATGGCTTTCCATGTGGTAGGGACATCTCCAGAGAAGATCCTAACTTACCCTATATGTGCTTCCAGGTTGCACTTGCTCACACTACTGCATTTATATTTAATCTGTATCACCCCCACAACAGCGGAGTTACTATCTTTAAAAGCATATCTGAGAAAATTGACCAAGTCCTATCTGCTTATCCTTCAGCAAACATTCACGTATGTGGAGACTTCAATGTTCATAACGGAGAATGGTTGACCCACTCAAACAAGACCGATGATGAGGGGAGGTTCTGTTATGATTTCTCCATTGCTTATGACCTCACTCAGATTGTTCACGAACCAACCCGTGTGCCCGACAATGACGGCCAGTATGCGAGTCTACTAGACCTTTTTCTCACAACTTGCCCTGAACTATGTTCAGTTTCCGTTCTGTCTCCTTTTGGATCTTCTGACCACTCAGTTGTATCAATAAGGATAAAAATGAAATGTAATAAGTCCCCAGACGTACTTCTCCATCATACAGTATATCGATACACTAAGGCTGACTGGGATAGCTTCCATACATTTATATCGGATCTACCTCTGTGTTCCGTGTTTAAAAAGGATGTGTCTTCTATAGTATCAGACCTGATGGAATAGTTAATTGTAGGTATAGACTGTTTCATACCCTCAAAAAATTTCCAGGAAAAGTCTAACAGCCAGCCATGGTTCTCTCCAAAATGTGCTGCTGCCATTGCACACAGAAATCACTTTTTCCATGGCTTCAAACGTTATAGATGTATGGAAACTAAAGCCGCTTTCAGGACTGCCAGCAACCATTGTAAGAAAGTAATAAAGAACGCAAGAGAGTTGTATGCTCAGTCCGTGAAGTCCAAAGTAGCTGAGCAGCGGCTTGATTCCCACCAGTTTTGGCAAATAGCAAACAGAATCCTGAACAGAAGCGTGGACTCTATCCCAACTATCATTAATGGACCTGAGGTAATCTCGTCAGCATCAGACAAAGCAAAACTCTTTGTCAAGAACTTTGCAGCTAATTCTACCCTTTGCGACCAAGGCCGCCAACCCCCAATATTTCCTCCTGTATCAGAAAACATGCTATGTGATATACAAATATCTGTACGTGATGTTGCCAAGCTAATCAAAAACCTTGATTCCAGTAAAGCAACCGGCCCTGATGGTATTCCAATTATAGTACTCAAAAAGCTTTAACCAGAACTAGCGCCCATACTTATAGTTATATCTCATAGGATTAGCAAATCTCTCGACGGAGGTAACCTTTCTAGGACAATTGATCTTGACATATCTAAGGCCTTTGATAGGGTGTGGCATAAAGGTTTACTTCACAAGATCTCTCAATTATTAAATCATTTCTTTCTGATAGGTTCATAAGAGTAGTAGTTGAGGTGCAAAAATCAGAAGCTCACAGTATTAATGCTGGAGTCCCTCAGGGATCCATCCTGGGCCCAACTCTTTTCTTGATCTACATTAATGATCTTCCAAATCACATCCTTACATCATTTGTAGACATTTATGCTGATGACACTACTATTTATGGTAGCACATCCTAAGACAGTAAACAACCAAGTTCTCTCCGATTCTCTCTCCTCTGAGCATGTGGTACAATGGGGAAAGGAGTGGCTTGTTACTATTAATGCATCTAAAACCAAACTTCTATCTTTACATCATCAATATTCTGATCCACATCTGGCATCAATTGAAATGAATGGCTCTCATCTTCAAGAGGCCTCAAGTTTTGACAAGTTTCTGGGCTTGAGCGTTACTCCTGATCTTAAATGGAACATGTACATCAAATCTGTCGCCAAGGCCGCTGGAAAAATGGTGGGATCTTTCTATCGATCAAGTAGATATCTCACTGCTGATGCAATTTTCTATCTATATAAGAGCCAGGTACGTCCAAGGATGGAATACTGTTGCCACATCTGGGCAGGAGCTGCTAGAAAGGACTTGTCTTGCCTTGATAGAGTTCAAAATAGACTTCGTAGCCTATCACAGAAGAGATGTTGCGAGTTTGTTTCTGATGTATCGTTATTTTCATGGAAAGTGTTCAACTGAGCTTCAAAAACCGTGGAAATTAATAAATTAGAATTGATTTATAACTACTCACGTGATTTATTTTTGAATTAAAAATTGAAAGCTTTTTTAGTACTCTTGCATAATTTGACCCGAATTCTCATGATTTTCCGTCAAGCTCTGTCGGAAATTCATCCTCTTTCAGATAAATTTGACGCAAAAGTAACTAGCCTGAAAAAAATAAAAGCATGAAATAAAAAAGGGAGGGTAAAAAATAAAATATAAAGGTCTTGTTTCAAAACGAAGAAGAGATTTTATTCACTATAAAATTAGTTGCAAATTTTTCCCATTGCGGGCATTAAATTCAAAGAACGCCAAGGTAACATATAATGAAAAAAATAACGCTGGTTCTTATAATGAAAATGTCGTATCAATGAACAAACACAATATTATGATTCAAAATAGTAGTTCCTAATCACACTCTCATATGTAATAAATTTTAGGAACATACTCACAAATTGAAAGCAGTCAGGCACGTGCCTTTTTCTTTTTTTCTCAATTCAAAGTCCTTTAAAATTTACACTCCTTCCATTTACGTGCATACTGTAGCCATGCAAATAAGTCCTTAGAAGTTCGCTTTCAGCGCGTCCGGGTATTCTTGCTGGGTATTCTTCTTTGAAGGAGGCTCGTCGAAATTCCATATTCAGCGCCAGGCAATGAAACCACATCCAATATCCTTGTCGCCGGAATTTCAAAAGAGGCCGAATTTTGCGCTGGGTTCGTGACGTCATCAAGGAGCTAGCATTTCCGTTTTCTTCAAATTAAAGGGAGTTTCATACAATACGAAATTAAGAATCAAAAGATACGAAATACAGAAAATCAAATATAAGAACCAGAATAAAAAATATAATAAAAGTAAACAGGGGGGATGCACTATTATTGGTACAAAAAAATTCCAAGAGACCAGATCGGGCGAGAGCGGCAATCACCGGTGTCAGCTGAGCGGCATAATAGATGCAGACTAGGGAAAAAAGCAAAACAAACCGAAAAAAATATAAATGCAAATTATCAAAAAATAACAAAAAACCTACCTTGAAAAAAG
The DNA here is from genome assembly GCF_053919585.1 of Euprymna scolopes. NCBI lineage: Eukaryota > Metazoa > Mollusca > Cephalopoda > Sepiida > Sepiolidae > Euprymna > Euprymna scolopes. The sequence goes on along the minus strand of NC_136484.1, from coordinate 84,621,431 downwards.
CAAATATGTTTATTTAATTCATTTTAGTATTTTTTTTTTTTTTTTTTGCAAAATATTTATCAACAGCTACGGTGTAAAAGTCATGTAAATATTGTTATCTTCAAGAAAAGGTTGTTTACCCATATAAATGTTAGATGTGTTACCTGAGTGTAGTTGCCGGAGGTGAGGATGCTCTTCCAACAGCCAAGAAGAACAATAGCCTTGTGGTTATTTATACTATGTAATAAGTCCTCTGACGTACCTCTCCATCATACAGTATATCGATACACTATGGCTGACTGGGATAGTTTCCGTACATTTATATCGGATCTTCCTCTGCATTCCATGTTTAAAAAGGATGTGTCTTCTATAGTATCAGACCTGACAGAATGGTTAATTGTAGGTATAGACAATTTCATACCCTCGAAAAAGTTCCAGCAAAAACCTAACAGCCAGCCATGGTTTTCTCCAGAATGTGCTGCTGCTATTGTGCACAGAAATCACTTTTTCCACTGCTTCCAACGTAATAGATGTATGGAAACTAAAGCCGCTTTCAGGACTGCCAGCAACCATTGTAAGAAAGTAATAAAGAACGCAAGAGAGTTGTATGCTCAGTCCGTCAAGTCCAAAGTAGCTGAGCAGCGGCTTGGTTCCCACCAGTTTTGGCAAATTGCAAACAGAATCTTGAACAAAAGTGTGTGCTCCATCCCAACTATCATCAATGGACCTGAGGTAATCTCGTCAGCATCAGACAAAGCCAAACTCTTTACCAAGAACTTTGCATCTAATTCGACCCTTTGCGACCAAGGCTGCCAACTCCCAATATTTCCTCCTGTATCAGAAAATACACTATGTGATATACAAATATCTGTATGTGATGTTGCCAAGCTAATCAAAAACCTTGATTCTAGTAAAGCAACCGGCCCTGACGATATTTCAATTATAGTACTCAAAAAACTTCAACCAGAACTACCACCCATACTTACAAAACTGTTTAAACGTTGTCTTAAGGAGAATTGCTTCCCATCACCCTGGAAAATCTCATCAGTATGCCCTGTATTTAAGAATTCAAGTGATGGTTCATCCCCCTCTCAATACAGGCCAATAAGTCTCCTGTGCGTCATGAGTAAGTTGCTGGAATCTGTGTTAAATAGAGAAGTAATCAACCATCTCAGCATAAATAACCTTCTTAGTGACACACAATATGGTTTCCGTTCTGCTAGATCTACAGCAGATGTGCTTACAGTTATATCTCATAGGATTAGCGAAGCTCTCGACACAGGCAACCTTTCTAGGGCAATTGCTCTTGACATATCAAAGGCCTTTGATAGGGTATGGCATAAAGGTTTACTTCACAAGATCTCCAGCTATGGTATTGCTGAAAATGTCTTCTCAATTATTAAATCATTTCTCTCTGATAGGTTCATAAGAGTAGTAGTTGATGGGCAAAAATCAGAAGCTCACAGTATAAATGCTGGAGTCCCTCAGGGGTCCATCCTGGGCCCAACTCTTTTCCTGATCTACATTAATGATCTTCCAAATCACATCCTTACATCATTCGTAGACATTTTTGCTGATGACACTACCATCTATGGTAGCACATCTAAGACAGTAAACGACCAAGTTCTCTCCGATTCTCTCTCCTCTGATCTTGATCACGTTGTTCAATGGGGAAAGGAGTGGCTGGTTACTTTTAATGCATCTAAAACCAAGCTTCTATCTTTACATCATCAACGTTCTGATCCCCATCTGGCATCAATTGAAATGAATGGCTCTCGTCTTGGGGAGGCCTCAAGTTTTGACAGGCTTCTGGGATTGACCTTTACTCCTGATCTTAAATGGAATACGTACATCAAATCTGTTGCCAAGGCCGCTGGAAAAATGGTCGGATCCTTCTATCGATCCAGTAGATATCTCACTGCTGATGCAATTCTCTGTCTATATAAGAGCCAGATACGTCCAAGGATGGAGTACTGTTGCCACATATGGGCAGGAGCTGCTAGAAAAGACTTGTCCTGCCTTGATAGAGTTCAAAATAGACTTCGGGGCTTGGTGGGAGATGTCCTTTTCTCTTCGCTGCAACCTCTGTCTCACAGAAGAGATGTTGCGAGTTTGTCTCTGCTTTATCGTTATTTTCATGGAAAGTGTTCGACTGAGCTTCAATTTATGGTCCCCCCTCGCCAAACTTTTTCAAGAAACACTAGACTAGCTGAAAACATTATCAATAATTTTCCCCACTCTTTATCTGTACCTAAACCTAAACATAGATTCCATCATCAAAGCTTCTTTCTTAGAACTGCACGCCTGTGGAATTGTCTTCCGTTTTCCTGCTTTCCAGCTTTCTATAATATGGTTGTCTTCAAGTCCAACGTGAACAAGTTTCTGATGAGCCGTTCCACTTAGGTTAACAAATTTACCGAATTTCCATTACTATCGATTACTATATTGTCCTTTTGACTACTGTACACTCTTTAACCCTTATCCTTGAGTGGCCTATCGGCCTTGATAAGTGGTGACGTCTATGTAAAAAAAAAAAAAAAAAAAAAGGTAATTGTTATAAAAACCTTCCTCCTTTGTGAAGAGTACTTCATTCCTTTTTTTTATGTTACTATGGTTACAAGACCTGAGAAGATGGTCGCGAAGAAGATTGTATTTTTTTCGCAACCTCACTTCAGGTTAGCTACTATTAGTTATATGATTTTTTTTTTCCAACAATTTGTGAAAAAAATACAATTCTAGGCTGGTGCTGCCTGGGAACATGGCCAATCTACCAACTTCTCGTATCGAATTTGAGGTTCCTTATAGGAACACTGGAGTGGACTTCACAGCACATTTTTGGGTGAAGGAGGGTAACAGTGAGAAAAAAATGTATCTGTTGTTGTTCACTTGTTTGAGTGTAAGAGCAGTGCATATAGAGGTGGTGCCAGACATGAGTATATTGTCCTTTTTTCAGGCTCTAGTCAGATTTACTAATGCACATGGTGTTCCAGAGTCGATTCTCAGTGACAACACGAAAACCTTTCTGGGTAGTGGTAGACTGTTTAAGCGCCTTTGTCTTCTCCAGGACTACCAGGCCAAATTTGGGTCATGTAACATTAAGTGGGAGACAATTCCTCTATTTTCCCCTTGGGTTGGAGGAGTATGGGAGCGTAGCATCAAGACTTTAAAATCTTGCCTATACAAGGTTATTGGTAGGGGTAAGGTAGCTTATTATACCTTCCTAACTATTGTCTCAGATATTCAGCGGGCTGTAAACAACAGGCCCCTTACTTATCAAGAGTCCACTGACAGGCAACCAATGATTATCACACCCAATATTTTTATTAGACCCAATAAAAACCCTGGTCTATCATTACCATTGGGAAGAGATGATCTCTCCACCGTGGTTCCTCCCAGCCGGAGAATGTTGATCGAGACGATTGAATTGCGAGATGAATTTTGAGAACTGTGGTACAAGGAGTACCTCCTTGATCTAAGAGGAAGAACGCTAGGAAGATCTCAGATACCATTCCAGAATCGCATTAAAAGAAATGATGTAGGCTTGGTCAAGAGCCCTTTAAAACCACAACCCTTTTGGATGTTGGGTACTATACTTGATGTTCTCCCAGGACAAGATGGAGTTGTGAGGACAGCTCATGTCAGACAGGGCGATGGCTTGAACGTCCATTCGCTAAAGAATTTATATCCAATAGAAATTTTGCAATCTGATGATGATCTTGAGGAAAGTGAACCAAGTCACGCGGGTGCATTGTCGCCTATTGCTGCAGGTAGCAGTCAAAATCAGGAATCCTCTGGTTCATTTTCGGAAGGAGATGGTTTGGTTGTGTCCTGCCTGCAATAGACCGCCAGGGAACCAAGATATGATATGCTGCAATTCCTGTGATGAGTGGTATCATTTTGAGTGTGTTGGAATTGACTTGGCTCCACCCGCTAGACAGAAATGGTATTGCAGTGATTGTACACCTCGAAAGAGACGAAGGGGTAGACCTAGTCTATTACCTGCCCAATAGGAGTAGTCTTGGGTATGACTATAAACTACAACCGACAGCAGAGCCTTGGCTAAGGGACAGAATGAGGGCATCCTGAACCACTGTTACCTCCAGGTGGCACTTTTTTTTTCTTTTTTTTTTTTTTTACATGGGTGTCACCACTTATCAAGGCCCAGAGGCCACTCAAGGATAAGGGTTAATAGGTATACATTAGTCATTGTGATTTTAGCATATTAAACAGTGGGAATTTTGTAACTTGGATTACTTAGGGGGACGATTCAATTAGAACTTGTTCACATTGGACTTTTTCTTTTTTTTTTTTTCATAGGTATCAACACATTATCAAGGCCAAGAGGCCACTCAAGGATAAGGGTTAAAGAGTGTACAGTAAAAATTGGACAATATAATAATCATTAGTAATGAAAATTTGTTAAATTTGATAACTTATATGGAACGGCTCATCAAGAACTTATTTACGTTAGACTTGAAGACAACCATATTGTAGTCAGCCGGAAAGCAGGAAAACGGAAGACAATTCCACAGGCGTGCAGTTCTAATAAAAAAGCTTTGTTCATGGAATCTACATTTAGGTTTAGGCACAGATAAAGAGTGGGGGGAATTATTGATAGTGTTTACAGCTAGACGAGTGTTTCTTGTGAAAGTTTTGCGAGGGGGGACCATAGATTGAAGCTCAGTCGAACACTTTCCATGAAAATAACGATACATCAGAGACAAACTCGCAACATCTCTTCTGTGAGATAGAGGTTGCAAGGAAGAGAAAAGGACATCTCCTACGAGGCTACGAAGTCTATTTTGAACTCTATCAAGGCAGGACAAGTCCTTTCTAGCAGCTCCTGCCCAGATGTGGCAACAGTATTCCATCCTTGGACGTACCTGGCTCTTATATAAATAGAGAATTGCATCAGCAGTGAGATATCTACTGGATCGATAGAAAGATCCGACCATTTTTCCAGCGGCCTTGGCAACAGATTTGATGTACGTGCTCCATTTAAGATCAGGAGTAATGGTCAAGCCCAGAAGCTTGTCAAAACTTGAGGCCTCCTGAAGACGAGAGCCATTCATTTCAATTGATGCCAGATGGGGATCAGAATGTTGATGATGTAAAGAGAGAAGCTTGGTTTTAGATGCATTAAAAGTAACCAGCCACTCCTTTCCCCATTGTACTACATGCTCAAGATCAGAGGAGAGAGAATTGGAGAGAACTTGGTCGTTTACTGTCTTAGATGTGCTACCATAAATAGTAGTGTCGTCAGCATAAATGTCTACAAATGATGTAAGTATGTGATTTGGAAGATCATTAATGTAGATCAGGAAAAGAGTTGGGCCCAGGATGGACCCCTGAGGGACACCGGCATTAATACTGTGGGCTTCTGATTTTTGCCCCTCAACTACTACTCTTATGAACCTATCAGAAAGAAATGATTTAATAATTGAGAAGACATTTCCAGCTATACCATAGCTAGAGATCTTGTGAAGTAAACCTTTATGCCATACCCTATCAAAGGCCTTAGATATGTCAAGAGCAATTGCCCTAGAAAGGTTGCCTCCGTCGAGAGATTTGCTAATCCTATGAGATATAACTGTAAGCACATCTGCTGTAGATCTAGCAGAACGGAAACCATATTGAGTGTCACTAAGAAGGTTATTTTTGTTGAGATGGTTGATTACTTCTGTATTTAACACAGATTCCAGCAACTTACTCATGACGCACAGGAGACTTATTGGCCTGTACTGAGAGGGGGATGAGCGATCACCTGAATTCTTAAATACAGGGCATACTGATGAAATTTTCCAGGGAGATGGGAAACTATTCTCCTTAAGACAACGTTTAAATAGTTTTGTAAGTATGGGCGCTAGTTCAGGTTGAAGTTTTTTGAGTACTATAATTGGAATACCATCCGGGCCAGTTGCTTTACTGGAATCAAGGTTTTTGATTAGCTTGGCAACATCACGTATAGATATACGTATATCACATAGCATGTTTTCAGATACAGGAGGAAATATTGGGGGTTGGCGGCCTTGATCGCAAAAGGTAGAATTAGCTGCAAAGTTCTTGACAAAGAGTTTGGCTTTGTCTGATGCTGGCGAGATTACCTCAGGTCCATTGATGATAGTTGGGATGGAGCACACGCTTCTGTTCAGAATTCTGTTTGCTATTTGTCAAAACTGGTGGGAATCAAGCCGCTGCTCAGCTACTTGACTGAGGCTTAGCACCTGTTAGTCCCCCTGCAGTTTTTTTTCTATGAATATATATATATATATATATATATATATATATATATATATATATAATGCACTTTTTTTTTTTTTTTTTTTTCTTTTGTTGGGTGAGTGTAGTGAATAATACATAACTTATCTGGGTACCTGGGTGTAGCTGCCGGAAGTGAGGATGCTCTTCCAACAGTCAAGAAGAACAATAGCCTTGTGGTTATTTATACTAATAGAGTAAGTTAATTGTTATAAAAACCTTCCTTGTGAAGAGTAACTTCATTCTTTTATTTTATGTTACTGTGGTTAAAAGACCTGAGAAGAAGGTCGCAAAGAAGATTGTATTTTTTTCGCAACCTCACTTCAGGTTAGCTACTCTCAGTTATATGATTTTTTTTTCCAACAGATGTAAGTACATTTTTTTTTGTTTTTCTTTAACCATATTTTTTTCGGTACTAGTGCACTTTTTGATCCGTGCTGAAATAATAAGGTTATTATTTAAAAAGCCATTCTTAACATGGGGAAGGGAGGGTATTTTGTACCTATTCTGTACTTTAACCTTACAATTGAATAAAAAAAACATATAAAACTGTAATTAAACTTGGAAATACGATTAAAAAAATAGCGCGGATCAGTAAGTGCACTAGCACCTTTTTTTCTTGTTTTTTATTTTATTTTCAAGACTTTTTGTTCAGTCAGGTTGTTTTTTTTAAGGGGGGGGATTACACAGAAATAGAAAAACGTTTTTTCTTTACAATAAATAGTGATTTTTTTTTTTTTTTTTACGGTTGTTAATTGCCGGCGAAAGAACTTTCTTGATATTTCCTTAGGAATCTTTTACTTTGGTCGACTGTTGATCGGCCATCGACAGCAAAGAAAGAGGTGATGGATGGGATAGAGGAAATGGAAGACAGCCCCCCAACCGGGTAGCTTTCGTAAATGTGATTTATGATGGAGACAAAAGGATCGTTTCCAAATTTTTGTCTCCACATAAATTCAAGTAAATATGTACCCAGAAGCTCCCGGCTGGTCCCACATTCTTGCTTGTTACGCTGTTTTGAGCCAGAGTGGTTCAAGGATTCTCCCTACATTATGTTTTCTTCGGTTGAATAGAGATTCATCAATTTCTACAGTGTGCTCTAGGCCTCCTATCTGCCGGGGATTCCTCAGGAAATACTCCTGACAAATTTCTCTCAGAAAGTTAATGATCCTGTGCAATGATACCCATTGTCTACATTGTCCATTGGTACACCGCCGGGAGAAGCCATCTTTTACGCACAATCTTTTTTTAGTAAACATTTGTGTTTACAATTGATGCAGTGTGCACCTCATTCTTTGGGAAAGCAATTTCTTTTCCTGATAATATGAGATTGTCTGCATCGGCGTTTCCATTTGTTTTTCTAGCATGCACAGATTTATTTCCTTGCCTGTGAGTTTTCTGTTTGGCAAGTCTTAAATGGGCCTACCCCATGCTCATATTTTACTCTGGCATTTTGATAAGATCAGGCCTAATGACATTGACAAAATTATCAGTGCTGAGCTCCCTGATCCTGAGGATAATCCTGTTCTCTTTCTGATTATTAAAACCCAGATGATTCATGGTTCATGTGGTTTCCTTAACCCCAAATCTCCTTGCATGGCTGATGGAAAATGTGCTAAAAGATATCCAAAGCAGTTTCTCTCGGATACTGAAACAGGTTACAATGGATACCCCAAGTACCGCTGCTGACAACCAGGTAATGGTGGTTTCCAGGTTAACATCAAGCCTGGAAATTTAGAATTTCAATTAAATAATTCATGGATTGTACCGTATTCTCCAATCTTAGCAAAAACCTTTGATGCACACATTAATGTTGAATTTTGCAACAGTGTTAAATCAATTAAGTATGTGTGCAAGTATATTAACAAAGGAAATGATATGGTTATGTGTGGTATTGCTAATGAGAATGATGAAATACAATGTTACAGGAAAGCCAGGTATATTAGCAGTAATGAAACTGTTTGGAGGTTATTAAGCTTCCCTATTCACGAAAGATACCCTCCTGTAATTCATCTTGATGTACACCTGGAAAATGGGCAAAGAATTTACTTTAATAATCTAGAAAATCCACAAAATGTTAAACAGCAACTTCATGCTCCCAGGTCAACTACCCTTCCATCTTTTTTTGAACTTTGCAGGGAGGATGATTTTGCATGTACTCTTTTTTATAATCAACTACCCAAATACTATACATGGGGCAATGCCCATAGGAAATGGAAACGTAGACAAAAAGGAAATAGAGTTGAAGGTCAGTTAACTTTTTTCAGTTCCTATGCACTTGGCAGAGTGTACACTGTCCATCCAACTAATTTTGAATGCTATTTCCTCCACATCCTTTTGCATAAAGTTAAAGGGCCAAAGAGTTTCCAGGACCTGAAAACAGTTAATGGCCACATTTTTGAAACATTTAGACATATATATCTCTCCCTTGGTCTATTACAGGATGATTCACATTGGGACAAAACTATGGATGAAGCATCACTTTTCCAGTTACCAAAGCAGTTATGTAGTTTATTTGCCATCATGCTTCATAACTGCAATATTTCTAACCCAACAAATCTGTGGGAAAAACATAAAACTCATCTCGGCGAAGATATTCTGTACAAAATAATCCTCATGCCAATATCACTCTTTCAGATGACATCTTAAACGAAGTTTTTGTGGCATCTTCAGGAGAATCTTCTCCATTTAGGAGGAAAATATCTTTCAGATTATGGCTTGCCATCACCTCCCAGGGATGAACATACTATTCACCGTGATATTGTTCGTAAAACTTCATACAACTTACATGAGATGAGCAATCATGTATCTGAAAATGAGTCAAAATTTCTTGATGAATAACAACAGGTGTATGACTATATTGTGAATAGAGTAAATGCTGATGGCACAGGGAAAACATTCCTTTTAAATCTTCTACTTGCCAAAGTGAGATCTAATGGTAATATTGCATTGGCAGTTGCTTCTTCAGGTATGGCAGCAATACTTCTATCTGGGGGTCGTACTGCACACTCTACTTTCAAGTTGCCTCTTGATTTGGCCAAGAAATCTGAAAATGAGTGTGTTTGCAACATCCCGCAAGGTTCCAGCATGGCCAGTTTATTACAACAAACTAAATTAATAGTTTGGGATGTACCATGTCTCATCAAGGAGCATTCCAAGCATTAGAGACTTAGAGACTTGAAAGAAAACAACACTTTAATGGGAGGTGTCACTGTTTTGCTATCTGCTGATTTTCATCAGACCTTTCCTGCAATTCCCAAAGGCACTAAAACAGATGAGCTAAATGCATGTCTTAAGGCATCACCTCTTTGGCCTAAAGTAAAAAAAATTCACTCTTACTGTCAATATGAGGACACATTTATTTGATGATCAGTCTGCAGCACTTTTCTCAGATCACCTCCTCTCCATTGGCGATGGTTTATAACATTGAATAGAGATCTTCAATTGCACAAATTACCATGTTGCCAGATGGTAAATTCAATTGGTGACCTGATAACTAAGGTTTTTTTTTTTTTTTTGCGAATAATTTCCACAATATTGGATGGCTTTGTGAAAGAGCAATCTTGGCACCTAGAAATGACACTGTTGATATGATCAATTATAATCTTTTGTAAGAGTTGCCTGGGTTAAAGCATTCTTATCAATCCATTGATTGTGTTATTGATGAAGATCAGGCAGTAGAACTCACTGTAGAATTTCTAAATTCACTACAACCACCTGGAATGCCACATCATAATCTGATATTGAAGGTAGGAGCCCCAGTTATATTATTGAGAAATTTTGATCCATCTAAATTGTGAAATGGCACACGGTTAGCAATAAAATCTTTGAAAACTAATGTTCTGGGAGCAATTATAATAACTGGAAATTTTAAGGGTGAAACTGTTTTAATTACTCGGATTCCCCTTATTCCTTCTGACATGCCATTTCAGTTCAAGCGTTTACAATTTCCAAAAAAAGTTAGTTTTGCCATGTCTATAAATAAAGCTCAAGGACAAAGTCTCAAGGTTGTTGGACTTAATCTTCAGACACCTTGCTTTTCTCGTGGCCAGTTGTATGTTGGTTGCTCACGCATTGGAATCCTGAAAATCTCTTCATTTACACACCTGTTAAAGGTCACACCCAAAATGTTGTTTATGTAGATGCTCTTCAAAATTAATGCTACATGTTAATTTACCAGTTTTCAGAAATGCACTGCTGGAAGCTGAAAACTGAATTTTAATTATTTCATAAACAATGGATTACTAATGTCATCTTTATATATATATTGTACATTAAATAGTTATTCAAACAAACAGAGATTTAACGGTTTTCAGATATGCACTAAACTATATATTAATTGCAATTCTTACATCATATTTTGAAAGAAGGACTAGAAGATAATAGATTAAACTAAAAAACGATTATGTCTACTGGTGAGACCTCTATAAAATAAAACACACATACTGTTTCTACCACATGGAGTGTGTGGGAAAAAAAGACATTATGAATTTATTTGTTGTTTAATCTATTTTATAATGTATGAGCACAAAATATTCAAATATATCATATACAACCTGGCAACGCCAGGTACTTCAGCTAATAATAAATAAATTCATTATCTTTTTCCCATGTGACTCTCCTACCTGAAGTACTTGTTTTTATTTTCCTGCACGTTTTCTTGAGTGCATTTTTGTTTGTTTTCAATGTAAACGGTCTATTGAAACTTGTGTATGCGTATTTGGTTTAGTTTCTATTAAGAAATATTTTGGTGTTCGTTCGAATACCATGTAAGGACCTGAATAGGGTGCTTCTAGTGGTTTTCGAACACGGTCTATCCTAACCCAAACTTTATTACAGGTTTGAAGTTGATCTGGAACGTATGATTTTTTTGTTGATTTTTCTTTGTTTGAAAAGTCTGTCAGATCAAATTTTGCCATAGTTTTATGCAGTTCTCTTGTAAAATTTTGTGTAATTGTTTCTGTATTTTCTGTACCAATCATTAGTTGTGGTAATAATATTTGTGTACCTGTGACCGCATAAAATGAGGAAATATTAGAGCAGTTGGGCATACTTCGAATTGCCAAGAGGACTATTGATAGAGCTGAAATCCAAGATTCTTTTCGGGCCATTATAGCTGCTTTAATAGTTCTGTGGGCTCTTTCTATAAGTCCATTGCATTGCGGATGATAGGCTGTCATTCGTAGCCTATAAAATCCAATAATTTTTGATAGTTCAAGGAATAGTTCGCTTTCAAATTGTGTGCCTCTGTCTGTCATGACATGGAGCGGAACACCAAAACGAGTTATCCACGTGTTTACAAAAGTTTCTGCTACAGTTTGTGCTGTAATATCTGCAATGGGTTGTGCTTCTATCCATCGACTGGTTCAATCTATACATGTTAAAACATACCGACATGGATTGATGTAAGGATTGTTGGAGCTTTTTGCTGGGAGGTAGTGGTCCAATTATATCAATGTATACAGTATGGAATCTTGATGATGGAATTTCCAACGTTTGAATTTGTGATTTTGTATGTCTATATTTTTTTGCTTGTTGACAAGATGTGCATGATGCACATAATTCTTGGATTGTTTTATCCATGTGTGGCCAGTAAAATCTAGCCTTAATCATTTTGATCGATGATTTTATTCCAGGATGTGATACTGAATGTAAGCTGTCGAAGATAGATTTTTGTAGTGTGCATGGTACAAAAGGTCTAGGGTATGATGTTGATGTATCACATAACACAAATTGATCTTTTCCAGATAATGTGAATTTCTTTAAATCTAGAAAGGACTGTATTTCGATGTCTGATTTTTATGTGTCTGCCAGTGCTGGGAGGTCATACATATCTATTTGTACAGCAAATGTTGGGTGAGATAGACAATCTGCAACTATATTTTGGTTACCCTTCCCATGGGCTATGTCTGAAATTAGTTCTGTAATAATTGCTAGCTGTCTTTGTTGTCTATCTGATTTTGCAGGTTTTAGACTGTGGAATGCACTGTCAGAAGTAACACTTTGCAAGCTTCTATGAGGTGGCGAAAATGTAATACCACTAAATATGCTGCTAAAAGTTCATGGTCGAAAGTGGAATATCTCGTCTGTGCCGTCATCACCTTCTTTGAGAAAAATCCTACTGGTGTTGGAGTTCCATTTATGACTTGGTGTAAGATAGCGCCTACAGCATATTTGTTGCTGTCTGTGACCAGTTGATACTGTGTACAAGTTGGTTGAGGATTGGGTAATTCTGTTAGCTCACCAAGTATTTTTACAATGTTAGAAAAGGATTGTTTTTCCAAAGTATTCAAGGTGATTAATCCTCTAGTCTCATTCTTTCAGATAGGGGTAAAACTAACTTCGCAAATCCTGGTATTAATTTTCTGTAAAATCCTATCATACCGAGAAATCTGCATAAGCTTTTAGTATCTTTAGGATATGGAAAAGATTCTATTTCTTTGATTTTATTATCAGTTGGTTTGATTCCTTTTGAATTAATTCTGAAACCTAGGAAGTCTAATGATGTTACATTGAAAATAAATTTCGCTAATGATATTTTTAGGTTATTTTCCTGTAAGATTCGAAAAACTGTGTCTATCTCTCTTGTGGCGTTGCTCGTCATCGCTGAAGATTAAGATATCATCTAAATATATAAAGACACAACAATATCCCGAAAAATCCTGTCCATGTATCTTTGAAAAGTTGTCGAAGAATTTTTTAATCCAAACGGCATAAATTCATACTGAAAAAATCCTATTGGTGAAATAACAGCGGTTTGGGGAATATCATCGGGATGCATCTTGATTTGATGATACGCTGAAATTAAGTCAATTTTTGAAAATCGCTGTTTATTAACAAGTTTAGTTGTAAATGAGTTTATGTTAGGGATAGGGTATTTATCACTTTTAGTGATGCTGTTTAGGGCGCGGTAGTCTCCACAACAACATTCTGTTTAGGTACCAGATGTAGTGGGCTTGACTACTCGCTCTGAAGGAGTTATAATGCCTTCGTTTATGAGTCTTTTAAATTCTTCTTTGGTCGCCGTCAGTTTTTCAGCGGACAGTTGTCTGGATTTGGCAAAAACTGGTGAGACTGTGTCTATTCTGTGATAAACACCGTAGTAGTTGTTGTTGTTTTTGTTAGTATGTGGAGAAATAATTTCTGGGTATTTATCTAGGCTGGTTTGAATGAATTTGGATAGTTCTACTTTGTTTATTACCACGTTTACTGGAGCTGTCGTGTTTAACATTAATTTCTTACTAGTGGTTGTTACTGGGTTGTAAATTGTTCTGTTTTTGCAGTCAATTGTAAGGCCAAATTTAAGTTCGAGGAGGGGATTGGTGATATCTGCGACCACAAATGTCCAGGAAAATGACCTTCTCAAACTTGGTATTCCAATTTCTAGGTGTGCTTGGCCATGGCATTTTATTCTCTCGCCATTAGCAGTCGTGAGTGATACTGGTGTTGGTTTTAACGTGACGCTGTTTAACATGGATGCTGATATTATTGAGATACTCACACCGGTATCTACTATGAATTTTATTATTGTTGTCCCTAACCATGCATTGATCTGTAGTAGTGGCGAACTCAAGGGGACGGACATGGTTCATGCTACTAGTTTTCCGAGTCAGTTGATGTTGGCGTGGGTGGACACGAGCTTGGTAATATTTTTATGTTCTGCTTCTTCGGCCATTTAAACCAGGGTTTGCAAGTTCTAGCTTGCTCGGCAAAGTATAGGTGTGCTCTACACATTTTTGTTTGTTGTTCAGGAAAGTAGGGTTTAATGCCTATCGGTATATGAACGTTGATTTTGTTTTTATCTGTTTTCTGTGCGGTAAACGCTGTCGCATTGGTATTGTTAAGCAAGGGCACGAGTTCATCTGCAAATTTTCCAAGTTGAGATGGGTTTAATTTTTTTTGTAAGGCTATGATGGGGGAAATTGTGACTGGTAGGGCCTGTAGAAATTTGTGAATTACAATTTCTTCGCCGATACCTATTTGTTTTGCTATTGATAGCATCTCTTGTAGGTATGTGGAACGACAGCCTATAATAGTGGTGGTTGACATTAATTTGTCAAACAATTCCAGTTTTGTTCTTTTGTGTGTTTCAATTGAGGAACATTTTAGTTCTTCATAGTTCTTTGCCTCTAAAGTGTGTATTGTTTTTTTTGCTACCACTTCTGCAGCCAGAGAGGATATCACAGTGAAGAATTTCGTTGTTGAAGCTGTTATGTTGGGTAATGGAATTGTGCTTCCAGAATGGAAAACCATCCATTCACTGTGTGTGTGTAAATATATATGTGTATCTGTATAAATATATATATATATATATATATATATATATATATATATATAGAGAGAGAGAGAGAGAGAGAGAGAGAGAGAGATGAAGAAAGGAGGGAAAAAATGTAGCTTTTATTTTACTTACGTCAAAGGCTCCTTTTTTTTTTAACGTTTGCGACGTGAAGTTGAAAAGTTACTTGCATATTTTTTTAATTCTCCAACAGTTGTGTTTCATTTCCTTTTATTCCGGGTAATATTTGTTCTTTTCTTGCCGGGTTGCAGTGTTCTTTTGTAGGGGTCACCATTGTAACACTGGCTGGCACTTATCTTTAATAGTGGCAGTTGGAATGATTAAAAGTAATACCAATATAAAAAAAGATTTTATTTGCCTTTTTTTACATATTGGAGAGAGTACACCTCTTGTTAATAAGGTTGGCCGACACCGTGCGTCTTGTTAGTTCGGTGGCTAAACATGTACTGGCTACTTGCCTGTCATGCTGGCTGAGGCTTGGCTAAGGAGAAAGAGAGAGAGAAAGAGAGAGAGAGAGAGAGAGAGAGAGAAAGAAACAGTACAGGAGTAGGAGAGGGAGGTGAGGAAAAGTCTTTTAACACGCAAGTTGGCAACTGACTCGGTCACGACCTCCTTTTCGACCTGAACCCTGCTAGTTGCTAAGAAACAAACAAAGAAAGAAAAGGGCTAAGAAACTATTATTTTTGATGAATGGTATTATTTTCGTCCTACTTCTTAGCTTTTAGGGTTGACTCAAGTCAGTCCTACAATTTACTTGATTACTAAATTTACGAATTTATTTTAGCAAAATATCTAACAATTAAATTTTTAATTTAAATTAACAAATTTTTAAATTAACAAACCGAGATCATTGTAAAAACGGAATTTAACTTGCAAATACTATGTAAAGTAGTTTTTAAAATTTAGTAATCAAGAAAAAAATGGTATAATTTTTGTTTTAAAAAAGGTATATTTAATGCGCAACAATGTATATGAGTTGATTACTAAGCTTAAAAGGCTATTATTTTGCATAATATTTTCAAGTTAAAATAAGTTTTACGATATTTTTGTTTATTAAATTGTGAAGAAATGTTTATCCACTTCTTCCGTGGAAGGTAATTCTTTATAGCTAAATACAAGTTATGTATATCAAGTAAAACACTGAAACAAGGAAGAAACTAAAAAAAAGGAGAAAGGAGAAATCTAATTTATTAAATATAATGTTAGAAAGAAAAGTTTATGACCTCATAGGGACCAAAAAAAAATGTCCATCTGGCTTACAAGGTTTCTTGTAGTAGTAACTGTTGAAGGGAGAGTGTCGCGGTTTCAAATCACCGCCTCCATTTTTTTCTTCGCCTCCGCTCCTTCCCTTGCCGGCTAAACACGAGTGAAACGTTTGACTAAACACGAGTGAAACATTCAGCCAAACACGAGTGAAACGCATGAACATATCCGGGCCTGGTGAATTTGTTCACCTACCCGTTCCCTTTTCATCATCAACGTCGCTAACGCACGTAGTAATTTAAATATATCAACAAAACACCAATAAAACAGGCGATTGACTTTTTACGCTTTAGACGAAATTAATTTAAATGGAATCAACAAACTCACAATCTACTTTGCATAAGTTTGCATAAATTTCGTCCTAGAATTAATTAGAGTCGTTTGTTTGTTTCATTGGGAGCGACCTCACTAACATTACTCTGGCCAAATAAATATAGCTCGTTTTGGCAAAGTCAGGACAAGACCAGAAGAAGGCCAAGGATGTTAGGTTCCCCATCCCCCATGCATCTAGAGAAGACTGTCTCTACGGTTCAGCCCCGAATCCCAGACCCCCTCTGCTGAACCAAAATCCCCACCCCTATTCGATACACCGCCAGCTGGCGCCCATTCTTTGTCAAGAGAGAGGCCAGCAACACCAACTAGCCGCAGAGCGGCGTCGGCCTCTCTTGTAAGGAGAGAAAAGACCAGGAAGCTCCCCTTCCTCCCCGGAGACCGGATCTGTAAGGTAGATCCTCACTATGCAGCCGATAAAATAACCCCCAGGCAGAGGGGACTCCTGAAGCCACTCCAGAAGCTGTAGACAGTGGACGGCCTATCGACTGCAAATCCTACTCATTTCAAAAATGCTCCCCTACTCATGACCTTTGTGTGTCACACGAGGGTGAAACACACCAAGGCCATGTGGAACATGATAGAGGCTGTGAAAACAGCAATCAAAGACACAAAGTTGGTGGAGGAGGGGCACAACTCCCTCAAACAGTTGGCGAATAGGTGTGAGGGGAGAGTCCCACTATATGTCCACCCTTCGTTCTATAGGGCCATAAAGTTAATTTTCCTGCTGGATGTCAGGGGAATTGTGCAAGACGGACGAGTCACGTCCGAGTTGCTTTTGGGTAACCTTGCCCAATCCTGCGGAATCCTGACTGCAAAAGACTTCAAGCCGATAGTGGACACTGAATAGGCATAATGGCTATGTGAGCCTAGCTAGTTTGAACGTAAGGGGCATGAGGTGCCAAAGCAAAGCCATTAGGGTACTGAGGGACCTCATGTCCATGAACATAGATGTGGCCATGCTGCAAGAAACTCACTTCATTTTGGTTGACGATCAACAGGTGCTGGAGGAGCATTACGATGTCTTTTCAGCATTTGGTGACCGTTATAGTAGGGGGTTGGCCTTGCTAGTTAGACGCACTCTTTCTGCAGTGGTTAGCGTTGCACACGTGGATGCTGATGGCAGACTTGTTGTGGCCGATGCTGCCGTTGAAAATAGATCGTTTTGAATCATCGCGGTTTATTCGCCTAATACCTCACGAGAGCGGGTTTCCTTTTTTCGGCGGTTGGAGGTGTTTCTCAGGGGTTCGGAACAATTAGTCCTAGTGGGTGATTGGAATGCCATCCTTGATCCCAGGGTAGATAAGGTGGGCGGGACTAGTGGGACGGATGGGTGTCTGATCTGATGGCTTTGTGCGATCTGGTCGATCGATTTCGGGTGGATCATCCGGGGCGGGAGATGTAGAAATGGCTCTCTAATAGGCCGTCCAGTCTGGGTACCTACCTGGATCGCTTGTTAGTTAGAAGAGGCACTCTCGATTATACTACCTGTCCCACGTTCAACTGGTTAGGTCACTCCGACCACAAACTACTTGTGGCTTGGATCAACATAGATAGGAAGCACAAACTGGCTGGGTACTGGAAGTTGAACACCTCCTTACTGAGTTTGGCCAACTTCCGGGAAAAGCTGGTCGATCATATCAAGAAGGGGCAAGTGAGGGCAGTAACCGGGAATAAGTGGTGGGTTAGTGCCAAAGCAGAGAAGCGTCTAGAGGATAGGTTGACCTGGGTGGTGGTATGGGGGGGGAACACCTGAGAGATAGAACTAGCTAAAGGGGACCTGAACTGTTCGGCTAGCAAGCGGTATCAGGGCCAGGTAACTAGGGCTAGGCTATGTAAGGTGTCCAACGAAGCTGTGAACGTAGACGCTACAGTGCATAGAGCTTCACTCGGATGCAAATTGGTAAATTACATCAGAGAAATCCAGAGCCCGGAAGGGCGCTCGTTAGTGCCATCTCGGGAGATTTGCGAGCGGTTTCGGGTTCACTTCGAGGATCGCTTCGCACAGCTGTCCAGGCTCCACGTCCAGGAGTTTGACAACTATTTAGCTGGCTTGTCCCGCCTGGAGGCGGCTCAAGCGGCTAGCTGTGATGGCCGAGTTGCAGAGTGTGAGGTCGTTGCTGCGTTGAAGCAGGTCGGTTACAATAAATCATCCGGACTCGATGGTCTGCCCTATGAATTGTACTTGAAGCTGTCGCACATATTCGTTCCCATTCTGACGAACGTGTTTAACCACTGGTTTGACACGGGATTCATCCCGAATCAGGTTACCAAGGGAGTGGTCACGCTTCTTCAGGAAAGGTGTGTTGGGGGGCTAGATGATTATAGGCCCATCACGCTCTTAAATGCAGATGTCAAAATTTTAGCCAGAGTTCTTTTTTTCGGTTTCAGGTTGTTATCATCGACTTGGTTGAACCGGATCAGAATTACGCTGTGAAGGAGAGATCGATTCAAAACAATCTGCCTTTAATTCGCATGATCATAGAAAACTTAGAAGACGGCACCAAAGCCTCACTGATCAATTTGGATCAGTCCAAGGTGTTTGACAGGGTGGACCATTACTTCTTGGAGTCTGTATTGGCGGCCGGCAGTTTTGGGCCTAACTTCCGCAGATGGATCTCCATTCTGTATGCTTGGCCGACATCAGTCGTGCAGGTAAACGGGGTGTGGTCGGCGCCGTTCACTGTTTCCCGGTCGGTGCATCAGCGGTGCCCGTTGTCTCCCCTGTTATATGTCCTCGCATTAGAACCTTTCCTGTGCAAGCTGAGGACTGGGAGACTGGACTGGCCCTATGCGGTATTGAATTGCCTGGCGGTGCGCAGGCCAGGGTTTCTGCGTTTGTCAATGATATCACTGTGTGCGTGTCGAGCCATTGTGACATTTTCGCGGTGATTAAGGCATGCAAGCGGTACAAACAAATCACAGGAGCAGTTGTCAATCTTAGCAAGTCCGTCGGCAAGTCCGTCAGCAAGTCCGTCGGCCTGAGGTTGGCCGCCTGGCAGGGCTCATTAGCACTGCCAGACTCTTTTGGCTGGACAGACGGCCTGGTTAGCATACTTGGAGTTTGGTTCGGACCGGGTCTCCAGCTCGACAAAAACTGGTCGGAGGTATAGGCAAAGGTCGGAGCGTCGGTGAGGACTTGACTTCGAAGGGGGTTGTCCTTCAAAGGTAGAGCGGAGGCGTGTGGTACATACGTCTTTCCGCTCATCCTTTTCAAGCTGGCTGTACTTCCCCTGCCTGCGAATTGTCTTGCGGCTTTGACCCGGTTGCTCTTTCCCCTTTTGTGGAACGGGCGGCAGCTGCTCGTCCGTAGACAGGTCTGTACTCAACGTCCGATTGATGGGGGATTTGAGATGCCAGATTTATTGAGTTACAAACGTGCCGAGAGACTGGCGTTTCTGAGTAGAATAATCTGTGTGGGACCCTGTTGTCGGTAGAGCTTTTCCCGACCTCATCCCGATCACTCAGTCGAAAGTAGACGCAAGTCAAGAAAGCAGCCGCAGTTCTACGACGAATGCCGAGAGTGTTGCCGGGGTCCAGTGATCTTGCCCGGCCTAGAAGGGCATTTTACAGGGAGTTAGTGGAGGGGACCACGTCGTACCCACTAGGGGAGCAGCTGTCGGATGGGGAGGTGCACTCTCTGTGGAATTGGGCACCAGGCCAGGGTTACCTCAACAATTACGAGTTTCCTCTGACCTGGCGATTAGTTAGGAACGTGCTTGTCCTTAATGGCAGGCGTCACAGTTACAACGATGAAAATGATCCAAATTGTCCTCGGTGCGAGGAGGATCACGTAAAAACTGTGGAACACGCTTTTTTCGAGTGCTCCAAGCTACAAGAATATTGGGAGTATTTCAGCGAGGTCACGGCTCGCATCGTTCCCGACCAGGCGACGTGCCTCGATTTAGCATCCATTGTCTACAACGCAGATACGCTGTGGCCTAGGGAGGAACGAATGGTGTTCCTAACGATCTTAGACGTAGCTAGACTGGTTGTGTGGACATCACGCATAGGGCGAGGGGGGGGGGGGATCCAATCTCTCATTACTATCTGATTTCGTATTTTAAACATCAACTTAAAATCAAAATCAGATGTGATAGAAGGAGGCTATCCCACTCGGAGTTTAGTCGTAGGTGGATACACACCGCTAGTTTATGCATGTTCTTACGAAACAGGCTCGAATATGCATTCACTGCCTAGGCATGGCACATGCTGACTATAAAAACAAGAAAATCCCATCATGATGGATCAGTCCCTGAGCTAGTTGGTATGGATGAAACGTCCCCACCTTTTTATTTTTCAGGTGTTAGAATACCTCCAAGAAGCCCGCACCAAACAATTTATTTTTTTACCCCGTCCATCTCCACGGTACACATCTTGGAGGTCACAGTACATCCCCGCAAACCCCACCCATTTGTTTTGTCCATAGACTGCCCACTCCCACTTAGGAAATGACTCACTTGTTTTCCGGTTCACGACCGAAAAGAGGAAGCATTTCGAAATTAGATTAGGAAGGGAGGTTTCCTGCTAACACATCATCATTAGCATTTTATTTGGTTTCTTTATTTCTTATTACTGCTATTTTTCTTTATTTTGGGGTGTTTTAAGGCTTTCATCCCCCCCCCCCCCCATCATCCTCATATATACACATCACAACTTCATAATTTCATATATCATAGACATCACAACTTCATCATTTCATATATCATAGACATCACAACTTCATCATTTCATATATCATACACATCACAACTTCATCATTTCATATATCATACACATCACAACTTCATCATTTCATATATCATACACATCACAACTTCATCATTTCATATATCATACACATCACAACTTCATCATTTCATATATCATACACATCACAACTTCATCATTTCATATATCATACACATCACAACTTCATCATTTCATATATCATACACATCACAACTTCATCATTTCATATATCATACACATCACAACTTCATCATTTCATATATCATACACATCACAACTTCATCATTTCATATATCATACACATCACAACTTCATCATTTCATATATCATACACATCACAACTTCATCATTTCATATATCATACACATCACAACTTCATCATTTCATATATCATACACATCACAACTTCATCATTTCATATATCATACACAGCACAACTTCATCATTTCATATATCATACACATCACAACTTCATCATTTCATATATCATACACATCACAACTTCATCATTTCATATATCATACACACCACAACTTCATCATTTCATATATCATACACATCACTTCATCATTTCATATATCATACACATCACAACTTCATCATTTCATATATCATACACATCACAACTTCATCATTTCATATATCATACACATCACAACTTCATCATTTCATATATCATACACATCACAACTTCATCATTTCATATATCATACACATCACAACTTCATCATTTCATATATCATACACATCACAACTTCATCATTTCATATATCATACACATCACAACTTCATCATTTCATATATCATACACATCACAACTTCATCATTTCATATATCATACACATCACAACTTCATCATTTCATATATCATACAACATCACAACTTCATCATTTCATATATCATACACATCACAACTTCATCATTTCATATATCATACACATCACAACTTCATCATTTCATATATCATACACATCACAACTTCATCATTTCATATATCATACACATCACAACTTCATATATATATATATATTGAATCCATCGAAGAAGTATTATTTACTGTTCACTAATTTCAGAACATGGAATGATAGAATATGTTTGTTCAGCCAATCAAATTGTCAGTAATAGTAGACGTGATACAGGGAGTGTTCAGTGGCTAGCAAGGTGAATGTTGAAAGCACGTAATGGTGAAACAAAATAATTACAGTGAAGCACGAGAAGCATATACTATGAAATAATAGTTCCAATGGTGAAAGTAGGAAATTATTAGAGGGTAAGTTGCCATGCTACTACCTCTAAAAATGTTAAAATTGGGAAAGTGAATGAGAGCAGAGAAATTGTAGTAATTTATGAATTGTAATTAAACCAAATGATTATTAGCGCAAAACATTCAGAAAATTTAGGTTAACAACTGGTGAAGATACCGAAAAGTAACCTTTTTGAATGAAGATGGATATAAACAATATTTTTAAAATCAATTTCTTAATTTTACTTAAAAACAAAATGTAAACATATATAAACAAAATATTTTAGAAAATAATTTCTTAATTTTAAATAAAATTAATTTTAAAGAATTTTTTAAAAATAATTATTGAAAATATTGCAACGTGTTTACATAGCTGGTTCTTTAGGATAATAGGGGCGCCTAAAACCCCCTTCCAAAACGAAAAAAGCTTTAGTGTTTTTACTATTTTAAAGCACTTTTTTTTAAGTTTGAAACACAAGTAGTGGCTAGTTAACTTAGAATAACAAGTGCGCATGGCGGAAATTCTTCAGGGTTTAAATGTATTGTAATGCTTTTATGATGGTTGAAAAACGTTTTTCAGTCGCCATATTACTTCCTATTTACTTGCCTCCCCACGAGGGCAGAGTTAGACACAACGTCGGTTTTTAATGTTGAGAAGCATTTATTACTAAAAAACGAAATGGTGAAATATAAAAGCAGGTTAAGCTTAAATTAAAAAAAAAGAATTAAAGAAAGAAAAAATTCAAAGAAATTTCGAAACTCATTAAGATAAATAAAAATTACCTTTAAAGTATTTAATAAAATTCTTGCACATCATATTAAATATGTTATGAAAAATTCTATAACGTTTTTATCATAAATTTTTGAGAGCATTAATCTCACTTAAAACAAACAGTTCAACTTAAAAATATAAGAGAATCGTAATGAAAGAATCATAAATCTAAGGTATTTTTTAATGATGCTATTTTGATTCCCCCTCAAAATACACGATTCTTACGATTAACGATTCCAATTAATCGTCCCACCACTACTTATAATATTGATTTTGTAGGCCTGGAAAAGGACTATCACCTGGAAATAAATGTTTCTTATGGTGCAAGACAATTTTTTTTAACTTTGCTTGCCGCAGAATTAGTTTATCAAAGATGGACTTAACTTTTCTTGCAAAAATTGTTCTTGCAGGTGAGCGTCCCATAGACATGTTTGAATTAGGGGGTTATCGTATACACCTACAGAAACTGTTGTAATGGTCTTTCCATCGATATATGTCATTGCTTCTCAGCTGTAAGTAGGGATCTAGAAGTGTGTGCTATAGCTTTTTGCAAATCTTCTGGCAGTTTATGGAGAATGCAAGCACCGATGCCATATGAGCTTGCATCACTTGCAACTATGATGACGACACAAGGGTTGTAGTGGGTGAGGGGAAAGATCCAAAGTATGTGTTTTCTTGATCTTTTTGAATGCGTCTTGACATTCAGGTGTCCATAACCATGGTTTGTCCTTTTTTATAAAAAATTCATTGAGATGCCCTTTCAAATTCTGCATGTTCTTAATGAACCCTTGGTAAAAGTTAACTAGGCCCAAGATGCTTTGTAAGGTTTGAATATTACCTTGAGCTGACATGTTTCTGATTGTGTTGGCTCTTTCTGGATTCGGCTGATGACCATCTCTATGATGTGACCTAAGTATTTGATCTCTGGTAATAACAAGTCATACTTTGCCTCTTTAACCTTAAACCTGTATTCTTGTAACTTCTCAAATATGTTTATTATATGGTTCCGGTGCTCTGCCTTAGTTTTACTGGTCACCATTATATTATCCAAATAGGCTGTTACATAGTCAATGTCATCTAGTATGGTATCCATGACCTACTAGAAAATTGCAAGTGCAACTTTGACCCCAAAAGCCAATCTGTTGTATTTGTATAACCGTTTATGGGTGTTTATGCAGAGCAATTTGAACTTTCTTCATCCATCTCTATCTGAAGGTATGCGTCTGAGAGGTCAATTTTGAAGAAGAGTTTTCAACCATTAAATTTGTTGAAAATTTCTTCTGACTTGGGGTGATCCTGCATAATTTAACCCTGTAGAAAAATCAGCGCATATTCGTATTTGGGTGGACTTCTCTTTTACCTGATCTGCAGATGTTACCCATTTGCTAAAATCTGTTTCATTTTTGCAGAATTACCTGCTTGTTCAAGTTTGTCTAATTCTTTGTTGATCTGCTTTATAGCAGCGAAAGGGACATTCCATTTTTTCTTGAATACAGGTTGTGCACTGACCTTCACCTTTAGATTAGCTTTTAATTTAGAACATTTCCCAATGCCAACAGAAAAAAAAAACTGGTAAAATTGTTGTTCGATACTGGATACTGTATTTTCTATTTTGTGACGAAAGGTACCTATTGAGAAATACCATAGACTGAACAGGTTATCTGAAGCTTTTTTGTAACTTTGTTTCATGTTAATATTCTCGCCAGTTACGGATTTTGCTTTTCTATCTTTAATAGGGTCGAATTGTTTAATTGTCTCCAAGTATGCCAGTTGATGATTAAAAGATCAGAACCCAAGTCAAGCTGGAATTTTATGGAAGTTATCAAAAATATCAACACACATTTTCTTAAATTCCTATCGACTATGTTGTCTGATTGAGCTTGCCTAATTTTACTTTTGGTTTTACTTATTTTGTTAGTGTAATAGCATTGACTTAAATTATGACCAATTTTTGCAATGTTTTCTTCTTAACTGGACATAATTTAGTCCAATGCCATTTACCACAATGCTAACATGATCCAAGTAGATTCTTTAACCAATTTATGTTTTGTTTATTGCGGGGTTTAGAACATGAAATTTTCTTTTTGTCCTTTTGAGAGAAATAGGCAGTTGAATTGCTTCTGATATTTTCAATCTAAGCAACACTTGAATCCTCAATCGTTTTTGAATCACACTTGACAGAAATTACTCTTTGACAGTCCTCTGCCAATTTTTCATTCGTTTTCAAGCTTGGTCAGTACCTGTCACCTGATTTTGGCATCTTCTGTTAATACTAGACCTTGTGCAAGTATTAAGCACTTAGAATCATCGTCAGTCAGCTCGGTTAGTTTGAAATCATTACAGAGCTTGTTCACCGATGCTGCAAATGTTAGAAAATCTTGCTGATTGTCATTGACTATGTTCAGGCATTTTGAACGTTTATAGGACAAGGTTGTGTTCGACCCAATTCCTTTAATAAGAGCTTAATATTCTCTAAAAAATTCACATATATGGTTTTCTGGGGTAACGAACCTACTATATTCAGTAGTTCCCAGTTTTCTTAATAGTAGACGTACCTTTAAATTTCACTGGACCATTGTTCATAGTCTATGTTGAAAACATCACCATAACGCCTTGAATGTTTTGTCATTTTCTGGCACATATTCAAATGTTTTAGATTGTACTCTGGGAAAAATTTGTGTCTTTTTCATAGATTTTAGAGTCATTTAATGAATTTACGAGTAATTCTTCAAGTTATTTTTGCTGTTTTATGAAGTGTAAATTGTTGGAATTCTATTTAATGTTTATGAAACTCTATCAACAATTGTTGTTGTCTTTTCTCTGATTTTTGTTGTTGTTGCATTTCTTCCAATTTTCACTGTCTTCCATCTAATTTTTGTTGGTGGAGTTGTTGCATTTCTTCCAATTTTCACTGTCTTCCATCTGATTTTTGTTGTTGTTGCATTTCTTCCAATTTTCACTGTCTTCCATCTGATTTTTGTTGTTGTTGCATTTCTTCCAATTTTCACTGTCTTCCATCTAATTTTTGTTGGTGGAGTTGTTGCATTTCTTCCAATTTTCACTGTCTTCCATCTGATTTTTGTTGTTGTTGCATTTCTTCCAATTTTCACTGTCTTCCATCTGATTTTTGTTGTTGTTGCATTTCTTCCAATTTTCACTGTCTTCCATCTAATTTTTGTTGGTGGAGTTGTTGCATTTCTTCCAATTTTCACTGTCTTCCATCTGATTTTTGTTGTTGTTGCATTTCTTCCAATTTTCACTGTCTTCCATCTGATTTTTGTTGTTGTTGCATTTCTTCCAATTTTCACTGTCTTCCATCTAATTTTTGTTGGTGGAGTTGTTGCATTTCTTCCAATTTTCACTGTCTTCCATCTGATTTTTGTTGTTGTTGCATTTCTTCCAATTTTCACTGTCTTCTATCTGATTTTTGTTGATAGAGCCTTTCTTCGAATTTTTGTTTTTTTTTTGCTAATCTATGTGGACGATTATTTTTTGAAAATCTTCTATATTTAGATAGGAAAAAATATGACCGTTGTTATTTAAGATGTAGAATAAAGGGATGAAAAAGGCATAGACAATGACAAAAAGGTGGTTTGCAAGTAAGCAGTTTTTTCCTGTTCTCTGATGGGAGATTTTTATGCTTGTAGACAACTTCTTTGTTTTGTCCAAATGTTAACAAGTAAGCCAAGTTTTTTGTGGAAGTGTGGAAAGGAGAGAAAAGAAAAATTATCTTTCAGACAGAAGTAAAAAAAAAAAAATGATTGGCATTTTTTAAATGCTTCAAAATTTTTTTTCTTTTGTGTGAAAACTTGCCCTTTTTTAAAAAAAGAAAAGAACTCTCCTCGATAAATTTCAGGGGAGAATAATTTTATGTGCAAAATTTGTTAAAATTCAACTTTGGTTCTTGAATTTGTCAGTTTGTTTTGTGAACAAAGGTTTTTTTTTTGTATTCTTGAAACTTTCGTTGCTCATTATATTGTTTGGACAGACTTTAAATAATCTTAAATATTCCATAGGTGTAGAATCATTAGTTTGTCATTGATGTTGCTATTACTTGTTTGTAATCATTGATGTATTAATGCCAGCTTAATTTCTTGTTCAACTTTGCTGTGTGATTAAACAAGTCCTCTGTTGTTACTGATGTGGTGAGGCCAAAATTCTCAAATCTTTCTGTCGCTATTGATGTGGAACTGGTCAGGTATTGGGGTTTCAGCATGAGTGCATTTCTCAAATCCTTCTGTCACCACTCATGTGGATCCAAGGTTGGGACCACTGAACGAAAACGTGGAACATGGATCAGGTGTAAGAAAGATAGATCAACCGAAAAAGGTTACAATGATAAGATAATGGGTAAGCGAAACTTACTATCCAGTCCTGTCTAATATGGGCAGTTGTATGCACTGTACACTACTAGTACTGCTGCTGATTCTATGGTATTATGATACTGTCCCCTGAGAGTGTTATCTCACATCATAATATAGTACTGGAAGAGTCCATGATGCAGGTAATTTTCAGTCTCACAACACTTATAAAAGAATCTACAGTTGGTTTTATAGGCTGGTCCTTTCTGCTTGTGCGATGATAAAACTTCTCAAATGCACTGAAGATGTGAGGTTGTGTAAAAGTTTTAATTCTTGTCAAAATCAGACCTCATTCTTTCATCGGATTTTTCAATTATCGATTTTTGATACTTATCAAGACACATTCTGATACAAAACCTATGTAAGAACACTCTCAGATGCATCAAGTACTTTTCTGTGAAATTGCAAAAATATCAACTCAGCTTCTTCTGAGTTCATAGGGGCAGCAGCACGTGTAATTGTGAGACAAGGGTTGTGCAATCCCCAACCACATCTCTCCTAAATCGGCACTGTTTGAATCCAGTGGCAAGAAGAAGTCCAAAATGACTGGAAACAATGCCGAGATAAGCAGAGAGCATATACTGCACTTGGAAGTCCCAAATGGTCACCCATTTAGTACTAATCAGTCTCCAAACGGAACTGGTGTGCCAACGTGATTATGCCGATCATTATGATTATTTCTTTCTCTAACATTAATGATTATTTAGAAATAGATATATGAACTGTTTCATTCTTATCAAAAGTCACCTAACTCAATAAGTATAAATGTCTGCATGTATATGTGCATATATGTGCATATATATATTTATGTATACAGATATGTGTTCATATACATACAGAAAAAGAACATTCTTGTGGGTTTTAATTTTTAAATTCAGATGAACATATCTCAGCGCAAGCAAACATTCATTGATCGAAATAAGCACCATCAGAATCAACACTTGCAATAACCCTTATCCCTGAGTGGCTTCCGGGCCTTGATAAGTGGTGACCACCGTGTAAAAAAAAAAAAAAATCAACACACTTTTGCCAATGCAAAACAAGTGTATTTATGCCAGTAATGTAAAAATCTTGCGTTCTTGTGGCCATGAAATCACTGAAGGCGTTTTTGATATCGCTTAAGGTTTTTGAAGCATTTCTCATGCAGAAAGTTGTCGAGATGCTTAAAAAAGTTGTAGTCGGTAGGTAAGAGGCCTGGAAAGTATGGCGGATGAGGCAGAGTTTCATAGCCCAATTTGTTTAACTTCTGAAGGGTCGGTTTAGCAACGTGTGTTCGGACATTGTCATGGAAGAGAATTGAGCTTTTTCTGTTAACTGGGTGTTGTAGTCAAAGTTTCAGATGCATTTCATCCATTTGTTGACAGTCCTTTTCCACCGTAATGGTTTCACCTGCATTAAAAAAAATGTAACAGATGAGACTGGTCGCAAACCACCAACCAGTTAGCATGACCTTCTTTTGGTGCAACTTTGGCTTTGAGAAGTGTCTGGAGCTTCATCAGCATCTAACCACTGACCTGAGTGTCGCCAGTTATCGTAAAAAACCCACTTTTCATCGCAAGTCACAACCCTGTCGAGAAATGGGTCGTTCTTGTTGTGTAAAAGAAGGAAAAGTAACACTTTATAACACTGTTTCTTTTGGTTGTTCCTCCATTTATGAGGCAACCATTTATCAAGCATCAAGGTTTTTGTCTTTCCAATCTCTCTTAAGTGGTTGGAAATCATCGTATACATTAAGTCTAATTAAGAAGCAAGTTCTCAAACAGTTGTGCATCGATCGGCTTTGACTACGACTCTTAATTGATTGTTGTCAACATCTGGTTGCTAACCATTACACTCATCATTTTCAAGATTCTCATCACCATCATAAAATTTCTTAAACCAGCATTGTGCTGTGCATTCAGTAGTGGCTCCTGAGCCAAATGCTTTATTGATATTGCAAGCTGTCTTAGAAGCTTTTCGATTTAGTTTGAATTGAAATAAAAAAAATTGTGCAAATTTGTTTTTTTTTTCATCTTGTATTCAACGTTCTGAAAAGAAGACATATTTGTTTTAAAACGATTGTAATTTGAGAAGATTGAGCAAAAAGCTTTGAAATGATAGATAAAATAAAGGTATTATAACAAAAATTTATTCGAAAATACATAATTTGGAATCAAAATTAAAAATTGAATGAAGATGACTTAGAAGACCGCATATCTGAGATTTCAGATCAAAAATACATATATTCAAAACGATTGGCAGATGAGGACCCTCTGGATGTCAAACAGTTGGTTGGGTCTGTGTCTTTCTCTAAGCAAGATGGGCCCTTGGACTTGTGTTTTGATTTCATCACACGAAAATCTCATTTGCAAGTTCGTTGTTCAGAAGCAAGTACTATTGTAACATTCTTGTCAACGTAATACATAATATTTTTATTAATATTTGTTGGCCTAAAATATTTTATTTTATTATTGATTTTATGAAAAAAAAAACCTTTTAATAATTTTATTTACATTTTATTGGTTCTCAATAAAAAACTGAAACTCAGTACTCAGCAATTTGTCCTGTTCATTTGTTGCTAACACTTCATTGCCATTTTGAACACTCTCCAACAATATCAATATTTGTTGACTATTTTGAATATTTCATTCTTTTAGTAATCTCTTCATGACTATTTTGAATATTTCATTCTTTTAGTAATCTCTTCATGGTAAAATTCTGAAAATCTTGTTCAGCCTCCATTTTAGTTTTGTATATTTCTTTTATTTTCTTTGCCTCCAGATATTCTTAATCACTAATTCTTTTTTTTTTTTCTCACTCCTTTGCTTCCACTTTTAAACTTTCTCATTCCACCATCATCATGTCACCCAATGTCTCCTTTCGTCCACCCACAAGTCTTTTACATCCAGCAATCTTGATTTTGGATTCAGCTATCCAGAATTTAATTTCTCTTGGAAAAAAATGTGTCATCTTAAACAAGGATTCATGTTGAAAGATAAAAAACAACTCTGAAAAAATTAATATTAATGAGTTCTCTGCTGGGGTTAGAACTCAGTCAGGAACTTTCAGATTTAATGACTGTCCAGATGTAGAATCTGACTAGACAGTAGATTTAAGTGTGTTTGTAGATAAGGCTGGCCATTATCTCAAATTAGGCAGTTTTTAGATGGTTGAATGGAGATGACTTAGAAGACCGCATATCTGAGATTTCAGATCAAAAATATATTCAAAAAGATTGGCAGATAAGGACAGTCAGACTTGACCCTCTGGATATCAAACAGTTGGTTGGGTCTGTGTGCCTCTCCAAGCAAGATGGGCCCTTGGACTTGTGTTTTGATTTCATCATACGAAAATCTCATTTGCAAGTTTGTTGTTCAGAAACAAGTATAATTGTAACATCCAACTATTTGTTTTAAACTGGTTTGGTTTGGAGGGAGGATCATTTCGTTAAAGCACTGACTGCAATCATATGATTGACACTGAAACCAGTGTTGGAATTGAACAACAACCTTGGACTGGCATAACAAGCTAATTAACCATGGCACATGCACTGGTTACACACCACACACAAATCCTATATTACCAACAGTGTACCTCCAAACTTTTTGAAGTTTGTCTGGCAACTGAATGCTCCATCACTTGCTCTCTAAACTTAGGTTACACCTTTCTCTTTACCTCATAAGCTTTTTGAACTTGAAAATAACTGTTTTGTGATGCATCATGATTTCTTACTTTACATCAAGTTTCACATGATTATCATATAATATTGATTTACAACATCAACATAATTATGCAACATATTTCACAGATTATTTGATAACGTATCAATCCACCTCAAATGGCAATAAATCAGATAAAACATGATTTCACATATTTTAATAATTAAAACGAGCAAGTATTTCAGCTTTGTGTCCCTTTACTTAAACCCTGGTTTTACTCTAGAAATAATGTCTCAACACTTAACTGTGTGATTAGTTTCTTGTTGCATTCTTGAGACTTGGCATAATCCGGGAATTATTTCATCAAAAAGTTTCACTAATTTTTTTTTTTATTTGAGTTCATTTTTTTCTGATTCATAAAGAAAAAAAAATCTGGTTTTCCTAACTTAAAGATGTTAAGTGTGTGTGTGTGTGTGTGTGTGTGTGTTGCTGAATTATAAGTAAGGCAACATTTATTAAGTAATGTAAATGAAATAAATTGCCGAATTTGCCGAGAAGTCTCTACTAAAAGAAAACACAAAATAGCATGTCAGTAATTTTCCTCCTCACAACTTTTCAGATATTCTTTCACCATCTTAAGGTGGATATGGAGAAAGAAATTTGTGATAGAAAGAAATATGTGATAGGCAGAAAAAAAAAAACTCAAATCTCAGAGCTTTGGGGTAATTTATTTGGCATTCATTAAGACAGCTAAATTCAAATTTTCAAATATAACAGGTTCTAAAATATCTCTTGCCAATATCTAAACAATCCTAATACTTTCCATGTATTATGTGTACATTTAAACAAAGCCAAAATCAAATGGAGGAAATAGATGCTACTATTACTAGTAGTGATGACCAATTAAAAACTTAAAACAGAGCTTTTCATGACTCCCCTTTCTTCAGTGAACCATTAAAGAGATGAGGACTTCAGCATAAGATATACAGAAAAGTGATGTTTAAAGCATTGCTGACTTTTGAAGTTTGCAGTAGCTTCTTTCTTTTGAAAGAGAGAGAGAAAATATATACACAGTATGGAGATTTTGTTTTTAAGAAAAAACAAATAACATTTTTAGATGCTACACAAAATGTTTCAGTTTCATGAAAGTGGATGTTTAAAAAATATTAACATCAGATTTAGTTTCAAATTTTCGATATTTTTGATTATTCGGAGTACTATTCTCACCCTGATTGTTATTTTCACATTTTGCCTGATATAAGTGAATTTTTATGTTAAATTCAGGAATCTGTAGTAAGGGTTGAAACTTTAACTTCCCAAGGATTATTACTTAAAAATTATCATTAGCCAATGTTATTATACATTAGGATATGGATTCATAAAGACGATTCTAGCATGCATCTATGACTATAAAATTATTATTATACTTTAAGAATGTTGGTTAACAGTTCTAAGTTTCTGGAGACTGAAAGTTGAAGCACAGGTAATATTAACTAGGAATAAATTAACACTTCTACTTGATCATAGCTTATGGAATGAGAATAATCTACCTTCATTGATTAAATAAAAAATGCAGTTGAAAATTCCATACAGATTTCAGAGTCTGGAAAAGATTTCCAAGTTCAGCTAGAAAATTCCCAAGTGGAAAAATGCACCTGAAGAAGTTCAGAGGTTACATAAGTCGAAACATGAATAAAAATGAGAAAAGTAGTCAGAATAATACAAATCAGGTTTGATAATCAAACCCCCCCCCCCACCCAGTTTTTGTTTTAACCTTTAAAATTAGTTTGGACACATTTTTTTTTTTGCATGATCCTGTTTAAAACAAGACAAATACATCTTCAGAAAATAAAAGATTCATTAAATAAATCAATATCTAAATCTCAAAGATTATAGTGATACAATCCAAGAGTAAAAATGTTTTTTTCTAGATTATGAACTACGGATACAAAATTCACTGAATCATGTTGCAGGTTCAAACCCAACAAGTGCGGAGTTTGGCATTCAATTGAAAGCAACTGACAAATGGATCTATATTTTGGCAAAAATTAAAAAGAAATTATATTTTATTTGCATTCTTCCACCTCCTCTACTGTGAAAACTTAATCGATAAGTAATCGTTTGAAATTAAAGACTTCAAATAAATGCAAAAATAAAAAAGTACAAGAACTGATGTCAAGCAACAAGATTGAAAACTGCGTAGATGGAACAATTAGACAACATTTCTGCAGTGAGTAAACAGCTTGACTGGTTTTTGATCAGCATAAAAATTTCTGAAATTAATATTTGTTCTCATAATGGAATAGTTTTATTTTTTATCATCAAAACTTCTTTCACCATCTTAAGTAGTGAATCTCGGTAAAATTTGTTTGCTTAAAATATATCTATTAATTCAATAGAAAACAAATTTTACTAAAAAATTCTGTTTGTATTATTTTTTTCACATTTTCTTTATGCAAGTAATCTGAAAAATGTATTTTTAAACCTGAATTTTCAAAGTAATTTCTTTTGGTTGTTCAGCAATTAAAATAAAGATTTGGATGAACGATTTTAATGTTATTTTCTAATTAACAATTTCAATTCCCCAGAAAATTATTTTTTAAGGTTTTACAAATTCAGACAACTCCAGTTTGCATTAAATCCATCGATTTGAATCAACTGGAGCACTGAAATAGAATTATTTATTTGTCCAATTAGAAATTTAGTTTATACAATGAAAGATTTAAGATTATTTCAGTACTGTTCAAACTGAGAACAAAAAATAAACCTGACTCAAAAACTGTCAGAAATGTGAAATGAACTATTATAAAAAAAAGTATCAATTTTCACTTGGGTTAAAGAAAAGAAATACAATTTTTAAAATCTGCCGCATGGAATTGTTACTTCTAGTTTCCTTACTTGTCTAAATCAAGTTCAACATTTCGTCACATTTCAAAACACATAACATTTCTTCCTTTTCAGAGAAATGGCAGACACACCATGATGAACTGATAAAACTGTTTTATCTGTCTTCCTGAAAAAAGACAATTTATATATTGGTATTTTCCTTGGTTAAAATTTCTTACAAAACAATAATAAAAATAGCAAAGTAGTAATTAAACCCACATTCAATGCAATTTTTACAGATATTTAAAAAAAAAAAAAAAAAAAAAAATTCATTCCCAACACATTGATATGCTTGCTGATATTCAAAAGAAACAATATACCCTCAAGTTTTGTCTACTTTAAAGAAAGGGTGCAGAACGTTTCCAAAACTTAAATTTGTAAAGAAAATGGGAAGAAACCATACAGAATTTAAATGACCAGAATATTTCTGCAAATGTAAACGTTGAACTAACATTTCCAGCTTTTTTTTTTTCTTTTTTATCATGTTCCAATTCACATTGAATTAAAAAAAATATTCAATCACTCGCTTTCAAATTAAAGCAATAATAAATCTTCCGGAGTTCAATCCTCACAAGAAATCAAATCCAATTTCTTCTTGTGTATAAAATTGTAATTTGACAAGAATTTGGCAAAAGTGAACTGTTAGCAAAATATTTCTAATTAATATACATTTCAGGAATAATATTTTTTATAATAAGTAATAATATTTCAGAAATATTTTTGTTGCAGAAACTTAAAAGCAAGTAAACTAAATGCTATTATCATTCAGTATTAACTTTTAAAACAAAAACACAGAAATAGAATAATGAGTATTTTAATATGGGTAGAATTTTAATCAGAGTTGAAAATTATTTTTTATTATTGTAATTAAAGTGTAAGTCTCAGAAATTATTTCAAAAGTATTGCATCTTCCATCTTTTGAAACAGAAACAAAAAAATGTTAATCCATATTATTTGTCTCACATTTTTTATGGAAAAAAGTTCTTCGTTTGTAAAATAAAGTTACACATCAAACATAAGTTTGCAAGGTGAGTGAAAATTGAAAACCAAATCTTTTAATAAATTCTTCAAATCTTTATATTAATAATATTTTGTGTCTGTATGTGTGTTTCTTGCCTACAAACATTTTTTTTTTTATATATTATTGATAATTTAGAGGAACCAAAAATGAAATAGCTTAAGGTACAAAAAATTGTGTTTAAGAAAAATTAAGTAAAATATAATTTTTTAAAATTAAATCTACCAGAATGCATTGTTTTCTTTATGAAAAAAAAAAATCAGTTTTAATGTTCAATAGTTGGAAAGCAAATAATTGATTGTTTTGTGATCCTTCTAAAATTTGACAAGAATTTGGAAGCATTCAAACTTTTGAATAGAAAGCCATTTTATAACAAAGCCGATGGCACGTATGTAACAGCAGCGGCATGACACTTATGCAAATGACCAGGCCGTGATAATGTCACAGCAGAGAAAGAGAATGGAAAGAAAAGCGAAGAGAATAAAAGAAGCACGTGGGCAGTGAGAGCGACTTGGAAGCATATGTGAGTGTGAGAAAAACTTTTAAAGAAAGATGCAATCCAAACTTTGAAAAAATTTCTGGCTTTAAGATTGAAAGTTTTGAAGCTATTTCAATTCAATTTGTAAAGATTAACAAAACACCAGTTTAATAACAAGTTGGTTCAATTAAGAATGGAGTGACCAAAACATACTACAATAATTAAAATTACCTTTCAAAAGTCTATTTAAAAAAGTAACAAATAATTTTGTGACCCCCCCCCCAAAAAAAAAAACAAACAAACAAACAAAAAAAAACAGCCTAGTTAAATACTTAGTTTTTAAAAAAATATCTGGGCAATGTTGTGTTACCAATATTACCAAATATTTTCATTTTCTAAATTAACAAAACTAATTCATTAATCAAAATGATAGTGGTGGTAACATTAATGTATTAAATTTGAAATAATAAAATTCAAATGTCAAAATAAGAAAGACGTATATAAAAATAAAATATCCAAATATGTTAAGTTATGATTCAGAACTTTTAAGATAAGGACTGATCATTTATGTTATATGGATCATTCAAACTATTATTCTCATTTCGGTTATTTTCACAAGGTAATCTCTGACCTCCTTCAGGTGCATATTTCTGAACTTGGAAATATTCTAGTCAAACTGGTGTATATGGATGGAATTTTGAACTGAGCCATTTATTAAGCCAACAAGACTAGATTATTCTCATTCTGTCAGCCATGACAGAGTAGAATTGAACACATGTAACTAGTATTAAAGTTAATTAACAATCAGTTTTAAATAAGTTTTCTGTAGATAGACAGTTCAACCTTTATCAAAAGTGAAAACAGCTAAGATTGGCATGAAAATTAGGAATTTTACTCAATTATGGTTGATGGAATGAGAACAATCTACCACCGTGAGTTCATTTCAAACTTATATGGTTTCCTCGATTTTAATTAAAATGTTGAAGTAAGTCAGAAGTTACAACAGCCAAAATGCTGTAAATAACTCCAATGAAAATAATACCAACGTTAGGACATAATTTATCTTTATTACCCATTTATGTTCTCACAGTGTAACTGAGAAATTTAATGCTGTGTTTGTATGTGTGTGTGTGTGTATATATATATATATACACACACACACACACACATGCCATACATATATGGCATAATCACATTGTCACAATGGTTCTTATCAGATCACTGAAGTTAAGCAATATTGAGCCTGGTTATGTGCTCTCCGCTGATCTCGGCATTGTTTCCAGTCATCCCTAACCACCACTTGCCACTGGTACTTAACAATGCAGACTCAAGAGAGGTGTGGTTGGAGATTGTGCACCTCCGACCACAAAAATTTTTTACACGCAGGCACACCTTCGTGGGTATCCATAGTCTGTCAAAGACTGAAGGCGCCTATTTATATATAGCAATTAGACAAGACAAAGCCATATATTGGCATACATAAATTTATTTGTCGATATAATAAGGTAAAAGATAATTGAGGAATGTGTTGTATGCTCTTTTGAAGCATATATAATATATATATCCCCTCTTCTGATGAGAACCATTTAGCTTCAAAATGCCATAGCATAAAGGTTTTTCTGTTACTCTTTCCTTCTTGATTTAATAAAGTTATTTGTAACTTTATTAAATATATATATATATATATATATATATATATATATATATATATATATATATATATATATTCAGTGGTATCAAAAAGAAAGTCTGGACTTGTCATTTTTTCAAAAACTGCAAATTTAAGCTAAATTGACTAACTTTTTAAACAACCTATACCTCATTTGATTTGCCTTTTATTCCTCTATAATTATACTTGTTCATATTTGACTTTTAATTGAAGTATCCTAGTGTTCACATCAATTAAGAAAATAAATTAAGAAAACTTAAAATATGAGAAGGCAAAAAGAAATTCCACACTTTCGACCAATATGAAGTCATGATCATCATTGCATCTGACAAAGTCCAGATGGCACTTTCTGTTGTTTACAGAAATCCTTGGCTTTGGTCTTGCAACACAGCTTCGCAAATTAAATTCCTTCAATCTGTTCTTAACTGTAGAAACGGAGCACTTTTTAACAAGATTACAGTGTTGTTGGATTTAGGGAGCTGTTTCAAATCTCTGAGGTTGTGGATACATTGTCTTCCCTGTAAGAAGTAACTCTAGGGCAACCAGATTTAAGAGCATCACGAACACTGCTAGTGTTTTTGTGCTTTTCCACAATCATTTGTACCGTTTTCTCATCACATTTCAATCTGCGGCCGATTTCTCGATTGGATAAACTAGAAAGGTGGACATTAATGAGCTGACGATAACTAAGAGAAAGTGGAGGCATATGGATTAAATGTTACGTTGGAGCAACAACAAAATTAGAGATGCTTTGTTGCCTAAAAGTTGAATATTTCAGGTGGTTTTAAGCTCATTGGTTGCTGCAGAGTTTCTTTTTGCCTTTTCGATTTTAAGTTAATTTTCTTAATTGACGTGAATACTAGGATATTTCAATTAAAAGTCAGATATAAATAGGTAAAATTATAGAGCAATAAAAGGCGAATCAAATGAGGTATTGGTTGTTTAAAAAGTCAGTCAATTTAGCTTAAATTTGTTTCACTCTGATGTTGATATTAAAAGCTTATTTTTTCTATTTAAAAATCATTAAAACCAACTTTTTAAATATACTTGGTCATGAATATGCGAGCGACTACATGAAGTTTAACTAATTTGCATATTCCTTTGACAAACGAGTATTAATTACTTATTCATTTTTATGGTTTCTAATTAGATAGTTGGTGTCATTACATGATTAGGTTGAATTCTATCTATGCATAAATTCTACACAGTTATGTAGAAACTAAGATGAAAACGTTCTGGCACAAACTTTTAGATGTGTGTAGAAAAAATCTCTATCTCTACCAAAATTCTCTTTGAATATTTGGTTTACAAAGTTGAAATATACAATAATTTGAATTTGTAGTACATTTTCAATTTGGTTTTTAACTGGCAAAAATGGCTGCTAATGGGTCCAAATTGGAAACAAAACAGCTGACCTTGGCCGGATAAGTCAAATAAAACATTACATCTGCTGTTTCTTTTGCACATGCACAAAAGTAAAATTCATAGCTTAAAGTTTCTCAATTTTAAACCTTTTATATCCATCTGTCCGTAGCCCAGATGGTAACAACACTGGAAGCATAAATAACAACTACGGCTCGAGCACTAAATTTTCTAGTTTTGATTCTATAGGATGGTACTGAAATCATTTTTCTTTTTTACTTTTTGAATTCTTTACTATATATTGGATAAAAATCAATAGAAATTAAGAAATCTGCATGAATTAAAATATAATATTTATACATATTTTATGAATGGGCAACACCGGGTGGCTTGCTAGTTTATCATAATAAAAGCCTGTACCATAAAATAAAACACTTAAAAAATATTCCGGAAACTTCTAAAATAAAAAATATATCTGATTAACAGTAACCCATTCAGAGTTACTTTGACTAGCAATATTCACTGTATTAATTAAACTAAGATATCATGTTTCTCGCCTTTACACATATTTTATATATATATATATCGACATATTTTTTAAACTATTAATCAAATATTTAAAAGAAAATGTAAACATACTTATATTTTAAATTATTTAGCTTTAAGCTCTTCACCCAGGCAATATTAGGTAAATACAGCTCGTGTATATACGATATGAGATTTTAAATGCAAGATATATAATTATTTCCACAATCCAACAATGCTGCACCCCACACAAATCATGAAAGCCACAGATCAGAAGATCCAGACATGTGACTCAGGTTTCAATTACTGTGTTTGGATATGTTCTACTGATGAGCCTAAAAGTGGGCAAAAATTCAATCTAGGACTTTGGTCTATGGCTTTTATTGTTTGTGTTGGCTGCAGAGTTGTCCAATTGTGTAAATATGTATAAACAAATGAGATAGGAGAAAACATTAAAAACAATACTAATAGCAGTTAAGGTTATTTGTTTGATTTGATAACAGTTCTCCATTTTAAAAAGTAGAGAAATATTAGTATAATCAAGAAATATATATTCTAAGCAAAGAAACTGTTTTCCACAAAAAAAAACCCTCATCCAGGGTCTTTTTTACAAATTCAAAATTATATTTTGATCCCCTTACTTTTATTATATTAATTATTTTTAATAATTTATACTTCATTTAAATACGGAGTTGTAATTCCGATACCCCTACTAATATATATGAACCTAGCATAAATCGCCTATTTCAAGTAAACCTCTTCCATAGTTATAACTCATTAATACATATGATTAAATAAACATCCTCTTTCAATCACTTACTCTATATCCTTCTCAGAGTTTAGTTGCACATATTGCACACAAATCAAACCTACCATGGCAGATATGCTATACACCAACCTCCATTATATAAGAAAAGATATTTTACATCATTTTATATCACAGAGATCACTTTAGTTCTCCCATCCCCTCCCCAAAAACTCAATATTTTATCTCTCACTGCACAATTATTTCATTCCTAATGTAACTATCGCTAGATGCCGCATCCCTATTATGTTACCTAGCATTTTCTTTCCTCTTCTGATGAGAAGCATTAGGCTTTGAAATACCATGGTATAAAGACTTTTAGGCAAATGTGTATTTCAACAGCGTAAATTATTTGACAGACAAAAATTTATAAAAATAATTTTTATATAAAACACATTAGACCCTAAGGGTGTAATAATGTGTTTTATATAAAAATAAATATTTTTTTGTAAATTTTTGTTGTCAAATAATTTACGCCACTGAAATACACATTTGCCGAATTTTACTTATCCTCCACCCCTAATTGATGCATCATCCTTATTGAATAACCGAATAAATCTGTATGTATTAGTATATATTTTTATATTGTCATTTTCTTATTTTATGGATACTAAATATATATATCAAGAGCTATCATTTTAAATATTCTCAAAGGATTTGCTACATTTTATTAAATTTAGAAAATCACAATGAAAAAAAAATGTTAAAAAGAAAATCACAATGAAAAAAAAATGTTAAAAAGAAAATCACAATGAAAAAAAAATGTTAAAAAGCCGGGCCCTGATCCTAAATGCCCACTCGGCTGTTACAAACCCAACTTGTTTGGATGAGACTACAAAACATGTAGAGCATATTAATAGAAAACTTGAGAAACATTAAATGCTTTTCACGGTTAACATTAGTCTGCATTTCTACGGTGTAGGGAAAGCTTGATATTGTTTTAAAACCATAAAAAATATTTTGCATTATGGCAACACAAACACTTCGTCTTTTCAAATAATATAACCAAAATAAGACTGCTTTTTTTTTTTTTTTTTTTCTGTACAAAATATAAAAACATTTGCATTTCTGGCCATCTTTTGTTTTATCTACACACTGCATTTTTTTTTGGGGGGGGGGTTGTTTGTTTGTTTTTGCTTTTAATAATTTCAACTTTACAAAATGAAATTTATACTTACAATTTTTCCATATTTTAAATTTTTAATGCATTTTATAAAAACAAACAAAAAACAATACAAAATACAAACTTTAGACAAAACAAAAATATTAAAGAATTGGCGGATCTTTATTGTTTATATTCCAACAAAATCCACTTCATGTCAGCAAACACTTCAACTACACATGACGTAGACAAAGTTTTGGTGAATAAACAAAAACATTTGTCAATTTTTTTTTTTTTTTTTGCATACATTTTTTTTAAACAAATTTATATGAAATATTCTATTCCAAGCATTAATGAGTTTATTTACTGAAAACAGCATTTACAAAAGTTTGTAAAAACGTTTTAATTTGAATGAAGTGATTTTATTTGACTTGAGGATCTTTGATGACTGATTTATAAAATTCTCTCAAACTAAAAACAAAGCCAAGAAAAGGAAGTCCTGAGCAGCAAATGATTACCTACTTATCTATATCCACGTTTCATTACAAATTACACAAGATTACACAATGTTCATACTATTTCTTATATTAAATATCAATAGATTCAATTCTACCAAATAAATACATTTTTATCTCAACAATTAAAACAAAAACACAAAAGTAAATTCATGTTCTAGAATCCTAAAAATTAAAACAAAACACAATGACATTATACTCACATATTTCTTAAAAGATCTTAGTTTAATAATGACTGAACTGTAGAAAACATCTTTCAATACATATATTCTTGATAATCCCAAAATACAAAATAGCAATCTTATCTTTATATAAAATATCATAAATTCTTTGTATATGAGTAAAATATTTTTACAATTTTTGAGTTTAAGGAATTAGAATTCTTTGAATATTAGCTTAAAACAATTTAACAAATGCATAAACACATTAAAATTAATTTGAATAGAAAAATTATTTTTTCATAATGCAATTTTTTTTCATATTCAATAGCTGTTTTTCATTCTTGGTAAGATAAAATAATTTAAAATACTAAAATAACATCAAAATAAAATTAACTATTAGGTAACTTCACCACTAATAAAGTTTTTAAAACACTACATAATAATGCTAAATATTATGGGATATCATTGAGTATGACGCAGATCCAATTAGCAATTGTTCTGTGAATGTATAATAAAATCACAAACCAATTTGTGTTCCTACAAACTAGCACAAAATTGATTTAGCATGAGATCTTCAACAAAACAATATTAAACATTTACAAAAATCAAGTACACATTTCAACTTGCATACAGGTTGTTTACAGCATCAACTTTTTTCTAAAAAATATTTACATTTTTTAATTCTATTATTTCATATCAGAAAAAAATTTGCATAGCAGTTGTATGTAAACATTTTTTTGGAGATGCTATCTGTAACTCACTTGCCCATTACAATTAGTTTCATTTGATTGTGCAGATCTCTCAAACAAGACAGGTTCTCTTTTATTCACTCGTTTTAACAAAATGAGTTATTACTTCATTGATTTTTATAAAAATGGTAAATAAAAGCTTATACATTTTGAAAGCCATTTTATTCTTTTCATATGTATTTAATCATTTTTTAAACAGGTCTTTATTAGACTTCAGCAAAATGGTAACTATTTTTTTTACTTAAAAATATAAAACAAACTAAAATTTTTAAATAAAAATTAATTTACTTTAAAATATTGACGTAGTTAAAATTATAAAACAGATAAAAATATTAACAAAATTTTTTTTTTTAAATTCAATGGAATAATTTCAATATAGTTTTTAATTTGTTTTCATTCCGAGTATAAAAAAGAAAGCACAAAAAGGCCTTCAAATTAATCAAGTGAATCCTGTGTAT
Organism: Euprymna scolopes; assembly: GCF_053919585.1. Classification (NCBI taxonomy): domain Eukaryota; kingdom Metazoa; phylum Mollusca; class Cephalopoda; order Sepiida; family Sepiolidae; genus Euprymna; species Euprymna scolopes. The sequence continues at coordinate 84,578,831 of NC_136484.1, read as the reverse complement.
GCATGTGAAGACAAACATCATTGGAAATTCGTGAGATATGCTACATACAACTTTATGAAGTTTTAATCAATAATCTCATGTTCATTAGATGGAAACAATTTCCTTGTTAAAGCATCCAGTAGATTATATGTTTGAATTAATTTCCCATTGATGATCAGAAATGAATCATTCAACAATAATTTGTAAGCACAATAAATCTTATTGTTTTAATATGAAGAAATAAAATTCAAAATCTAAAGATTTTAGCTGAAATACTCAAAATATCAGGATTGGTATGTGTGTGTGTGTGTGTGTGTGTGTAAGTATACTTCGACATATGCAACTCTATAAATTATGTTAGTCTTAGATATGTAAATTAATGTTATACATTATGTAAAGGAGCGTGTAAGCAGTAAATAAACACTGATAATAATTTAATGCAAAAGTAAATATTGAAAGGAAAAACATTGACTTTTGATTTTTAATCTGAGCAACTTGGTTTCAGAGACTATAATCACTGAAACATTCCTAACACTGGCTATTCAGTATTTAAATCATAAGAAATTATTAAAACTTACAAAAAAAGCAAACTGCATTAAAGAGAAATGTTGACTGAAAAATCTTTTGTAATTTAAATTAGAAACTAGTTGTAAGCAACCAACTTATCTGATAAAAGCTATCAGTCCCTATGCCTGCCAATATTGGCTCAATAAAATTCAGTAACAAGTTACAACAGCTCTCAAAGGCAACCACACAAATACATAGCTAAGTTTTAATAAAAAATAAAAAAAAAATTTAAAAAACACCAAGTTATTTATATTGTTGCATTTTTTCTAAAATATTGCTTTTTCTTTTGTTTTATTTTTGTAATCATATTTTTTACATTTTGTTGATTACATTATTAATTAAGGACGATATATTTTTTGTAATTATCAAATTTGTTGGTTTTTTTTTTGTTTTTTTTTATTTATTTTCTTTTAGTTTTACCGTAATTTGTTTTCTTTATGTCTGGATCTGAGATTCAAGAAATGGTTCACCTTCAGTCAGAAATAACTTTTTATAAAAGTTTTGGAAAAAAATACAATATAGGATAGCACGGAAACAAATGCAAAATATATACAAAACAAGGGAATAAATAAAAAGCAACAATTTACAAATAAAATACATTTTTAAATCAATACGTTTTTCCTGCATTACAGAAATCTGTTTCTGTTTGTGTGGTTTTGCCAAACCAATATTTTAACTTTGAAAATCTGATCTGTAAAAGCATCCGATTTTTTTTTTAATTTAATGATAAAAAATTAATTTAAAACAGAAAAATATTGCATTTGGCAAAGGACACATTGTTAAAATTGATTTAGATGTTGGTTTTGGCAGAATAACCAAATCCATTTCATTTGTAGGAAAAGTTATTTTTTTGGGAGGGGGGGGGGCTGAGATTCTGTATCAGTAAGATTTTTCACGCAATTTTAAAAAAATCAATTCACGCTTCACCAATATACCAGTTTCAACAGAATTTTTTTTTATTTAAAAATAAAACTACACTGGAGTTGTAAAAAAAATTTTTTAAAAATTAAAAAAAAAAAAAATTTAAATATGGCAATGTTTTAATTAAAAAAAATAAAAAGTTTCACATGTGGAGAATTTTTCATAAGAATGTAATGAGCAAAGAAGTTTTAAATGAAATGATCAACTAAGTGCATCCTTTCTTCATACATTTTCTACTGCGTTTATTCTGAGCATCAGATTTCTCCCTCTGCAATAACTTGAAAAAGATTTAGTCAAAATAAAGCCCGGCCTTTAAAGATTTTTATTTCGGCCTTCCTTCCACTCTTTCCAGTTTGAATCCAGTTTTCACAATGATGTGTTCTGAAGTTCAACGCCACATTTTTGTCTCCTGAACCGTAAGAAGCAAGAGATCATACTAGTAAGATAGAGCAAGTATTCAAGCAGTGATTTTACCAAAAAGATACTGCAGTCATTGTCAACAGTTAAATCCAAATATTTGAAACCACTCGTGAAACATGTTTATTTTTTCAATTATTCTTTTTATTGTCTGCCAATAAGAGCATTTTCAGTATAGATTTATATTATTTTTAATCAAAACAAAATTCTGATAATGCCAAAATATTGTCAAAAAATGTTGAATTGATCTTCCAAAATTTCAGATTTATTTATCTCACTTACATGAAAACATAAGTCAAAGAAAGTTTTTAGACTATTTTTATTATACTTTTTTGATTAAAAATATTTCAAGCAAATATATTTTCAGGTTAATTTTTTTTTTGTTTAATAAAGATTTGAAATTGATTTTTTATTGAATAAAAAAAAATTTCTACAAGGTTAAATTATAATTTTATAAATAAAAATTTAAACATTTTCAAAAATGCGCACTTATGAAGCCTCAATTCAATTTCTTCATGGCTTACATGAAATTATCTTTGATAATGAACAAGATTTGGTATTTATCACTTATAAATTGTATCTATAAAATATATATAAAAAAACATACACGTATGCACATTCTCTGCATACATACTATACGTGTCGTCTTCATTATGTTCTCCGCCTCTACCACCCAGCACATATGCAGGCAATAAAAAAAAAAACTGTTTTCTATAAAACCCTTTGGGCGCTTCTACACTATCAGAACAAAATTTAGGAAATCGTAATACCGAATTTCACATGAAAACAATGGTATCTACGTATTCCTTGTATTTTTAAGATGATTATATCTAAAAATTACAAAAATTAATAAGGTAGAAAATTATTTAGTAAAGAAAATAAAAAATATAATTTGAAGAAAACAATCGTATTTACTTATGTAAGACACAGCAGAGTTCAAAAGGGAGGTGATTTTCCATTTCAATTATAATATATAAAAACAAGATGGCCGCAATTTTTCACCTGCTAACAAGATTAAAGTTGTTTTCTTTTTAATTATTCAGTAATTTCGATTGCATAATTTGGAAGCTAACATTGTAATTTATTAGAATTGACAATACAAATTAGTAGAAACCATTATTTTTTATCTGAAAAGCCTATTTATTGACTACAAAATTTTATTTTAATAGTGTAGAAGCACCATCATTTTCTTTGTAATTTTTTTTTAGTTGAACTGCAGATTTGTTTGGCTTTTTTTTTCTTTATTCAATACTTTTAAAGACCAATCCCAATGTAAAAAGTTAATCCACTTTTAGGACTTATTTGCATTGATGCAATAAAATGTGGTTTTAAGAGGAGTTTCCTCTATGTTCTTTTTAAAGGACAAAAGGTCTAATTTCATTCAATATTATTTTTATAATTGTTGTATTAAAAAAAATTATATAAAAAAGGAACATGTCCAAATGCGTAAAAAAGAAAAGAACAAAGTTTGGATGGGAGCTGTGAATATTAAAAATGTTTCATTTCGTCTTTTCAAAATGTTCTGAAACAACTTTTGGATGATATTACATGATGCCTCCTAACAAAATTGATTCAAAATGGTTGCATATTTTGATTGTTCAGTTTACAGCTGGCAAACTTAGATAAACATATTTTAAAGAACGTAAATTCAGAAATAAAAATCTTCAGCAAAAAAAAAAAAAATAACTGAGAAAATACAATACCATCAAAAAGTGGCTTTAAGAAAACAAAAACATGTATGTTTAGAAAATGTTGTACAGTTTTTTTATGAAAAGATGTTTAAAATCATTTCTTTATATTCAAACTATGCACAAATTTCACATGTGTATATGCCTAACAGTATATAGATGAATTGTACATTCAATATCTAGCTAAAATGAAAATAGTTGTAAAATTTTTAGAATTCAAACATAATTTTAAAAAATACAAAAAAGAATATGATTTTGCATAGACATTAATGTGTATGAGGAATAAACACAGAGAGCTCATTTATATTTGTAAGAGCTTAATATATTTATTGTAAGTAACACAGTGATTGTAATAGTCATTATTGATACCAGCATTTTCAGAAGATGTAAGTCTGATCCATTGAGTTAGGAAAATCATAACTACTTTTTATATTCAGTCTAAGCAAATTAAGATTAGTTTGCTTATGAATATGAAGTAGTCATGATTTTCCTAACCCAACAGATCAGACTTACATCTTCTGACTAAATGAATTTTCACTATAGTATTATTCATACAAAATATAATGCACAAAAGTTTAGAAAGTAGCTTAGTAACATACTTACAAGTCAAAATATAATAATTCAAAAAGTGTTCTGGGTTTGATTAACAACACTTTAATTAGAAACAATTGTTTTGTCTATTCTGAAAATATTTTCTTAATAAATAAATAAAATATTTTTGGAAAGGCTAGAATTTTATCAGCCACAATCAAGTTAGTGAAATATCAAAACACAGCAGTCAACATTTCAAAGTTATTTATTTAACTTATGCTTTTTTTATCCTATTTTCTCCAACCCAACGGGAAATTCTTTTTGAATTCTATTCAGTAGCCGGTAAAAGTTCAAACAAGATACATTATTATTTCTCTGGCTTGATTGTGGCACATAAAAATGTACACTGATGAAACCTTTTCAAAAATATATTCATATTTTATTCATCAGCAGATGTTTTTGGAATGACCAGAAATAATTGCTTGCATTAAAATGTTTCTGTATCAAATCCAGAATATTTTTTTAATTTTTATTATATATATGATGACTGACTTGCCAATGAAATCACCTTTATTCAATTCATATGACATTTCAGTAAACTTGGATATCTTATTCAGATACATAACAACTAAGAAATTGTTGGCATTAATTTGAAGAGAAATTTTTACGATAAAAGATGGAGGTAGAAAAACAAAACTATAGAATCTCTTCAAACTATTAAATTTTACAATTACAATCTGATGCAAATCTTGTTTTATGTTATATGTAAACTTTACTGTTTGTTTTATCTGGTGACTGGTGAAAAATAAAAAATTGCCACACATTTTCACTTCCTTCTGCATGTTTTTACCTTCAAAAGATCTATTGCTGCTTTTGTTCTATTAGTTTTACCTTATTCATATCGCAAAGGTCCTCTCCAAATTATTCCCATTAATACATATCCAAAGAAGATATTATATATGATGAATTCAGAGCACAAATGTTTCTATTGTGATATTTTAAAGACAAAAGAATTGCGTCTGTTGCTGCTTTTAACAACTGCCAGTTGCAAGTGCCATTCTTTAGTGATAGTCTTAGTTTGTACAAGCTACTCTCACACAATGTCCATATTTAAGAATTCAATTTCCTTTTCACTCTGGGATCGTTTCAAATGGAAAAATTCTAGTATATTATTCTTGATGCCTTTGTGATATGGATTGTGAAAATTTCCCTTGCCATCTTTTAAATGCTGATAACGACGGTAGTTGATTCGTTCATTTGTTGTAATATTCAGGCTTGCATGAAACATCTAAAAGATATAAAATATGACATCACACACTTAGAATAATAGTTAGAAAGTTATATATTTCGTAGAAGCTGGAAAATGAAAATGTCTCCTCCAAAAAATAAATGAAAAAAATAAAAGGATAGTATAATTTCTTTAGATTATTATAAACTAATTACCAAATGGTTAGCAAAAAGTCTTTAATTTTTATAACAAGTGTTCAATTTTATTATTTCTAGGAGGTCCAAACCATAAGGTTCAAATGTCTATCATCTGAATTATTTGTTTGTTTAATCAGCATATCAACCTACTTTGGGTCATTTAATGCCGTATATAAAATTTTAATTTTTAGATCTTTTCAGAGTCGATTTTCATTGGGTATATTCGAATAATGTTTTGATATATTTTCTTATTTTATAGTATTCATATTTTATGGTAACAATTTGCTCTTTTTAGGAAATTTAGAATAGTTTTAAGTTTTTTTTTTAAAGAGTTCTTTTAAGCTTGTGGCCTTGTAATAGTGTTGACGAATTTGTGCGAGTTCATAGCAGTCAAGTAAAAAGTGTTTCACTGTATAAAGGTTTGTGACATGGTATACATTTGGGAGGTTCTTCACTTTTTAGTGTGTGGAAATGAGTTATGTATGTGTGTCCTATCTGGATACATGATAAGATTACTTCTTTACGTGATCTTCTGAGATCTTGTAGGTTTTTTTTAAGTATAGGTATAATTTGGAAGCATTTTGACAATTGTTCCAGTTTTCTTGCCATTTCCTTGTAATAAAATTGTTTATTGAAGTCTGCATATGGGACCTTTGTCGCTTATTTGGAGTTTTAAGGAATTTTAGGCCACCATGTCAGCTTTTTTCATTTCCATGGAAACCATAGTGACTAGGAATCCAAAAGAAAGTTTTGTGTTGTATAATAGAATGGATCTTTTGTAAGAGTTTGATTAGTAAGGGATTGTTTAATTTTTGATTTTTTAATGATTCTAGTACTGATAATGAGTCTACAAATATTATGAATTTCTTGGAGTTTTGGTTGGTGAGTTTATGGCTGTAATTTCTGTACTATAGATATTTGGTAGATCGAGGAGTTATTTGGTAACCTTTTCTGCTGAATAGTGTTTTCTGAAATAGCGGCACATCCCACTTTGTTTTGATCTTTAGAACTATACGTGTAAATATGCGTCCAATTTGGGTAAGAATCTAGAAAGTTGTTTAGTTTTTCTCTATAGTCTGACCAAGATTTAGTATATATTGTCAGGTCTAATGACTTTAGGTTAATTTAACAGCCATTATTTTTAAATAGAGGTGTATAGTTGGGATCAAAAGTGCATTGATAGGCAGAATTTTGAGGGTTTGATTTGAGTTTTAGATAATACTAGACTACCCGTGACCCATTGGGTCAGTATGTTATGAGCTATGGAATTAATGTGACACTTGTGATGTAAAGAAAATTAATGTGACACTTGTGATATAAATCACAAGTGATTTAAATTAATGTGATGTAAATTAATGTGACACTTGTGATGTAAAGAAAATAGTTTTTTGTGACATAACAGAAACATTTCTATGAAAGTATATTAAAATGAAAAAAGAATATAGATTTCTATGAGTCGTTCTGTTTATAATTGTTTATTTTTGAAAAAACATACAGCCATTGAATCATAAGTGGTAAATGTGCACTGAACAGATACCATAAAGTTAAATTCAAATTTTGATATCTTTTTTAAATGAAATTGTTAGTTGAAAGTACAGAATAGTTAAAAACACTCCCCATGTTAAGAATGGCTTTTTAAATAGAAAATGAAAATAAAATGTAACTTTTTTTCATTTATTTTAAACAAGCATTCATGACCCATTGGGTCAAATATTTCATTTATATGTTAATAAGGTAATAAAACTAATTAAGACGATGCGGAAATGAACGATGTAAAAAAAAAAAAAAAAAAAAAAAAAAAAAAAAGCAGAAAGTATTAACAATTGTTTACTTGGATAATTTAAATGCAAAAAAAAAAAAAAAAAAAAAAAACAAACAATTGGGACACTGAAAATCTTTATCTTTATGTATGCATGCGCAACCAGAAGTTGTAAACTGGATGTGTGGTTACAACACCTATTACAAGGTCATTTGAGTTTTATAATTATATAGATTGTAAGCCTAATTTTTCACATCTCAATTTTAGTGAGGGTTCATAAGCTTCAACATATAGGCTTTCTATCAGGGAGGATTTGAATGCCCTCAAGGCAAGTTTTAATTTTGTGTGATAGATGGGGTCCAGAGTTTTAAGATAACTTTTTTCTGGTTAAACCATATATGAAGCTTCCATAGTCTAGTTTGGCTCTTATCAGGGTTCTATATAATTTTAGGAGTGATGAGCAGTCTTAGCCTCACTCAGTATTTGCTATAACCCTTAATAGTTGTAGGGTTTTGAAACATTTGTTTTAAATATTTTAAGTGAGGGATGAAGAAGAGTTTTTTATCAAAAATAAGTTCCAGAAATTTATGTTGGTCAGCTATTTCAATTTTTTTTTTTGTTTTAAGTTGAGAACAGAGTCATTGTGCATTTTCCTATGATTACAGAAATGGACACAATTTGTTTTGGTTGAAAATTTAAAGCCATTTTCTGTGATACATTATGTTAATTCTTTTATGAACATCTGTAGTTGGTGTTCTGAAGTATGAATATTTTTATCTATGGCAGATTATAACGTCATCCACATATAAGGAGCCATTTATTTCATTGTTTAGACAATTTACAATATTATTTTGATTTTTATATTAAAAAGCGTAACTGATAAAATACATCCTTGTGGAACTCCTTCCTGTATTTTTGTCTGATAGGGTTGATCTGATTCTTACTTTAAAACTTCTATCAAATAGAAAATCTTTTATCAGGATGGGTAGTCTGCCCTTTAATCTGTCACCATGTTGTATCTTAAGCCATTTTTAAATAAAAAAAATAGCTATTGCATGTTCATTTTTAATGAAAGCTTCTTTGATAAAGGTTTCCAATCAGATTATGTTGTTCATTGTTCCTCTTGTGTCTAAAACCACTTTGTGTGTTGGCAATTGAGTCATTGGTTTCCAGATCCCAGTTCAGTCATTTATTTATCATTCTTACAAATGTTTTGCAGAGACAACTTCTCAATGCAATTGGTCCGAAAATTAGTGGATCTGAATTGTCTTTCTCTGGCATAGGGATAGAGATCACGAGAGCATGTTTCCAGCTATTGGGTAGTTTTCCCTTGAACCATATTTTGTTGAGCCTGTTTAAAAGACGTGTTATTGATTTTTTTTTTTTTTGGGGGGGGGGGGGTTAGAAACTCATAATGTATCTCATCCACACCAGTAGTTGTATTATGTGCTTCGTTTATGGCTTTTAAGAGTTCATTTTTAGTAAAAGAATAGTTGTATTCTTCTTTGTTGTTTGAATTGAAATTTAATTTGTTTATCTTTTTTCTGTATCTTGTTTTGTCTTATGGAAGGATTGACTGTAATTTTTACTGGAGGAATTGTTTTGAAAGGTTTCAGCGAGAAGATTTGCTGTATTTTTTGTCTGTTATTTTGATGTTGTTTTTTGATGATTTAAAGGGAGAGGTTTTACCCGAGATGTTCCTTACCATGTTCCACACTTGTTTGGGATTTGTATTTGAGTTTATTTTATTTATATAATCTTTCCATGATGTCCTTTTTGCATCTCTAATAACTTTATAAGCTATTGCTCTTTTTTGCTTAAAAAGGTTTAGATTGTACTTTGTTGATTGGGAGTTGAATTTTCGTAAAGCAGCTTTACATAGGCGAATTGCTTTTTGGCATTCATCGTTAAACCAGGGTCTTTGTTATTTGTTAGTTCTGCTACTTTTAGGTATATGTGCAATGGCTAGTAATGTTTTAGAAAAATATTCTATGGATTTATTTGGGTTTTCCTCCTCAGAGTTTTTGTTGGCATTTTTTTTATATTGTTCTCAATTTGCTTTTTTCATTTTCCATTGGGAGAGATAGTTTTTTTGTTTCTTTCAGTTTTGTTAAAACCACTGGAAAATGATTGCTACCCCATGAATCTTCTAGAATCTTCCAGCCGTAGTTCAAGATAGTGGGGTTACACAATGATAGATCTAGTACTGAGTAGGTGCCTGGAGCAGGATGAAATAGGTGTTGGATTTATTATTTACTAACCACAAGTTATGGTCGTTAATAATTTTTTCAAGATTTTTTTCCTTTCTTATCCAAGTATGCAGATCCCCATATATCGTTGTGACTATTAACAGTAAGAAGGGTTTGTGTAATTGATTTATTATTTTGTTCAGCTCTGTTTCATTTACTGGATCCTGGGGTGGGATGTAGATAGTGCAGATATTTATAGTTTTGCGTAGTGTGGCTGCTGCAGCCATGGCTTCAATATTAGTGTTTAGATTTATTTTGCCTTGTGGGATATTATTTCTAATAAGTATAGGTACACTTCCAGAGGCTCTCTGTTAGGTATTGTAGATGTGGTTGTATTGTTTGTAGTTTTTTATATTTATTTTATCTTCAGCTTTTAAAAGGTTTCTTAGAGACATATGATGGTTTGTTATAAGAAGTAATAAGTCATTTATGTTGGGTTTTAGGCCCCGACAGTTCCATTGGATGATTTTGGGGGTTATGGTTTGATTTTATGTATTTGTTTTTGACTTTTGTTAGTCGTTGGTGTCTGATCTTCAATCTTCCATGTCCGTTTCCTCAAATTTGTTCTGGATCGAGTCTCTTGGTCTGGAAATTGAGCGTGGTCTGTTTATTTTGGTTTTAACTTCTTTGTTGGTTTGTTTCCTTTTTCCTTCATGGGCACTTTTTGGTGTGTTTTTCTTTTTGATGAGAGGGGTTGTTTCTATGTGTGTTGTAGCACTTTGGGGTTTTATGGGTCTTTTTGGTTGAGTTTTGGTTTGGGAGTTTTGTTCAGTTTTGAAATCTTTATTTTCGTCGTTGATTTGTTTTATAGTTTTTTTAAACTCTTCCATTAGTTCCCTTATTTCATTGAGTAACTTCATATATTCAGGTTTGATGGATTTGCTTTTATTATTTAATTATTAAATTCGGTGGTATGTTTATTTTATTTCTTTTTGTTATTTTAGAGTATTTTGTATTTTCGGCTAGGTTACAAACTTCTTGGAAGGTCATATTTTTGGTATATTTTATTTCAATAATTTTTCTTTTTCTTTCTTCTGTCACATTCTTTGGAGTTTGTGTTATGTCTTTTTGGCAGTTAGTACATTTTAGCTCTTTTTGGTAATCTGTATGGGTCTCGTTTTCTCCATACCTCATGCATACTGGAGAGCATGTGCACCAGTCTCAATGGTATCCGTACCTTTGGAAGTTATAGCATCTGAGGAGGTTTGGTATGTATGGTTCGGTGTTTATTTTATTTTTTTTATTATTTTGATGTCACTTGGGATTTGGTGGGTGTTACAAGTTAAGATGTAGGAGTTTGTATCGATAGTTTCACCAATTCTTTTAATTTGGATTCTTTTTACATCGATAACATTTTGGTTTCTCAAGTTAATTTTGATTTCTTCCAAGGAGCACAGGGATAATTCTAAACTCCTGATCACACCTTTACTAGTATTCAGCATTTTGCGGGGGTAGATTTTTACTTTTTGGTTGTTAAAAAGTCTCCATTTGAAGATTTCTATTTTTGGCTTTGTACTTCCACTAGCAATGTGCCGTTATTTAGTTTCTTGATCATTTTTGGCTTGATACTTGAAAATATTTTCTCTAATTTGAAGGGAGACACTTTTGTTATCGGTTTTCCTTCGGTTGCTTCAATAATTATGAAATAAGGAAGACTTTGATTTGTCTGAAACGCCACAGTGGTTTCCTTTTTGAGGCTTTTTATTTGACATTTACATATTTTGGATTTTTCATCTCTCCTGCTCCCCACCTGCCTCAGAGCCCTGTGTGGGAAATGTTAGAAGTGTTGGGGGGGGGGGGCATTCGCCCCAATGCAACAAGGATACAGGAGAAGTATACTCATCCTGCTCATGGACTCCCATATTTTCTTCATCTTTTCTGATGGCCTCATTTCTAGAAAAGACAATTTTCCAGCCATGTTTTATCCATTCTTCAGCAAGTTGATTGACCCTTTAGCCACCACTTACTAAATCAGTTCATTATCTAGTGTGGGGAGCGTGATTGTATTTTCTTGTGTTTATCTGATTTAATGTTAGTCATGACCAACTGATTGATTGGATTGGGCCTATCCACCACCCATCTTAGCTCAAATAAGAGCCAAAGTGCTGTGTTGCATCTCATGTCCTAATAGGACCTTGAACATAATCTGTTCAACCACCAGGATCCCGTCCTTAGGCATTACGGGTTGCCACCCACGGTCAACATTGCCATCCATTGAGAGACTTTTACCCTCTGCAGGGGGGGGGGGGCAGCCTGTGTATTTTAACAGAGTGCTCTATCATCTGAAAGTCTTCTTTTTAAAAGAAGGCATGTTAGTATAATCTAAATACTGCCACGTCATCGTAACGCTCCCGCAATGACTTCATTAAGCGGCCACCTGTCAATCAAACCTCTGATTCACTTTATAACCCTTAACTTAACACGCTTACCAATTTCTCTCACTTGTGGCCGAGATAGTTAGGTGGTTGGCTTTTTTTCCCTTTCGTTTCCACCTCCGGGTCAAGGCTTCGGGGTTCAATCCTACCTTCCTACTAAAATTTTTTTCTTTTAACGTTTTTTTTTTTTTTTTTTAACACACACCTCCAAACACCCGGGCAATGGTGTTTCTTTTTTTACACCTAACTTATTAACAACGGAGGAAGTGAAAGTTGAAAATGCACAAAAAAAAAAAAAAAAAAAAAACTCCAACTCTTGAATTGTATTAACAATTCTCCAAATTCTTAATGGAATAACTCAACACAAACAATGGCATTGTTTGTGTCATTCTTATCTTTTCTATTTTTATCTTTTCTATTTTCCTCTTGCTGAACATTTGACATGATCTCAACTCATGTCAATTTGATCCTCTGCACCAGGAGGAAAGTTCCTATTCTTTTTATCTCAACAATAAATTGCCCATAAAAAACAAAGTTCATTTGCATAAGTGAACTCTTGTCATCATGCATAACAAAATTACATCTTGTAAGTAGAATTGTTTGGAAAATTCCAATGGACGACACATAGCAGGACTCTTACTCTTTTTTGTAGGCTGTCAGGATGGTGATGGCCTTTTGATTTGTGCGCTTTGAAGCTGCACCCTAGTTTCTGCTTTTGAATGATCTGATGAAGTTTACACTTGTGTATTGTCTGAAATTTTGGCTTCCAAACTTGCATTCTCATAAGGATCATTCGTACTACTCATTAATAGTTCAGTGTCAGATGATATTACTTCCCTCATCATTTTTCAATGTGGTCCAATGGTCAATCTCAGGGTGCAGAATACATGTGTGGCATGAGATTTCTGACTGACAACATCAGTCACTCACATTCATTTGAATTTAGTGCTACACAGTTTCACCTAGACATGATCTCCTACATCATATGGCCCGTCTTCTCATCAAGTGACTGCACAAGAGCCGGATACCTGTAGATGGCATTCATTATGCTGTGGTTACCAGGGACATACAATCCTTCAGTGTAACATTGTACCAGTATGTTGCATTTCTGATGGAGCACTTCTTCCTGGCAGCGATCCTCTTTATGTTGCACTGACTTCTTTCTTCGATACGATTATTTAATAGTACATATGTGCATCACAGATGCTGCTGTACTCCTTATTCATATGAAAATTATCTGACTTCTTAGTTGCAAAAGTTTGGATTGGTATTGGCCCTCCTTTCAAAAAAGACTGACAATAGTCATTAGATAACACTTGCCATGTCTGTCGTGCAATTGTTAGCCAAACAGCAAAACATGTGATGCGAAATGAAAAAAACGAAATAGCTTAAAATATCTCGATAATAGCATATATATAGAAAGAGCTTGAGGAGCTAAGAATGAATGTTTTTAAATTTTTTAAATCCAATTAAAAATAAGGAAGTTATGACTATTTTTGAGTCTCACACGTTTAGATATGTTTCCCAAGACCAGATGCATTTTGTCACATTTTTTACACTACTTTTTCAGTAAAAATGTATTTTTGTTACAACAGAAGATTAAGTAATGAAATTTGGTACAAAGTTCATGACGTTGGACTAGTTGGGATTGCTTTAATTATACATTCTGATAACCAAATAGCTCTAATCATATTCTGATAATAAAATAGCTCTAACTGAACATTCAAGAACTTTTTATATATTCATATTTAATTTTTTTTCTAGAATAAAAATCAACAAAAACTGTTACAGCTATGCTATTACTGCTGCTGATGATGCTACTACTACTACTACGACAAGACAGTTTTTTTAAATTCAAATAAATAGAAGCGCTTTTTTTTTTTCAGGTATAGTCATTTTAAATTGCTAGCTACCACAAGAGAAAATAACATACAATTATACTTTTAATGGATAAAAACAGTAAAAAGATTAATTTACTAAACAGTGAGACCCCGAAGAAAATTTATTTCAAAGTTTTCAATACTCGTCATGTTGAAGTATTTTTTTTAACAAAAACATGAGTGGTCAAAAGCATTTCTGACACTCCACATTATTAAAAGTGACATTGTTTTTTATTAGTTTCCAAATTTCATGACAAAATTCTTCATACAAATACAGTACGCAAATTTACAAATAAGGAGTTTTTACAAAACCTTACCAAAAACGCTGTTTTATGATGTTCACATTTTTATGATTTTATTTGCTTAAAACTTAAAATATATAGTGTATATTATTATTTATTAATTCATATAAAAGTATATTCATTTCCAAATAAAACGATGGCATTTTGAGAATTTAAAGTGTTTTAATTTTTAAAATGTGACTATTTTAGCAGAACCCTCTTGAAATCTGATTATCCAAAGCATTTTATCATCCATATTTATTGCTAGTCTAAGAAAGTGTTTGCCATTACAATGAGTGATGTCGATTCCTACCCTTTGCCATGCATCACTTGCTTCCAGTTGTCCTTTTCACCATCACACTGACACTGAGTCAATTGACTGATGCATTTCACAATGCATGGTGACTTGTTTGACCTTTGATTTGGCAACTTCAGAGCCTACACATCTTACAAAATACATTTATACACCTGTGGATGTCTACTATTTGCTGCTCGCTCATTACACTCACTGTATCAGCACGTTGGACCAATGAGTATCTTTATTACATCATACTATGTGTGAGTCACTCGTGTTAACTGATCTGCAAGGTTGCACTATGACAGGATGAATGTTACACTGACTACCACATCGTACTTAGAGATTAGACTATTTAATTAGCATTTTGCTTACAGTTTTGGTGTGTATTCTTGCTTTCTAGTGATCACGTCGGATACTCAGAGATAGACACGATGGGAGCCAGTATCTGTATATTGGTTCGCTTTACGTCTATCCTTTTGTCTTTTGCTCGCTATTGTAGTGATAGAGTAATGCCTTTTATCACCCCATCCCACTCAGCCATGCTGAAAACCTGGTGAGAGAAGCATACCGAAGTGAAACTCACTGAAAATGATTTTTTTTCTCAGAAATTTTAATCAAATGGCAACATTTTTACAAATCGTTTTATCAAAATTCTTTTAAAGCAAAATTTCATGAGAAATTTTGCTTTTTCATCTTTTACATGAATTCTTTTCTATAATATTCTTTCAGAAATTATCAATTCAATATTTATACATATAAACTCAGAATAAGTTATTTATTTTTATACAAACACTGCATTTCTTTTAAAGCAATTTTTACTTTCCCCTCATAATATTATTAAAATCTTGTTTTTTTCTATAAAAATAAAAAAGATAACTTGGTTTATTTTTGTTAAACTGCAAACAAATAACACTGTGGGTAAACATGAAAATCAGAGGAACTTAAGTCTGATACCTTTTATTCATCTTAGCAGCAGCACAGTTTTGAACCTACAAAATCAGACTCAACTACAGATTTCAAATGGTAACAAAACAATTTAGAATAAAGTAAACAGAATTTCTCTTTTGTTTTTATCTATATACCTATAAAAGTGAACATGTCTGTATATATGTGTCTGTGAGTGTACATTTCCCTATGCAATAACTGTCAATTTTAAGCCTACAGACTCGAAATTTGATATACATGGTACTGAGATTTGGGAAAATCTTTGTAATCCGTTTTCAGCCAGATATTTGGCTGTTAAGGGGTCAAATTTCAACGATTTGACCTTTGAGAACTCTACCAAACTCCTCCGACAATTTTGGGTCTAAACACTTGAAATTTTAGATATAGGTTCCTTGGACATGGATCTAACTTAACTTGATTTGAGCCCAAAACAATAAATGTTAAGGTGTCATAATAGGGGTCAAAGTTAAAAAAAAATTGATCGCATTTTTTTTTTTTTGCTCAACATACTCCTCCAAACACCCGGGCAATGCTGGGCTGAAATGCTAGTAGTGTAAAAGTGTGATATTTAATCAAGAGTAAACTAAAAAAATAAAAATATTTAATCAAGAGTAAACTAAAAAAATAAAAATATTTAAACAAGTCGAAACAATTCAATTACGAACTAGCAACAAAAATCACTAAATTGAAAAATAAACAAAAAATTAGTAGATGTCAGAGTTCTTTAACTACCTGAGCAGTGTATTAAAAGTAGATGGAGTAGGTAAAAAATATGGATTTTGTTGAAAATTTTGTCAAACAATACCTTATGTTGCATTCAACTGCAAAGTCAAACCAGAAACGGTAGTGTTTATAATCTCACAATTAAGATAAAGAACAAACCAAAGGAATTAATTTTTATGTTTTCAATGAAGCTTCGACATTTTGCAATGTTTATCATTTCTGTGTTGTTTTTTTAACAAATACAATTTAACTTTTATCATATATGATAGATAAATTACACTTACTGTCATACAAGGAATAACACCAGCAACAAATGTGAAAATACCAGACTGACAAAATCCGAGAACCACAAGCCAACTCCACTCATGGTATTTGAGCATATAATAGCACAAAAAGTCGGTGATACCACATATTGTTGCAATAGAGCTTGTAAAACCAAAGAACCATACACTAAATTAAAAAAAAAAAAAAAAAAAAAGATTTACTACACACTGGCAAAGAAAAAACATTTTGTTTTGATACAAACAAATGAATTTCCAAGTCAAAACAATAAAAACAAACTTTGACAGAAAAAATAGCAAGTCTTTATTTACTGATTATCCCTCCAGATTATTTTTCTTGTTTGTAATAAAATTTATAGAAATGCTTTTACAGAATATTTTTATTGTTTGTAGTAAAATTTATAGAAATGCCTCACAGATTATGTCTTGTTTGTAATAAAATTTATAGAAATGCTTTTACAAATTATTGTTATTGTTTGTTGCAATGGCGACAAAAAAAAAAAACATAGCAAAGATTAAGTATTAATGAATTAAATTGAATTTATCTCAAGGGAATCTTATGCTTTACCATTTAGTCTAGTAGGCATTTAACTGTTTTAATAATAACATTTAACTGTTTTAATAATAGGTTCAGCTTTTTTTTTTCAACACATAATTTGCTTGGCGTCTCTTCTGTAGTAATTTTTTTCCTATTCATCAATGATGACTTTCTGTTTGGTTAAAAAAGATTGGCCTGATGGTAAAGTGTTAAATTTTTATACTGTAGATACCATTTTTAGTAAAACTGGCTGAATTTTTGGACTCTGAATTGCAGTTCATTTTCTGAAGTGTGTAGAATAATTTCTCTATGATCGTTATACCCATCTCAGAAAAAAAAAACTTTGTGCAACCTGTGCCATTAATGACATGGTTTTACTTGGAAATAGTTTAGAAATATTGATATAGATCACTCTTATATTCTTAAGCAAACCTTTTGAATGCACTTCATTCAAATCCTTGATTGCATTTTCAAGGAAATATTGATCTCATAATTTTAGTCATTTTGTAAATTAGTTCCACTTGGAACCAAAGTTGTGCAAGCTGTCTCATCTTCTATAGTCAAGGTGTTGTCAGTCTTCATCAATTAGATCCATGTTAACTGTTGATTAGTGTAATAAATTTAGAAATTTTATCAAAAGAATAGTAAATGCTATTTTTCACATACACACACACAGGTTTCTGTTGGAAAAAATGCTTTGAATTAACCTTTAACTAAGTTAAAACAAAACATTGCATGTTGGTGTTTTCTGTGAAGCACAAGCTTGTTTTGAAACTTGCTTTCATTTTTTGCATCCTTGTTGCCATTTCATTCACATTGTTCAAGATTCTTTCTACATAACAGAAAGCAGAAGAGTATTCATCTGTGCATCATCGAGGCTGGCACTACAAATTTTGAAGAATTCGGAAAAATAATTAACAAAAAAAAAATACTTACCGATTGACATATCCCACACAGTTATAAATATAGGGACAGTGGTGGTCAAATTCCCGTACACAACGATTACAAATTTTACAATGTTTTGCTCTTAGTGGTTTCACAGTCTGACACGTGTGACAGAGGCGACTAAGAGGGTTATTTCCTTGTTTCCATTCATCAAAATGTGCAACCTGAAAAAAAAAAAAAAAAAAAATTTTTTTTTAAAAAGCAGTTTCAAATTATTTTTATAAAAAAGATTTTCTCATTTTAATATTAAATCTCAGTCATTGCTCAAGGAAAAGAAAAATATAAATAGTGTTAATAAAATTATAGGATAATATACTTAACATAGTTAAGAGTATATGAAATCATATTTTCAAAATCATAAATATTATGTTGGAAGAAAGTTAAAAAAAAAAATATTGAATCAATATTTTCTGAGCTAACAGAATTTTTTTTTTTTTTTTTTTTTTCACGGCATGTGAACTATTGATCATTTAATGCTGGTAAAGTTTTCAAATAAATTTTATGTTTGTTAAAAAGATCCTTCAAGTTACTCAAGATTTCAAATGTATGCAATCCAGCAATGTTTTACTGTAAACCTGCGTTGGTATTTACTGCATGTTGGTTTCTGCATCCTCTAGTAAATGATGGGTGATGCAGATGTGGTGCCTGTGAAGTTGGGTAATCACTACCTGTTCTCTATCATTGCAATTCATCTTCGATTCTTGAATGCTGGGTTTAATGTTCAACAGTTTCGTCCAAGTGAGTGTGAAACATTTATTTTCACATAGAATTTGTATATTTATTATTCTGCCTTTCATTGTTCTCTTTGCCTTTGAGTTTCTTTGTCATTTCTATTGCCAAGGCTGTAGGTTAATTAATAACTTTTGTTAAGTTGATTATAAAGTAACTAAAGAAAAGTTACATTTCTTCCTTAAATGACCAATATATCAATGATGACAAAAGAAAACAAATTAATTAACGCAATATTTTCTAAGCTTTTACACACAGTAGACGTAGAAAGACATGTCTTGTTTATTCACATGTTTACAAACAAAGAAAAAAAACACCCCACAAACACATATCTATAATATAAAGCTGAACGTCTGTGTGTGTGTCTGGTCACGAATAGGCTCCTATATGGTTGACTATTATAGAAAACTGATCACATATAATGATAGATGTATAGAGACAAAGGAATGAGTATGTTTGATCTGGCATAACGATGATTCATTAAAATTGTGGGGTCGGCATACGCGCCTGGTCCACAAAGTATAGAAATAAAAAAATTTTTTAAAAAGTTTACAAGTGTTTTTGATATAGATGTACATAATACTTTGATAAGTATGTTTTAACTTAAATAGGAATGGTATAATTAAATTGTGGGGTGTGCGTTCGCGCCTGGCCTCCATAGAATGGAAATAGGCACAAACTTTAATAAAGACTTTTCATATCTATCTGCGTAAGTATACTTTGATAATTATGTTTCAGTTTAAAGAAATGTGGTATAATAAAATTATGGGGTGTTCGTTCGTGCCTGACCTCCATAGAATAGAAATATGTCACAAAGTTTAACAAGATTTTTTAATATAGATCCACAGAATATTGTGATAAGTGTTTCAGTGTGAACAGGTATGGCATAATAAATTATGGGGTTTATCTATTTTATTTTTACTTTCATCATATTTTGCTTTGGTTTTGATACTCCCAAATTCGAAGCTATCTCTTTACACACCTTCCTTTTCATATTCATATTTCATATTCATTTTCACATGGCAGCAGAGAGACATCCAGGAGTCATGACCTGGATGTGGCCCACCCCCTGGAGTGTAAGGAGTTAAGTGCTGATTAAAGGGGTTTTCTCCTCTGAGAACTTTCTCTGTGATTTAGCTCTCCATCTGAGTTTCTTTCCACTAATATATATATATATCAGGCCTGACGAATCCTATAGTGGATGAAACGCAGAATATTCAGTGTAGCTTAATCGCCATATATATTTTATAAATTACTATATATATATGTGTGTGTCAACCTAAGGATGACAACTCAGAGTCACCCAACGCCAAGTCACACGTCAGCGCAAAACTGACAAGGGGAGGCAACTCCTTGCAGAGTTCAAGGGACAAAATTCCTAATTTTCACAGTATTAAAACATGACCGTAGCCAAAAAACATTTCATATTGACAACTCCAACAAAGGTGGCTTAGTATCCAACAAAAAATTATTTTATTGGAGAATTTATCATGAATTTTATTTAATACTTCGATGGTTAAAGTGTTATTCTTAATGCAGTAGGTGCAAATAAGGAATTCATGAAAATGATGAATTTATTATAAGAGTTAATGGCTATTATCAAGTACACCAAGAATCATAGCAATATGGCATCTGTTAAATTATAGCCTCTTTTTTGGACTAAGAGGGAGTGCAGAACTCAGATGTTACAGCAATACTCCATGCACAGGCAGATGGTGGCTTTGTAGAGATATAGCATACTGTAAGATGCAAGAAAACTTCTAGCCGAGTAGATTGAGCCAAGTTTCCTTGCAGCAATCTTGGCAATATCTTTCATGCATTCCAATTCCTGTTAGCTGTGAATGTTAGGCTGAGGTGTTTGAATGTTTGACCCTAAGTTAAGGTAATATTAACCATGGCAATCAGTGTTTGAAAAGGTTTTTTTATAATTGTTAAAGGAAAGGAACTTTGTTTTTGTAGCATTAAAATACTCAAATTGACTTGGATATGGACCCACATGTTGTGAATAGAGTATGGTGTCATCACCAAATATGATCTGAAAAGGTGGCTTATGAATATCAGGAACAATAAAAAGTACACCCACATTAATGTCATGTTTGCATGCACAGCTATCAAGGATTATCTGGATATTTCTTCTGGTGAGGAAGGGTTTAATTATATAAAATATTCATCCAATAATATTATACAAACTAATTTTCAGGAGATCTTGTCAAAAGGCTTTAGGTATATCAAGTGCTACCACTCTAGATTCTCCTGACTTGTCCAGTATATGGTACATGCATTTAGAGATGACTAAGGATATTTGTAATAAAATGGGCTTTCTTAACTTATGTTTAGAATTAACGATGTTAACTCAAAGAGGCATTTCTAATGTGATCTCTCATGGATTCCCAAATCAGCCTTTTTAAATATCTTGTTATTTTTGAGTAACAGTTGTTCTGTTTGACGTGAGACTTTAGTGTGATATTAACTATTATCACAAATTGATCAGCATTCACAAGTGAGCTATGGATATCTGTCACACAAGCCTTGAGCAATGAATTGGTTTAGAAGTGAGGTTTACTAATCCTTACACTGTGAGAGGCAGAATCTGCATAGCTAGAGAATCTAAATCAATCATAATGGTGAATATTAAGATCCTCAAATACATGTATCTGGGTGTTCAGATCTAATGAGAGTTGAGAGTGTTGCATTTATGCTATCCAAGACAAAGTCGAGAAGGGTACAATCCTGGGTTGAAGGAGACCAGTCGGGTTGAATCTCTAGGGAGTGTTTAAAAAATAAACAAAGTTTGCGCATATGTTTATCCTTACAGTAGAATGGAAGGTATCCAGTCATGTCAAAATAATTATTGAAACGTGTAGGTTAGTTTCATTCAGTGCTAAGACATTCAGGTATTTTACTAGAAAAAAGATTCTACTACATATATAGCATATATAACAGTAACTGAAGTCTGTATGAAAGGACAAAACATTTCAACAAATTATACAGTAAAAATATTCAATTTGCTAAGCTACACAATGTTTCAAGAATACTAACATAGATTTCACATAATGGAAATCAGCCCAAATATTATAGAATGTGAGCATAATAAAAAACATTAATTTTAATAATTTGTTTACCTGTTTAATAGCTTGATGGTACTCGGGGACATTCCTCTCCAAGAAGCCAGGTTCTGTTCGACTTGCATGGAAAAGGCATATCCACATGACAATGTTGAGAGTAATGAAAATGATATGAAGTGTTTCAAGATCATAAAATGTTAGTGGCAAACACTGTAATAAAAAAATTTAAAAAAAAAAAAAAGTTGTGAAATTTAAACAAAAGTAAAATAGCATTAAAAAATACTTTCAAAGTAAAATGTTTCTGTATATATATAAAGGAATTATAAATTAAAAAAAAAAAAAAAAAAAAAAAATGTTTAATTGTCCGGTAGGTACACAGTGAACAATTTGTAGCCAATTAAATATTTAAACTATCTATTTCTATCAGTATAATTTTAAATGGATATTTTATATTTATTTTAAAAGAGATATTTACATAAATTAATTAATTACATTGCATGAATAACATTGAATTCTTTACTAAAAGAGAAAAGGTCAACAATCAAAGTCAAACTAAATGAATTTTAAAAAGTACAATAAAATATCAGAGAATTAAAAGTAAAAGCATATAGTCTTTTAAATAAATTTATTTGCCTTTTTAATTCAATTTTGGAGGGAGTGTACAAAGATTGTTTTGTTTGTTTTTTTAACATTTTCTACACAAGAATTTTAATAATTTTTGAATATATTACTATTTTTAACATGACAATTTAGTTAGTATTGTTGTTTTTGCTCAAAACCACACATTTAAAAATATGTTAAAACAAATTAAAAATCAAAAGGTAAAAAAAATGGATAACTTTGGCAAAGATTAGGAAATAACTATAAAACAATAGCTATGATTGCTGATATAGAATCTATAATGATAAAATTTGCATAATGCAGGACAAGTTTTGGTGCTGGTTAACGGATCGATTTTTTTTAAGATATGGTTTTAATCAAAAACAGTACTTAATTTATTTGTTGACAAGAGTAATATATCCAAAATTTACGCAAAATTAATTGAATAGGAAATTATTTATAGTTAAAAATAATTTTTATGGAAAATTGGGGGAAATAATTTTTCTGTAGATGTGAAGATCTTGAAAATTGTGAATAAAGGGAACTTTGCTTGGGCCCTATGTACTGCTCATAACTTGCCCTACGTGTGAATACATTTTATGTAAAATGTTTAGACCAAAATTTGTCCGAGTAATTTCGTAGAGATCGCAGGTCAATTTTTTTTTAACTTTGATGCCAATTTTGACCCCTTAACATTTATTATTTTGGTCTCAAATAAAATAAAGTTTTACTCATGTTCAAGTTACTTACATCTAAAATTTCAGACACACAGACAGACACTTTCACAGATATATAGATAGATTACTGTTTTCGACATGACAATTAGGTACTGTTGTTTTTGCTTAAAACTACACATTTAAAAAAATCTCAGGGTTCATACATATTTCCAATGTCCATTATCAAGAACTTTTTACATGTCTCCAGAGAAAAGTTAATATATACAAAATAATATACTAAACCAAAAATCTAATATTCAAATTAATATTTAGAAATATTTTAACAGTATTTAACATATATGGTTGAGAAGCATCGCATTGTAGATTTTTGCTGCAATTGGAGTGAGTGTTATTCCTCTGTAGTTGCTTGGTATGCTTAGGTCACCCTTCTTGGGGAAGGAAGTATGCATCCTTCCCTCCATATATTAATAATTTTTTTGCTTATATACAGAATTGCATGTATTAAGAAGTATGTCATTGAAACCACCTGTCTTCCATACTTCAGGAGGTATGTTATCTAAGCCTGCAGTTTTACGATTCTTGGTCTTCTTTAGTACATTTAGAAGTTCCTCCATTGTAAAATCACCCTTCTCAATATCGAGTTCCTGTACAACAATCGACTGGATTGGTTGGTCTGTCACTTCTGGTTTGTTTCCGAGTAGCTTTTCAAAAAGTGCTTTTCATTTCGAACATGCATTTTCCGGAGTGTTTGCCTTTAACTTAGCTTTGGCAGGTCGTTTGCACCCAGATATCTCATTTACTACTTGCCAAGCCAGATAGGATTGTTTGTTATCTGCTGCATTCTGGATTCGATCTATTTGTTCTTGAACATACTTCTGTTGTTCTGATAGGTACATCATACTAAGCTCTGGAAGTGCTTGCTTCCTTAATTTTGTATTCTGTTGAGTGGGGTATTTATGTTGCTTTTTGATTATGTTTTTTAACTTTTCTCGTTTTAATATTATTTTATCATTTTCCCACAGTACTTTTCGCTTTACCTTGGGCTTCAGAGGTATACACTTCTTGGTGCGATCTAATGAAGTTTTCATAGATGGTATTAGCAGTTGGTTCCTGCTCTTGTGCTTGTAAAGCATCAAATCTGTTTTGCAGTTCGAAGTTGAATCTCTGATCTGATTGTCGTGTGACAACGTTGACCATTTGTAGGGCTGTCTAGATGATTTTTTTTAGTTTTGTTCGCTCGTAGGCTTAACTTCAATTTAGAGGTTACAATCCTATGATACTCTATGATACACTATAATTGGGATGCCATCAGGACCAGTTGCTTTACTAGGTTCTTGATTAGCTTGGCGACCTCATGCACGGATATTTGTATGTTACCTAGCTTGTTCTGTGTTATAGGAGGAAATATGGGGAGTTGATGGCCTTCGTCGCATAGGGTAGAATTAGCTGCAAAGTTCTTTGCAAATAGTTTGGCCTTGTCTGACGCTGACGAGATAACCTCTGGTCCATTGATAATGGTTGGGATAGAACGCACACTTTGTTCAGGATCCTATTTGTTATTTGCCAAAACTGGTGGGAACCAAGCCGCTGATCAGCTACCTTGGATTTAACAGACTGGGCATATAGCTCTCTTGCATTTTTTATAACTCTTTTACAGTGGTTGCTGGCATTCCTGAAAGCAGCTTTAGTCTTAGTGCATCTATTACGTTGGTAGCTATGGAAAAAGTGATTTCTGCGCGCGATAGCAGCAGCACATTCTGGGGAGAACCATGGCTGGCTGTTAGGTTTTTGTTGGAATTTTTTAGATTGTATGAATTGGTCTATGCCTACAATTAACCATTCGGTCAGATCTGATACTATAGAGGACACTTCCTTTTTAAACATGGAGTGCAGAGGTAAATCAGATATGAATGTACGGAAGCTATCCCGGTCAGCCATAGAATATCGGTATACAGTACGGTGGAGGGGTACGTCTGGGGGCTTCTTACATTTCATTTTTATCTTAACTGATACGACGGAGTGGTCGGAGGATCCTAGAGGAGAATGAAGGAACATGAACATAGCTAAGGGGAAGTTGAGAGAAAAAGGTCTAGGAGGCTTGCATATTGACCGGGTGTATCGGGCACACGGGTGGGTTCACAATCTGAGTGAGGTCATAAGCAATGGCAAAATCATGACAAAACCTCCCCTCATCATCTGTCTTATTTGTATGGGTCAGCCATTCCACGTTATGGACGTTGAAGTTACCACAGATGTGGATGTTAGCCGAGGGATGTGAAGACAGTATGAGGTCTATTTTCTCAGATATGCTCTTGAAGATAGTAACTCCGCTGTTGTGGGGCCTATAGAGGGCAAATATAAATGCAGTGGTGTTAGCAAGTGCAACCCTGAAGCACATATAGGGTAAATTAGGATCTTCTCTAGAGATATCCCTGCCACACGGGAAGCCATCCTTAATGTAGGCACATATTCCATGCCCATGGCGATCTTGGGTGTCAGATTTAGCTGTTAAATTAGAGTATCCGTTAATCATGAACTCATCTAGGGAAGTGGTCGGCCCTATTCCAGTTTCACTTAGAAATAATATGTCCGGTTTCGTCTCCTGTAATTGGGTTTCAACCTTTGGAAGGTTGGAACGTAGACCCCTGATGTTGGAGAAGGAGACCTGGTAATAGGGGTCTACGTTGGAAGATGGGGTTCTAGGTTTAATTGAGTTGTATATATACATATATACACATATACATACACATATATACATACATATATATACACATATACACATACGTATACACACACACATACATACATACACACACACACATATATATACATATATACACACACATACATACACACACACATACATACATACACACACACACACACACACATTTTCTGAAGATTTCCTGCAGTTTCTTTTGATGAGATGTGGCTTATCTGAAAGACCTCTGGCCATTTGCTGTAAGAATCAACTAGCATGAGATAATTTTGTCCATTCATGGTCCTGCAAAATGTATGTGCAGTTGTGACCAAGGAATTTCTGGAGTTGGCCATGAATGTTATGTAATTTTTTTTTGGGGGGGGGGGGGGCTTTGCGAGTTGATATTCGGAGCAACTACTGACATGTTCCTCTAATTGTTTGTCCATACTTGGCCAATATACATTGGCACGGGTCAAGTCTTTCATCCGATTAATTCCTTGATGTATCTGGTGAAGTTGAGGATTATTTATAAAATTAGATGGAGCAACAACACGTTCAGCAAAAAGAAGAATTCCATTAGTTTCAGACAAAGAATTTCTTCACTGAAAAAATGGTTGAAGTTGCTGATCAGTACACTTATTAGGTCAGCCGATAGAGTGGAACTGCTGAACTTTTTGTAGTAGTGGGTCTGCGGCTGTAGCCCTCTGGAT
Source organism: Euprymna scolopes (assembly GCF_053919585.1). Classification (NCBI taxonomy): domain Eukaryota; kingdom Metazoa; phylum Mollusca; class Cephalopoda; order Sepiida; family Sepiolidae; genus Euprymna; species Euprymna scolopes. The sequence goes on along the minus strand of NC_136484.1, from coordinate 84,552,547 downwards.
CATCTCCGATGTGACCGGTAGTACCCAAACTGTGGAAACAAGTCCAGAGACAACTTCAGGTTCTACAGATACAGCAGCGATGGCACTGTCTTCTATAGCTTTTTGATGAGACGAGATGAGTCTGGATAACGCATCTGCTTGGCCAATTTTGCTGCCTGGTTGGTATTTTATGGAGAAATCATAATCCAACAGCATAGTTACCCATATTTGTAAGCGATTTGCTGTATAAACAGGAATTCCTTTCTTTGAACCAAAAATGCTTGTTAGAGGCTTGTGGTCTGTGATCAGATCAAAATGATGGCCGTATAGCATTTTGTGAAATCTTTTTACAGCATAGATAATCGCTAGAGCCTCTTTCTCAATTTGGCTGTATTTTCGTTCAGTGGGTGTCAATAATTTTGATGCATATGCAATGGCTTTTTCACTTCCATCAGGAAAAATATGTGATATTACTGCTCCAACTTCATAGTCTAAAGCATCCGTCACAACAGTAATGTCTAATGATGGATTATAGTGTGTAAGCAATAGGTTTGAGTGAAGAAATGATTTTATTTTTTCAAATAATTCTTTGCATGTACTTGACCAGTTCCATTTAGTATCTTTTTATAAAAGATACTTAAGAGGTCCACGTAATCTGGCTTACAAGGCCCAGAAAGGATTGTAGTGTTGAAACATCCCTTGGAGGTGGCATGTGTTTTATGGCTTGAATGTTATCTGGATCTGGTTTTCCACCATTTTTGTCAAATAAAAATCCAAGGTATTTCACAGAAGTTTGGAAAAATTTTCATTTGTCAGATTTTAAGTGAAATCCATATTGTTGAATTCAATCCAGCACAGAAGTCAAGTGATGCAGAAGTTCCTGTTGAGATGTGCTTGTAACCATCAATGATGTCATCAATGTAGGCAGAAACTTCTGGCAATCCTGTGAGAATTGCATCCATGGTTTGTTAGAATATAGCCGGGGCTGATTTGACCCCAAACGGAAGACGATTGAAACGAAATAATCCCTTGTGGGTGTCAATAGTGAGAAGATTTTTGGAATCTTCAATTTCCATTTGTAAATATGCATCTGCAAAACAAGTTCCACCATTGACTTTTGAGAACAAATCATCTGGTACAGGTAGTGGATACTGCTGTCTCCAGTGCATCGTTTAATCCTGTGGAAAAATCCGCACACAGACGTACCTTGCCATTAGCCTTCTTCACAATAACAATAGGTGCTGCCCAGGATGAGTAGTTTGTAGGTTGGATTACTCCAGCTTGTTGAAGGCGGTCCAATTCTTTTTCCACTGTAGCTAAAGCTGTGTATGGTACAGGACGCTTTGGTCTAAAAACTGGCTTTGCATCAGACTTCAGTTTTAAAGTTGCTTGGATTTTCGTACAGAATCCAAGACCTTCTTGAAAAACGTTGCTGAACTTCGTTTTAAGAAGTTTCTTAAAACAAGTTTCAACATCTACATTAACATTGAAAGAATTGAAAATTGTATTAAGTGGAACATTGAAAAGATCAAGTTCCTCGAAATCCAAACCAAGGAGATTCAGGATTGATGAATCAAAAACATAGCATATCCCTGAAAAATTTTTTTCTTTGAAAGAGACACTGCATGTTAACTCATCAGTTAGTTGTATTTGTTTCCATATGCACTGCAAGAAACATGCTTAGTATTTTTAAGCATTGGTTTTCCTAATAACTCCCGTGTTGACTGAAATCAGTTGACACATGTGTACATGTGTCTTTTAAAAGGGCAAAAACGCACATAATGCTTATCACCACATGACCAACAGGGTGTTGGCGGCTTTTTATTCTTTCCAGTCGCAAATTTTTGTACAGATTTTAAACTGGAAACAGATGGAATAGCAAAACGTTGTCGCGCCATGGCAGTGTCCCGTTTAAGATTTATCAATCATTGACATTCTATGGTCAGAATTTGCACTGTCATTTTTTTGTCTTTATTTAATACTAGCAGGGGTACCCGGCATTGCCCGGGTGTTTGTATGTGTGTGTGGTGTTAAATAAATAGGATCTAACCCGAAGCCCTGGGGCGAAGTTTGAAAATAAAATCGGCCAGCCAGAATGAGTTAGTGAAAGATTTTTTAACTTATTTAAGTAAGAACCAAATTGACAGGTGCGTGCCTGGAAGTCGTCGAGCGTTACGACGACGACGTAGGTTTGTTTGTTATAAGCGAAGTAAAAAAAAGAAAACGTCTTAATTAAGCGGTAATCAAAACATCGAAAAAAAAAAAAAAAACTAACATAAGGCAAATGAACGATGAAAACAGAAAACGAACACGTGAAAAATGGCTTAAATAAGACTGTTTCGATATTAAAATTTAAAAAATCGGTGGGTACCCGGGTGTTTTTGAGTGTCTGGTCGGGGGTGGATAAGCGAAGTAAAAAAAAAAAAAAAAAAAAAAAAAAAAAAAAAAAATAGAAAAACAAACGTTACGTGAAAATAAATAACACTGGTTTAATATTTAAATAACACTGGTTTAATATTTAAATTTAAAAAATCGAAAAATCTCACACCACGATTCGAACCCAAAACGTTTAGATAATAAAACGCGCTAATCGACTGAGCTAACGCGACGTACTTGAAATTTGTTCAGTTTTTCAACTATTTAACGTAAATAAGGTCATGACGTCATCTGGCGCATGCGTAGAACCACTCATCATCACGAGAAGACCATTTTTGTTGACCCCCCCCCTGTCGAAAATTGTTGATTTTGGGGTGAAAAAAATGAACATTTTTGGCCAATTTTTCAATATTTTTCGAGCGAAGGATGGGGTTTCGATATGATACCGAGTTTGTGAATTTTCGTTGTGTCTGTCGAAAGTTTTTAATAGACACACATACATTTTCGCTTTTATATATATATAGATAGACAGTAAATGTGTGCGCACATCAGCGTCTGCTGGAGATTGTAGCCCTGCGATAAAAATAAGGCATTTAAACTGGTCCTCTGTGAGTGATTTCAGTCGAAAATGTTCACACTCCAGCATATTTGATAAAATCGTCATTAACACGTTTCGTCAACTTCAAACAATTGTATCAGATATTAAACAATGATGATGGCTCACCAAAAATGTCCGTTAATTGGGCTACTGTTTCGTTAAATATGAAATTCTCTGGTTTCTTTGGTAGAATGAAGTTTACATAACATTCATATTCAATAGAACCCAGATGTTTTCTAAGCAACAACTGTCTTTTCCAGTCGGTTTTTTTTTTTTTTTTTTTTTAAAAACATTTTTAAACATATTTTTCCATCGGTCAAACAAAACGGAAAATGTCTGTTTTAATTTCCGATTGAATTGAAAATCGATCATAGAATTTATAATATTATTAAAGGAGTTACTTACAGTTGACGAAGCCAATTTTGTCTGAAATTGAAACGTTAATGTTTCTATTAATTTGTTTTGTGCCTCAAGAAATTGTTTTTGCTGACTTCTAAGTATCCTTTCCAGTAAATTTGAATCCATGACGAAGAAATAATGCAGTTGTTTTTTTTTTTGTTGTTTCTTTTTGTGCTGTACACAAAAGGGAGAATTTTTTTTCCGAAGAGACAAGTCCGTTTTTCTAATGAACCACATACATACGAAATGAAAATAATTTACACCCGTAGAATAAAGAGTTCAGTTCAAAATTCTGTACAGATTCCCAAGTTCATATAGAAAGTTCCCAAGTTTGAATAGGTGACATAAACTAGGTTGGAAGTTACATTTGTTGAAACATTGTGACAACATTGTATTGTTATACTAGATTGTATGTTGTAATGTCATATACGAAAATAAGAATAAGAGTCTAAATTGTGACAATGTAATTGTTTGAAATGAATATTTCTTACATATACAAATCAATTTGCAACTTAATAAAATAGTTTGGAAATTGTTGCTTATTTGATGGTACATTAAAGATAGTAACAGGAGGATTCCTATTATGATGTGGCAAATTGCAAGTTTGGAAGAGACCTACTATATTACAATATCTTGATATGAAGCATATGTTATTTTTGTAATCTAACCTCAGAATAAAGAAATAAAAGAACAAGAATTTTGAAAATCGTCAGAATTGGAGAATATAAAATTTAAATTATAAATATATCCTATCCACTGGGATGCTGATCAGGGCATTCTAGGAGCCAACAACTAATTATTTATGCTTTGAGAGACATAAAACTTACAGTAATGGACATGTAAAGTAAGGAAATGTATGTACACATGGAGGTGCATACAAGTGGAGATTTACAAATTGAGATCTTATTGGAGGTCAGTTTGAAAAAGGATGCAATAAATCAAAGTAATTACAGAAATGGTTGGCAGTTAATTTTAAAACAACCATTTGACAAAGAAATGATTTCATTAGTTAAAAGCTGGTTTGACCGATTTAGAGTTTGCTAATACAAAAAATAATAGAGTTTGCTAATACAAAAAATAATAGAGTTTGCTAATACAAAAAATTAAAAGATGTGTTGATGGAAGATGGAGGAATTGTTTAAGATGGCAAATATACACACAAAAAGCTGGGCTATGACAAAAAAATTACTAAACAATTGCTTCAGCTAGGTTAAGACTTTAGTGTTATTGTGTAAAGAAACAAGTGTTCACCTCATTGATGGAACAGTTGAAAGGGATATTAAATGGTCAGAATGACTGGTCAGTCTGACCATTTGTGGTTTTACTGGATGATGCCAAAGCTTTAAATATATTGAACATCAAAATGCTCAACTACAGACGAAATGCAGCTTCAGAAACCTAGTAAATATATTGAATATCACATATGCTCTTCATTATAGCTGCACGTGTGGCAACCATTGTTTGTATTATTGAATCAACAAATAGGAGACATATTGAAAAAGATAAAAGGAAACAATTTGTTAACCGTTCAAGGTTTTTCTTTTTTGAATAATCATAGTCGCCCCAAACAAGGCAAATTGCCACTGAGATGTAAGATGCCTATGAATTAGGGCCCATACCTACAGGAACACTAAGTAGGGATGTAAGTAGTTAGATATTTTTTCATATTACATTTAAACTTTTGCATATTAGTAGTCAGGGAAGCAGAAAATATGGAGGGATTTCTAAAGTCTAGCAGTTTGGTAGAAGGTTCTCTGACATGACTTTACAATTAAGGCATAGGATTCTGTTGCTCATCAGGTTAGTTAAGGGGGAACTACAAGTTCATGTGAGCACATTTCATTGCAAAACAAGCACAGGAATGTAACATTGAAGTAATGAGACATTGATATCCAAGGTAATGGCTAAACCCTTATAAAAATGAGCTCTAGTCTGCAGTTGAATGGGGAAATAAATGAATGGTGACATTTAATGCAACTAAGACAAAGCTCCATTCCTTTAACAATTATAAGAAACCTTTTCAACAACCAATTGTCATAGCTAACAGTACCCTACCTGAGAGTCAAATATTGAAACTCCTCAGCCTAACATTTACAGGTAATATGAATTGGAACAAATAGATTGAAGATACTCAAGAAAATTGGGTTCCCTCTACTGGGCCAGAAAACTTCTCAGATTTGCCAGTATCCGATATCTCTCCACAACCAGCCAATGCATGGAGTATTTTCATAACACCAATCACTAGCCAACCCTCTTAGAGTTCAAAAAAAAGATTCTCTAGTTTAATAGGCTGCACACTGTTCAAATGTTACAATGTTGCAGCACTTCACTGGAATGTACTTGAACTTGCTGCTCTGGTGACCCCTCCCCCCAATCCCTTTACTGTAGTGATCACCAGGTGCAAGAAGCCATTTAATACTTTCTTCCAATTGCCTTTGGAATTATCTCCATGCTTCTTGTTTTACTCACTGTACCAACATGCAGAAAATTAAACATCTCACTGCACAACTCCCCACGTAAAGTGCCTCTATAAATCTGTCCCCTATTTCACATTAACCCCTTATGTCTTAGTGGCAATTTGTGTCTTGTTTGAGGTAAATTAAAGTTAGAAAATAATATAGAAACATTTAAACTTTTTTTTTTCAGTACATCAAAACTGAAATTTTAGTCTGAAATGAAAATACAAAATAAGTTTCTCCATGATATAAGAATTATTCCAAAATGTTAAACATAAAATGAAATAAACTGAGAAGTCTTTAAAATATTAGTTTCAACTCATACGGAAAAAAATATTACATTTAAAATTACCATAAGAAATTCATAAATTTTTCAAGTCAGATTATGAAACATTTTTAAGTTCATATTCTCAAATTGTGCTGGCAATAAATTGAATTATAACTTATACATTGTAGACAAAGTCTTGGAAAGTACATATAGAAACTAGACATGCATAAACTTATATTGAAAAATAATGTCAACATTACTCACCTTAAACACATACATAGGATAGCCCCAAAATAGCAAACTGACCAATAAGAACAACAGTGGAGTTTTACTATTACCAGGAGGACCGAATAATATGGACCTGAAAATAATTTTTTTAAACAGTGAAAAAGATGATCCATTAAATAATAAAAAAGTCTTACATTTATAGTCAAAGTCATCAGCAACAGTCAGAGTGATTTATTTTAACAAATGCAGTAAAAAGAAAAAGGATTCCTTTATTTTGTGTCATAGTAATAATGAAAATTATTTGATCAATTATCAAAAAAAGATATATTCTTTAAATGACAATTATCTTTACATGATCACTTTTGTGTTGAAACTCGTTTTTCTCAACTGCACTTTTTTTAGCCATATTGTTAATAACACTTTGATTTTTAGCCGTATTGTTAATAACACTTTGATTTGTAGCCATATTGGCTGAAAATCAAAGTGTTGTTAACAACTTTCACCTCAACCACTTAACAAATCAGCTGGATCCATGAAGTGAAGATTTCCACATGCCTTTAGTATTGGTTAGAAATACTCCAAAAAAGATAGTGAAAAAAGTCACAAGATTTGTAATCATTTCTCTTTGCTATGTTTTTTTTTTCAACAACAGATAGCTGTTTGAATCTAATATTTTAATTTAGCAAGATAATTACACTTCAATAAGACTGTTGAAAAAAAAATTCAAGAACAAAAACTCAAAGAACTTGTTTTTTAACAGGTTATTACTTCAGCAAAGAATAAGTCAAGAATTACAGCAATTGTATATGTCGATTGTGAGAAATTTTGTAATCATAAAGTTAAAATTTCCTCTATTTCATTGGCAAGTATAGCTTTTTATCTAAAAGTTGCATATGCATTTATTTCAGTCACTTGCTTCAAGAAAAGATGATTTTATTTGTTCACTTTCAACAATGTTTATATATTATTCAGTCTCCAGTTCTTTCTGCTTAGTATAATAGTAGGAGGTAGTAATTTAGCATAATAGTAGGAGGTAGTAATTTAGCATAATAGTAGGAGGTAGTAATTTTGCACTATCGGTACTAAGTCCTAATGCTTTGATTCAGAACACTGTCACAATATTCAGAACTCTCGGAGGACACTTCAGAATGGGCATTAGAATTATTCACTTTAAATCAATGTACTATCTTTACATATGTGGCTCTTCATGAAATGGCAAGAAACTTTTTTTCTTTTTTTTTTACATGGGGGTCACCACTTATCAAGGCCTGAAGGCCACTCAGGGATAAGGGTTATTGCGTGTACAGTAATCAATGATATATTATTGTAGTAATCATTAGAATTGGGGGTTTTGATAGAGGTGTCTTAATTAGGTGGGCGGTTTGTCAAGAGTTTATGTTGGACTTGAAGACGTCCAAGTTGTAGTCAGGTGGGAAATAGGCAAGCAGCAGAGAGTTCCACTGGCGTACAATTCTAAGAAAGAAGCTTTGCTCATGGAATCTACGTTTGGATTTAGGCACAGATAAAGAGTGGGGAAAATTATTGACAGTAGTTTCAACCACATGGGTGTTTCTCGTGAAAGATTGGCGAGGGGGGACCAGAGATTGGAGCTCAGACGAGCACCTGCCATGGAAATAACGATAAAACAAAGACAGGCTCGCAACGTCTTTTCTGTGGGAGAGAGGTTGCAGGGTAGAGAAAAGGGCATCCCCCACTAAACCACGAAGTCTATTTTGTACTCTGTCAAGGTAGGATAGGCTGTTTTTAGCAGCTCCTGCCCAGATGTGGCAGCAGTACTCCATCCTTGGACGTACTTAGCTTTTATACAGATAGAGAATTGCATTAGTAGTGAGATATCTTCTGGAGCGGTAGAAGGATCCCACCATTTTCCCAGCATACCTGACAACAGATTTGATGTACGCGTTCCATTTCAGATCAGGAGTAAAGGTCAAGCCCAGAAGCTTGTCAAAACATGGAGCCTCTCCAAGACGAGAGCCATCCATTTCAATTCATGCCAAACGGGGATCAGAGCATTGATGATGTAAAGATAGAAGCTTGGTTTTGGATGCATTAAAAGTGACCAGCCACCTCTTCCCCCATTGTACCACGCGCTCAAGATCAGAGGAGAGAGAATTAGAGAGAACTTTGTCATTTACAGTCTTTGATGTGTTGCCATAAATGGTCATGTCATCAGCATAGATGTCAACGAATGATTTAAGTATGTGTTTTGGGAGATCATTGATGTAGATCAGGAAGAGAGTTGGGCCCAGGATGGACCCCTGGGGGACTCCAGCATTAATACTGTGATTTCTGCCGATCAACCACTACTCTTATGAACCTATCGGAGAGAAATGATTTAATGATTGAGAAAACATTTCCAGTAATATCGTAGCTGGAAATCTTGTGAAGTAGGCCCTTATGCCATACTTTATCGAAGGCCTTCGATATGTCAAGAGCAATTGCCCTGGAAAGGAAACCTTTGTCAAAAGATTCACTAATCCTATGTGATAACCGTTAGCACATCTGCTGTAGATCTTGCAGAGCGGAAACCATATTGCATGTCATTAAGAAGGTTGTTTCTGTTGAGGTGGTTGACTACTTCTTTATTTAATATGGATTCCAACAACTTACTCATGACACACAGGAGACTTATTGGTCTGTACTGAGAGGGAGATAACTTTTAACCTGAATTCTTAAATACAGGGCATACTGAGGAGGTTTTCCAGGGTGTTGGAAAGCACTTCTCCTTAAGGCAACGCTTAAACAGTTTTGTAAATATGGGGGCAAGTTCTGGTTGGAGATTTTTCAGCACCATAACATGAATGCCATCAGGGCCAGTTGCTTTATTGGAATCAAGGTTCTTGATTAGCTTGGCGACCTCATGCACGGATATTTGTATGTTGCATAGCGTGTTGTCTGTTATAGGAGGAAATACAGGGAGTTGATGGTCATTGTCGGATAGGGTAGAATTAGCTTCAAAGTTCTTGGCAAATAATCTGGCCTTGTTTGATGCTGACGAGATGACCTCAGGTCCATTGATGATAGTTGGGATAGAACGCACGCTTCTGTTCAAGATCCTGTTTGCTATTTGCCAGAACTGGTGGGAACCAAGCTGCTGCTCAGCTACTTTGGATTTAACAGACTGGGCATATAGCTCTCTTGCATTTTTTATTACTCTTTTACAGTGGTTGCTGGCAGTCCTGAAAGCAGCTTTAGTCTCAGTACATCTATTACGTTGGTAGCTATGGAAAAAGTGATTTCTGTGCGCGATGGTAGCAGCACATTCAGGGGGGAACCATGGCTGGATGTTAGGTTTTTGTTGGAATTTTTTGGATGATATGAATCGGTCTATGCCTACAATTAACCATTCGGTCAGGTCCTCTACTATAGAGGACACATCCTTTTCAAACATGGAATGCAGAGGTAGGTCAGATATGAATGCACGGAAGCTATCCCAGTCAGCCATAGAGTATCGATATGCAGTACGGTGGAGAGGTACGTCTGAAGACTTATTACATTTCATTTTTATCTCAACTGCTACAACAGAGTGGTCAGAGGATCGCAGAGGAGATAGAACGGAACATGAACACAGCTCAGGGGAAGTTGTGAGGAAAAGGTCTAGAAAGCTTGCATATTGACCGGGTGTATCGGGCACACGGGTGGGTTCGTGAACAATCTGAGTGAGGTCATAGGCAATGGCAAAATCATGACAAAACCTCCCCTCGTCATCGGTTTTATTTGAGTGGGTCAGCCATTCCACATTATGGACATTGAAGTCACCGCAAATGTGAATATTAGCCGAAGGATGAGCAGACATGATGTGGTGAATTTTCTCAGATATGCTCTTTAGGATAGTAACCCCACTGTTGTGGGGGCGATAGAGGGCAAATATAAATGCAGTGGTGTAAGCTAGTGCAACCCGAAAGCACATATAAGGTAAATTAGGGTCTTCTCTCGAGATATCCCTACCACATGGAAAGCCATCTTTGATGTAAGCACATATTCCATGCCCATGGCGATCTTGGGAGTCAGATTTAGATGTTAAGTTGGAGTATCCTTTAATTATGAATTCGTCTAGAGAAGTGGTTGGCCCGATGACAGTTTCACTTAAAAAGAATATGTCCAGTTTTGTCTCCTGTAATTGTGTTTCAACCTCTGCAAGGTTGGGACGTACACCCCTTATGTTGGAGAAGGAGACCTGGTAGTAGGTGTCTATATTGGTGGATGGGGTTCTAGGTTTATTCGTGTTTCTTTTTTGGAGATTTGTCATGATTGAGGTTTTGGGGTTTGTGGAAGAGTTCGGTAGACTTGGTTGGAGCAGGACAGAGAGGGAAAATAAGAGAAAAAAAAGAAATTTTTTTTTTTGTGGCACATAAGGTAAAGCCGTAACAATTACCCACTAGTATGGCATCAAGAGGCTCTACCAGAAACTACTGTATGGTCCACAATCCATTCACCAAATGGCAATACAGCAGCCCCGGTACTTTGCACCTGTTGATAGGACAGCCTCCTTAGTGGTTAATCCAAGGTTCGAGTCCCTGACTATCAGGCGGGTAACGTCAGCCCAAATGTTTGTTATTTGTATACAAATATGTATTAGCTTAGACGAAATGATAAACTATAAAAACGTATTAATGTAGTAATACTCATCAACCATAAAAGGCTTTGGATAATTATATTTCAAGGTAGTTCTAAAACAGTCATATTTTAAAAACCAAAATAGTTTAAGTCATCAATATTACGACCATATCCTTTCCCACCCATGTAGATTATATAATGTAATTCACATGTAGATTAAATAATAATCTACATGATCTATTTAAAGAGTTTTTAAGAAAGTAATGATAAAAATGTTAACACTATGCAACATCCATTTTGCATCAGTATTTTTTTTTTTTTTTTTACCGAAAGTGCTTAAAAATCTGATACATCTCCCCTATGAGAAACTTTGTCATGAAATTTGAAAAAAACAATCAGAAAAAAACACAAATCTCAGTTATCGGTCCATTCGTTTTTTGTTATCTTAAAAATAAAACTTCAGCATGACGTATATCAAATATCTTTAAATAGTTTTTGTACTAATAAATAAAATGTTTTAATTATTTTTATATATTAAAATGATAATTCTATGTTGATTTCTCTTTTTTAATTAGCTTCTCCCCAAAATATTGAAAAAATATATTGAAAAACCCATTTTCAGCAAAAGTAAACAATTTCCAGCAGTCACTGTTGGCTGTTTCTTTTAAAGCAACAAGTAATGCGGTTTGTAATTCTTTTATAAAATAGATGTTCATTCAAGAAAAATTGTTTTTTAATATACTTAATTTTACAATTTTAATTGTAGTTATTACTACAATTAAAATTGACTTTCTAGCTGAAAAAAAAATTAAAGATTCAAGCCCCTTATCATAGAAACGAAGAAAGAATGCACAGGATTTATCTCTCAGAAAAATAAATTGATTAACTGCCCTAAAATGCTTAAATACCCTAGACATGGTGGATTATTTTACATCAAGTTTATGTGAAACTAATTCCCAACTCCAAAATAATTGTTTTTTTGTTTTTTCTTTCTGTCAAGTTTTCAGGGTGGTTGTACATAATTGCGCCAAGTCTTGACACTAACTCCTACAAAGACCTTAAAATAACTTTATCATCTTAATAGAAAAAAAAAAAAAACTCAGTTTATTTCCCATAGGAAAAAAAAAATGGTTAACTGCTCTAAAACATTAGAAAGGCCTTAAAATCTAAGATTATTTTATATTAAATTTTTATACTAAATTTATATTTTTTAGGTAAATCAAATAATATATATAAAAAATTTATTTTTATTTATTTATCTATTTTTTTATTTTTTTTAAAAACGTTTTTCAGTTTATTAAAACTGAAATTTTAGTTTGAAATGAAAATAAAAAATAACAGTTACTCCAGGATATAAGAATTATTCCAAAATACTAAACATGAAATGAAATAAACTGGTAAGTCTTTAAAATATTAGTTTCCACTCGTACAGAAAAAAATGTTACATTTAAAATTACCAAAATTCATCAATTTGTTCAATTAGATTATAAAACATTTTTTATTCTCAGATTGTGCTGTAAAAATTGAATTATAACTTATACATTGTAGACAGTCTCAAAAAAATGCATATAGAAACTAGACATGCATGAAATTATATTGAAAAATAACTTCATCTTACTTGAAAGAAATAATCATACTGCTAAAGTAAATTAACATACAAATGTATATAGATTTGTGCATGTGAAGAACACCAGTTTAAATCGACCTATGATTAACAAGTTCTTATTTCTTCCAATTTTAACCCCTTAACCATTTTAACCAGCTAAATACCCATAAAAATGGTTCACAAAAAAAAAACGCAATTATTTGAGCCACCTAGTGCCGCTTTCATTTCAAAGATACAGTTTGGAAAAAAATGGAGACAGAAAGACAAGCATAGTGAGTTTTATAAATGAGATTTATGTGAAACTAATCCTCTACTCTAAATTCTAAAATACTTGTTTTTATTATTATTTTTTTTCTTTCTGCCAAGTTTTTAGGTTGTTCACATTTAATTGCCCTTAGCCCACTAGCTCAAAGTCATACTAGCAAGCCCCCTACCTTCCACACCATACATAATAGTCTTAAAGAAAAATAAATACACAGGATTTACCTCTCATAGAAAGAAAAACATTGGCTAACTGCCCTAAAATACCAGATTATTCTAAAATATCTTTTTTGTTGACTAAATTTTTTAGGGTGTTCACACAGGATTGCCTAAAAAACTCTCAGTGTTGAGATTGGGGGAAAGATGTCAGTCTACAATAATACCAAAGAAATATTGCAATACATTAATTTTTTAAAAAGTCCTAGTATTAGATTTCAGTTTCTTGTACATAAAATGCAATAAAATTCAACTTTGAGTTCCTTATTTTTTTTTATTATTTTACATTTTAAGCTATTGCAACATACAGATTACTTGAAAACCATTAAATTTTTAAAAAATATATTAAGAAAAGATTTAACTTTTGATCATCACAATTCTATTATTTAACAATATTGAAATAAGTATAACTTAATTTATATAATTTGCAATATTTATGTTTGTTTTGTGAAATATTAATAAATTTTTAGGAAATTTGTTACAAAAACACTTTAATAAATATCTTCATTGGAAAAAAATGTTTTTTAACAACAAAAGTCTTTATTAGAAAATTATTTGTTTTGTTAATAAGTGTACTTTGTAACAACTAATATTGGTTCAATTTTGGAAATATGAAACGTTAAATTTGCTTCAATGTTGAATAAAATTGATTGTTGGTTTAAACAACATTTTTGTGCAAGCATAAAATTCTAATTTATTTTACAATTTGATATAAAATCCAAAATTTATGTCAAATTCTAACATAAAATGTCAGCATTTTCATTAATAATGAATTATCTAAGTTTTATTTTTAAATTCCTTATATTTTTTTCATGGAAATCACTCCAGACGAAGCATGAAGCCATTTGATGTAAGGAGCTAACAAGAACAAAAACTGATTATTGCAAAGAGAATCTCATGAAGAAAAGGGACACAACTACAATTGAAAGGTAGGAGCTGAGTCTTTACAAAATTAAACAAAACAAGTCATTTCATATAGACGATGGGCCAGCCACAATTTTTGTGTCATTCCGTCGACGCACAAACTATATGAAAAAATTTCACTTGATTCGGAGACATTCGATATCGTAGAGTCTAAATCTAGAAAGATCTCTAGGTGAACGATGCGCATTTTTTTTTTTATATTTTGCAATTTAATTTGATTATTTTATTGCAAAAGTTGAGCGTAAAAAATCATGTAAGGGAGGTAATCATTTAGTAAATATGTCTTTTCGGTCAATAGTTACCTCCCTTAGTTTAAAAATTCACCAAATCGTGTTGTCAATAAATTTAATTTGGAATAAAGATATAATATGTATGTGTGTGCATGCGTGTTTGTGCATGTTTTGTTTTTTTTGTTAATTCTTTTATTAATTAAGCATAACTAATACAATTTATTTAATAATACTCATGACCATGAGTTTTGCAGTTGTTTTAAAATAATTCCAGGTAGAAATAAATTATATTTAAAATTTCCTCAGCTATTAAAATATGACACTAATTGGTGTCATGAATGCATGCAGCGAGGTGCATATTGCGGTGAGAGGGGTGTTTGACCGGACGGGATAGAGAAAGAGAGGGCAGAAGAGGGGGTGTTTGACCGGACGGGATAGAGGAAGAGAGGGCAGAAGAAGGGGTGTTGATGTCTGATTGGGACAAAACAGAAATGTCTATGGGATTTTGTCAGAAAGAGAAAAAAAAACAAATAAATTGTTTTATCTCATTGTCGTCATATATCTGTTAACATGAAAGGTTGTTTTTAAAACCTCTGTTGAGGTTTGAAGAGATCCAGAGATTCTTGGCTGATTAAGGCTGACAGCTTAGAATGGAGGTTAAGGAGAGAGGGTCGCTGCTGGGCGTTGTTTGACCTAGGGTGACTAATCACTCCTAATTTGATAAGTAAAAACCGCAGTACAAATTAATAGGATAAGAGAGAGAGAGAGGGGTGCTGAGTGGACGGGACAAAGGGTAAGCTCTAAGAGGAAGAAGAGAAGGGGTGTTTGTAACCACTCTCTGAAGGAGAGGTAGGGAAAAAGGGGTTGGATTTAGAAAAAGGAATTCTAAAAAGAGTAGAGTCGAAGCCAGCAAACTGAACGGCTGGGCTAGTCAAGCGCTCCCGATTTGAGAGCCCTCAGGGCCTGATTTTATGTTAACTAGCCTGTGTTAATGGGAAATCTGTGACTTTGCTGGTCTGGTCTTGCATCATTTCACTGCTATAGTCAGTCACCTCAATTTAGACAGTAGCTGTTATGAAGTAATGAATTAATAAATAGTGTGTTATTGTTATAAACTGGAGTTGTTTGTTTGTGGTGAGGACTCTTCATTTTGCAGCAAGCCATAAGAACCAGCGGAGTGATTGAGGTAACCGGAGACTACCTACACAGCGTAGGAGACGATTCGATCGAGAGGCAAAGCGCCCCACTATGAAAACACAGTGGGTGAAGATGATCAACAGGCCAACTTATGATGGGACAATGTACAATCGAAAGAACACCTGTCATATCGGGTGGAATCCGACGAGGTTAAAGACACCCGGTTTGGTTGGTGCAGGTATCAGTATCGTTATAAATGGTGCTGTGAGCCAGGATATCATATCTCTATGAGATGTCCACGAGCGAGTTACCACGAACACATATATAAATGGTGCCATTAAGCCAAAATAAAACCCTGAGAAGATATGGGATGTTTCAACAAAACAGAACAAAACAAAAAATGCTGAAAACTAGACACAAAGAATGCTAGACTTTGCAAAGAAAAGACGAAAAGAACAAAAAGAAATAATCATAATCATGAAAAAAAAACGTATACAAAGCAAAGATTGAAAAAGAAACAAACTCAAAAAGAAAAATAACAAAAATCTCGAACATGAAACGAAGACGAAGAAGGATGGCGGAAGGTAAGGACGGTTCATTTCTCCTTTTGTCTGTCTCAGTGTCACCTGGATTGGTAAAGTTTTTTTGTATTGCTTTGAGACATATTTGTAATGTATTGTTGATTTTCTTCCTCACCCCTCGAAGGAAATGGGTAAATCTGTATTTGTCTGAATCATGAGTCTAAAACAGTTGTATCCACAGGAATAGATATGGGAATATAGACAGAGGAAACAGGTCGATATATTGCTGTACGTATGCGCATATGTTGTCGTTGTACAAGCGAGCGAGAGAGAGAGAGTGGGGCAGAGAGATAAAGAAATGAGAAAAAGAAAAAGAGCAAGTTCCCTAAAAAGGCATAGCAGTAAATAGATTTAGCAGACATGGAAAAAGAGGAATGCAGTGAAGGGAGAAATGGTTAGAAAAGTCAACCCTTGAGTTAGGCTTAATGTTAAGGGGAATTAACGGCCGTGTGATTGTTTGAAAAAGAAGAGAAACAGAAACTAAAAATAATTAAGAAAAGAGATAAGAAAGAAAAGAGACAGCGGAAGTTAATAGCCTTAAGACAGAGTGAAATAAAGTTTGATTGTTTTTCGTAGTTCGGAGGTAAGCACGAAACGTGACGTTTTTTGTATATTTTTTAGAACCAGTATATTGCTGATCGACACATCATATATGTGAATCAATCAGCTTAATGTTAAAAGAAATTAATGGTCATGCGATTGGAAGGGACACAGAAAGGAAAGGGAGAAATGAATAAAGAAAAGAAAAGTGGAAGCGTTGTCGGCAGCTCCCGTTACTCTCGCTTCTCTTTATTTGTCACTCAGTCCTCATTTTTTTAATGAGTGATTTTTCTGACAAAGGGAGAAGAAAAAGCTGTATTCTAGGTTGGCAGTATTTTGCGTGAATAGTCGACAGGGATGGCAGAAATTTTCTGTTCTATGTCTATCCTTGTAGCCATGTCACTAGTAAGGGTGCTGAAGGTAAATGTTTTATCCGGGCTGACGTTATCCGCCTGATAGTCAAGGACCCAAACCTTGGATTAACCACTAAGGAGGTTGTCCTATCAGCAGGCGCAAAGTACTGGGGCTGCTGTATTGGCATTTGGTGAATGGATTCTGGACCATGCAGTAGTCTCATGTGGGGTCTCTCGATGCCATACTAGTGGGTAATTGTTACGGCTTTACCTTATCATGTGCTACAAAAAAAAAAAAAAAAAAAAAAAAATTCTTCGTTACTTTTCTCTCTTTGTTTTCCCTCTCTGTCCTGCTCTAAGCAAGTCTGACGACCTAGTCCACAAACTCCAAAATTCCATCATGACAAGTTTCAATAAAAAATACACGATTAAACCCGGATCTGAAACTTCCAACGTAGACCCCTACTACCATGTCTCCTTCTCCAACATCAGAGGTCTACGTTCTAACCTTCCAGAGGTTGAAGCCCAATTACAGGAGACTAAACCAGACCTTTTATTTTTAAGCGAAACTGGAATTGGACAGATTATTTCCCTAAATGAGTTCATAATTAAAGGATGCTCTAACCTAACTTCCAAATCTGACCCCCAAGATCGCCATGGGCATGGAATATGTGCCTATATAAAAGATGGCTTTCTGTGTGGTAGGGACATTTCCAGAAAAGATCCTAACTTACCCTATATGTGCTTCCGAGTAGCACTAGCTCACACTACGGAATTTATATTTACTCTCTATCGCCCCCATAACAGCGGAGTTACTATCTTTAAAAGCATATCTGAGAAAATTGATCAAGTTCTATCAGCATATCCTTCAGCTAACATTCACGTATGTGGAGACTTCAATGTTCACAATGTGGAATGGTTGACCCACTCAAACAAGACCGATGATGAGGGGAGATTCTGTCATGATTTCTTCATTGCTTATGACCTCACTCAGATTGTTCACGAACCCACCCGTGTGCCCGACAATGACGGCCAGCATGCAAGTCTCCTAGACCTTTTCCTCACAACTTGCCCTGAACTATATTCAGTTTCTGTTCTGTCTCCTCTTGGATCTTCCGACCACTCAGTTATATCAATTAAGATAAAAATGAAATGTAATAAGTCCTCAAACGTACCTCTCCATCGTACAGTATATCGAGACACTATGGCTGACTGGGATAGTTTCCGTACATTTATATCGGATCTTCCTCTGTGTTCCATGTTTAAAAAGGATGTGTCGTCTATAGTATCAGACCTGACAGAATGGTTAATTGTAGGTATAGACCATTTCATACCCTCAAAAAAGTTCCAGCAAAAACCTAACAGTCAGCCATGGTTTTCTCCAGAATGTGCTGCTGCTATTGCGCACAGAAATCACTTTTTCCACTGCTTCCAACGTAATAGATGTATGGAAACTAGTGTTGGGACGATTCCTAATTTTTATACGATTCCGATTCCAGGAAAATATTGATTAACGATTCCGATACCAAGTACGATTCCGAGGGAATTTATTGTTTTGAAATATACCAGGTAGTTTTATACTTATGGTCGGTAGTTCCCAAATATGTTCCCTAACTTTGGAAGAGATATTTTATGTCTACACCGTCGTGTTTTGGTTTAAATAAAATTATTATATAGCAAACTAAACGGAAAAATTAGCAAAATTTATTCTAGAGAAAATTTATTTTACTTAATTGGAATACAGAAAAAAAAACTCAAAGAAAATAGAATTTATCCTTCAGAGAAAAAACAAATAAAATAGAATTTATATAACAGAACAAAAACAAGAAAATTAGAGAATAAATACACACGATTCATTATTTTGGTCCTCATAATTAACAGATTTAATGAATTAAATAAAAAAAATATAGCGGAAGAGAAAGAAAATATATACTAATTAAATATAAAAAAGATAAATATTTAATTTAATAATTTATAAATGAACGTGCGTAATGAAAAAAAAAAACAATATACCACGTGACATGGCGCCGTAGATACAAAATAACCGGGTTTGTATTACTGTACACATAGATTCGAAAAAGTTGTCAAAAAACAAATATATAACAAACAAATATTATCAAAGGCAAGATAAGTTACTTTTCTACCAAACTGGATACATTTTTTTTGTTTTTATTCAATGTAACATGTTTATTCAGCTTGAAAAAGTGTTATAAATAATAAACTAGACAAAATACTATTAAAAAAAACACCGAATATATATCAAAATATGTTACGGTAACATATTGAGTGAGTTTCTAGCAGTATTTTGTATAGTTTATTATTTATAACATCTTTTCCCAAACTTACCGTGTTAAAGAGAGTGTCGAGCGCCATTTTGAATTTTCCAATACATCGGTAAACACTGTATGCTTTTCGAGCTGAATAAACATGTTACATTGAATAAAAACCCGAAAAATATATCCAGTTAGGTAGAAAAATAACTTATCTTGCTTTTGATAACATTTATTTGTTATATATGTGTTTTTTGACAACTTTTTCGAATCTATGTGTACAGTAATACAAACCCAACTATAAGTCCTTAGTAAAATTCTATTTATAAATACTTTTTAAAATGAAATTATTTAATTAATCGTAAATATTATTTAGACATAAAAATTAACTGATTACAAAACCTTTTAAAAATATATATATTAATTTCTTTTTCGTTCAGCAAAGAACTGTGCAAAACACTTAATTTTCAATTTAAAATTCTAGAAAAAAGATTATATTATTCTGCTTTTAATATAATCAAATTCAGGGTTTTATCTTTCTGGAGAAAAAAAAAATAATGGATTTTATTTCAATGAAATTAAAAAAAAAAAAAACTTGACTGAATTGAATTAATTACCCTTAAATTAACGAAGGGGTTATTTAATAACTTTAGGTTTGGAAGAGATAGGTATGGGGTCGATTTTTTTTAAACTTCAAAAGAAGCCGACTACTGTCAAAACTTTGCGAAATAATACAACGTGATCAATTTCATTTTAGAGATATTTCTTTCAAAAGCCTTCTTTTAAAAAAAGAAAAAAAAAGTATATTGTTCTATTAAACCTTTTACTGTTTAAATAATTTGACTTTGCTCGTTTTATTTTAAGAAAATATAAGTTGAAAAAGCATTTTCATTCAGTATTAGAAGATTTGTCAGTAAAAGAAAACAATCGCCAAAAAGATAAGCGTTTTTTTTATTTTTACTCGCAATGTAGAGCCCTGCATACTTCTTTTCAAGTTAACTCTTTTGTAGTTTTGATTACAATAGATCTGAATGAATGAACCTTGTAAGGGAGGGGCACTAAGCATTGCCCTGTTAATAATGAATTTCTTTGGTTTCTTTTTATTTCTCTCTTGCGGTTAGAAATATCAGGAATTTTTTTTCTTTTTTTCAACATCAGACTAAAAGAATCGTAATGAAGGAATCGGAAAATTAAGGTATTTTTTAACGATGCGATTCCGATACCTCCCAAAATACATGATTCTTACGATTAACGATTCCGATTCCGATTAATCATCCCACCACTAATGGAAACTAAAGCCGCTTTCAGGACTGCCAGCAACCATTGTAAGAAAGTAATAAAGAACGCAAGAGAGTTGTATGCTCAGTCCGTCAAATCCAAAGTAGCTGAGCAGCGGCTTGGTTCCCACCAGTTTTGGCAAATTGTAAACAGAATCCTGAACAGAAGCGTGTGCTCTATCCCAACTATCATCAATGGACCTGAGTTAATCTCGTCAGCATCAGACAAAGCCAAACTCTTTGCCAAGAACTTTGCAGCCAATTCTACCCTTTGCGACCAAGGCCGCCAACCCCCAATATTAACTCCTGTATCAGAAAACACACTATGTGATATACAAATATCTGTATGAGATGTTGCCAAGCTAATCAAAAACCTTGATTCCAGTAAAGCAACCGGCCCTGACGGTATTCCAATTATAGTACTCAAAAAACTTCAACCAGAACTAGCACCCATACTTACAAAACTGTTTAAATCTTGTTTTAAGGAGAATTTCTTCCCATCACCCTGGAAAATCTCATCAGTATGCCCTGTATTTAAGAATTCAGGTGATCGTTCATCCCCCTCTCAGTACAGGCCAATAAGTCTCCTGTGCGTCATGAGTAAGTTGCTGGAATCTGTTAAATAGAGAAGTAATCAACCATCTCAGCAAAAATAACCTTCTTAGTGACACACAATATGGTTTCCGTTCTGCTAGATCTACAGCAGATGTGCTTACAGTTATATCTCATAGGATTAGCGAATCTCTCGACAGAGGCAACCTTTCTAGGGCAATTGCTCTTGACATATCAAAGGCCTTTGATAGGGTATGGCATAAAGGTTTACTTCACAAGATCTCCAGCTATGGTATAGCTGGAAATGTCTTCTCAATTATTAAATCATTTCTTTCTGATAGGTTCATAAGAGTAGTAGTGGATGGGCAGAAATCAGAAGCTCTCAGTATTAATGCTGGAGCCCCTCAGGGGCCCATCCTGGGCCCAACTCTTTTCCTGATCTACATTAATGATCTTCCAAATCACATCCTTACATCATTCGTAGACATTTTTGCTGACGCCACTACCATCTATGGTAGCACATCTAAGACAGTAAACGACCAAGTTCTCTCCGATTCTCTCTCCTCTGATCTTGATCACGTTGTACAATGGGGAAAGGAGTGGCTGGTTACTTTTAATGCATCTAAAACTAAGCTTCTATCTTTACATCATCAACGTTCTGATCCCCATCTGGCATCAATTAAAATGAATGGCTCTCGTCTTGGGGAGGCCTCAAATTTTGACAGGCTTCTGGGCTTGACCTTTATTCCTGATCTTAAATGGAATATGTACATCAAATCTGTTGCCAAGGCCGCTGGAAAAATGGTCAGATCCTTCTATTGATCCAGTAGATATCTCAAGTGATTTTAAAGAGTTTGAAAGCAAATTGCCAATATTTATTCAAGAGAGATGCAGCAAATTTCCCACTTTTGCATTCTGGATAAGTTACTTGAATATGGCAGATTGGTTTTTAAATTTTATTCGTGCTACAAGAACAGGAGATTGTGCCCTTCACCTTAAATCAGCAGCAGGAATGATGCCCAGGTATTTTGCACATGACCATTTGAACTATGCAAGATATCTTCCTGTTTATGTCTATGAAAGGCTTGCTGTTCTTGATACACATCCTTTAATAGCAAAGCATCTGACTGCTGGGAATTACCCATTTAGTCAAATGGCAAATGGACCAAACACTTGGACAAACCATGAATAGAGATAGCAAGACCAGAGGTGGGCAGATTGGATTTTTAAATAATCCCAATGCTGTTCATCGTTGGATTTTATCTTTCAATCAACGTGCTCAAATCTCTAAAAACTGTACTGAAATGTGGAGTTGAATGCACCAATAAAATCAAAGATAAAAACTTTTAACTATCTTGAGAAAAAAGCATTCACAACAAAAGAGCAAGAAGGAAAGAGATTGCCTTTTTATAGTAGCAAGAACCTGAAAAGTTAACCTGGGAGAAATTTTCTTTCAGAGTTCCCAACCAGCCTAAGTAACATTCATGGTTCTTTACAGCGTACCAACAAAGCTGCTTTATTTCATTATTTTATTGTAAAGTTTCTGGACATGAAAATTAATAATATTCCAAAAAATGCAGCATTGATTTTAGATGGACTGGCAGTGATACAACAGCTTGCAGACCATGTGCCATCAAGGTTTTGGGAGTTAAGCATATATATTTTTAGATATGTAATTAAGCTTGCTTCGTTTTATATGTCATCAAGAGTCGACTTTGTCTGTGATAAGTACAATCCATGGAGTATTAAAGACTCTGAAAGAAGACATCGTTTGATTACACCCAGCCCTTTGTTATGTGCTTTGAATGAAAAACAAAAAACACTGGTACAATTTCGAAAATTTCTCATTTCTGGTGACAATAAAGAATCTCTACTTGGTGACAATAAAGAATCTGCATTGGAAGAAATTGCCAGCAGAAGAATTTCATGGAAAAACTGTGATTGCGTCATTTAGCCAAGGATGTTTCATGCTGTGTCCTAACAGTGATACAAATGAAGTAATCACAAAAACTAATTAACAGAATTAACAACTGACCATGAAGAAGCAGATACCCTTCTTTTGCTTCATGCAAAGCATGCACCAACTGATTTCTCTTTCATTATAATTAAAACTCCAGATACAGATGTTTTTCTTCTTTGTTCAACAAACTTGTTTGATCTCTATTAAATCAGTTGCAGAGAAATGCGGACCTGTTATTTCAAGTGCCTTACTGTCTTTGCATGCATTCACTGGCTGTGACACTGTTAGTAGTTTTAAGGGAAAGGGGAAAACAAAACCATTTGAATTGATGAAAGAAACAGGAATTTCTTCAAACTTTCACACTATTAGGCTGCAACTGGCATTTGACTGACAATTTGTTCCAGCAATTAGAAAAATTTGTGTGCTCTCTGTTTGGACAGAGAAATGTTTCTTCTGTAAATATTGCCCGTTTTAATATTTTTCATATGACTGGAAAATTTGATAATACTTTATCAGCTTGCCAAAATAGTTTACAATTACATGCGAAAAGAGCAAATTATCAGGCTGCTATTTGGCGGCAATGTCTTCGCATTAATATTAATGCTTCTTCAACAAACCATGGCTGGAAATGTGAAGATAAAGCACGAGTTGTTCATTGGAGCAGCCTTCCCAAACTCCATCAACATTAATCAATTTAGTAAAGTGTAACTGTAAGATTAGCTGTGACTCCAGGCGTTCTTCTTGTGTTCGTCAAACTGCCTTGTACCGACCTTTGCCAATGTGTAGATTGTTTTAATGTAGTTGAAAAAAAATAATGAAATGCAGTAGTTCAGTGAAATAAAAGATTCTAACTCCTCAGATGGTGAATGATAACATAAGCTTTCAGGATTAGAGAACAATCAATTAGTTTTCAATTCCTTGTCTAAATGTATTACTTCATAACAATTTTTTCAAAATAACTAAAAAAAACTCTTATCATATTCTTATATATATAGTCAAAATTCTTCTAAGCATTAAGGTTTGTATATCAGTTAATGTGCATGTGTGACAAAATTACATCAAAAAGTAAATGACCGTCCAAAATGAAGAAAAGTCATTCAATCACCAAAAGTATTTGAAAATAGTTTTTCCATCTATGATTTTTGAAAGGCACAAGATTTGGAAACATATATGCTTTTCATGTCTTTTGTCAAACGAATGTAAACTGCAGTGTTTTATGAGGATATTTGTAATTTGAGAAACTGATACGACAATAGAAAATTACGTTTTCGTTAATATGGCTTTACACGAGTTATTTTATTTGCTGAAAATTCCTAATTTAATAAATAAACACATTATATAAGAGATTAGACATATCAACTTCTTGTTAATAAACTTTAATGTGTTAAACTACTTATTTAAATTTCACTTTACATAAAGTGAACCATGAAAATGGACTTTTTTCGTAAATGACACACCCTGTATTATCTCCCTTTTTCTGAAGCAGTGCGCATATTTATCCTGGATATCTCTTCAGATTTGAAATCAGCATGAAAAATACTCCTAGAAACACTTGAAATTTTCTTATATGAATAAAATGTCTACCAACTCAAAAACTAAGCCCCTTTTTTAGCCTCTGGCCCATAGTCTAATACCCCAATTTATAACTAAACCAGTAAACTATTAGATCAACTGCATATTTCAACTGATCTGAGAGATATGGGTGAGAAGGAATACCAAAATAGAGAATGCTACACAAGCTTAAATAGTAATTTTCTGAATAACATTCTTTGGAAGATCATTGATATAGAGAAGAAATAGTGTTGGGTCTAGGATAGAGGCCTGAGGAACACCAGTATTAATAAAAAAAGAAAATAAAGACATCATTCAGAGTTACTCATAAGCTTTGATCAGAAAAAAAAAAAAAAAAAAAAAGATCTAATAATGTCAAGAACCTTACCACCAATACTATAACCCCTAAGTTTATGTCAAAGACCAGAATGCTACCTTTAAAATGTCAAGTACAATGGCTTTTCCCTCTCTTGAATTATCCATAAACTGACAGACTCATTCATTTATAACAGTTAATATGTCAGCTGTTGAATGAAAATTGTAAAAGGCTTACTGAACATCATTAAAAAAAACCAAACTTTCCAGAAAATGAATAAATTGCTGATAACCAATCTCACAAAACATTTAGTTGAACCAGCATAGGACCAAGAGAGAACTCTTTCCAACAAGAGGAAAAACAGGATTGAGATAGATTGAATAATTTTGAGAAGATAATAGAAAGTTCAAGAGTACAATCTTTGAGAACAAAAAAATTAAATCAAGACCAGAAGCCTTAAACTGATCATAAAAAAAAACTCTAGCAACCATCTTTGGAATGATAATTAAAGTCAAGAAACTGATTAGTTCAAGGGAAAGTCAGCAAGAGAAAAATGTCAGAAGAAAAAAGAAAAAAAGACAAGCAAAGACAATTTTAGAAGATGAAATAATCTAAAACCATTAAAAACAGGAGGAATAGCATATTTATTAACAATATTATAAAAAAAAATTATGAGAATCTTTTGAGATGAGATAAAAGTGAAGAATCCTTTGAAAATAGCTTCAGAGCTTGCTCTTGTGTGGACACACCAAAGTTGGGAACATTACATAGGAAACAGCAAAACCTATACCAATTAGCCTTCCTGTAGTTAATCATCTTCCTATGGAAGGAATGATCAATAGAAAATTTCACAGAAAAATCAACATCAACTTGATCAGAAAGAAGCCAAGAAGGAAAAAATAGAACAGAATCCAGGAACAGAAGTGAAAAACAAAATCAAGTAAGGAGAGTTAATGAAGGTTATCAAGAAAATGTGTAGGGAAGGTGACAATTTGGAACAAGTCAGAAGACAGAAAATTTGAGATATATTTCACTAGTAAGACTCATGTGCGAGTGAAGTTATGTAAAACAAAGATGGAGCTTCACACTTGAAATTGCAATGCATTATCAATAACAGAGCAGTCATTGTCAGAAGAGGAACGGTACATAAAGAACAAATACAAATTTAAATGCAGCAAAGACCTCACAGAGATAAAAGGACACCCATGAAATTCAAGACTGGGGACACATGAAATGGATAGATTCTTGCAAAAAAGAGCAAAACAGAAAATGTGTAGAAAAGTCTAAGAAAACAAGAGACAAATAGCCATCCACATGCGAACTGTTGCTACCGATACAAGCATCTAAATTAGTCTCACAAAGAGCAAAGATGCGAGGAGATTTGCTCAAGAGAAAAGACGGACATTAGGAAAGTTTGATCCAAGATCTCTAATGTTGCTATAGAAAATAGTAAGGTGTTTGTTCTGTGGATTTCCAGAAGACATAATTAAAAAAAAAAAAAAAAAAGCAGAGAAAGGTATCGCTTCAAGACAAACCATGCTTGAAAGAAATCCAATTCTCTTGACACTAAAAAGGCTAGCTAAAAAGTAAGCACCCAAGAGTTCAATAGAAATGGAAGGGGTTACTAGGCAGGCTGATAAAAAAAAAAAAAAAAAAAAAAAAATTTAAAACAGTCTACCTCTAGAAAAAAAAAATTTCATTAAAACTTGTGTGTACAAAGAATGCCCAAAGTTCAATTTTGCGTGTAATAAAATTTTAAAACATTAAAAATATTTTTGCTCTAAAAAATTAAAAAAACTAAGTAAATTAGAATTTTATGTTAGTGTTTAAAAAGTTATTTTTGCATGTTTTTCATTAAGAAAAAAAAAATGGAACATAATTCTTTAAACTGCAAGAATAATAATGAAAATAATTTATTACTAAACATTCTTTTATCACAAAGTTAATTCAGAATCCAGTAAATTTAATTTAAATATACAAAATTTTATTAGCATTCCGAACTTGTCAGTCATTATGGTACATTAACAAATTTGTAATTTAATTTGTCCAATTCATAAGTTCTTGCTTATTCCTCATTAAATAATAATAAAAACAATAAAAAATGTATGTATGTGTGTGTATGTGTATATATATTATATAAATGGGCTCAGAAGCCCATTTATATAATATATATACACATACACACACATACATACATTTTTTATTGTTTTTATTATTATTTAATGAGGAATGTTTTGGATAATAATTTCTTTTATAAACAATTGTCACATAAATATAATAAAATGTTTTGTTTTGTACTTTGAATTATTTTAGAAAATAATTAATCAAATATGGGATACTTCATCCAGAGTGAAAAAAGGCTACCTAACTCTAATGGCCCAAACTGTCACACTGATTGCCAAGGACGTATCCTCAACTTGGTATGAAAAACAACATTCTTAAGGTAAGGTGGACCTCTGGGTGTTCTGTTTTAATAAAAGACATCCTTTCAAGACTGCCACTTTTATTACATAATACAGTCTTCCTGATCTCTTCAACTTGTTTTAACGTTTACTTGAATATCACCCATTTGTGACATTATAAAGGATTTACCTGGTTTATGCCAACTTTGTCTAGAAATGTCATCCATTGTGCAGAGACAAATAAGCAATGACTAGTTTCAGTAGACATAAGAATTTAGTATATTCTTCACCCGTGCATGTGCATCACTTTGAAGGATTGGTCGAAAATTATGTACCTGTAAAAAGTTTTTAAAAATTGTTTTCATAATATTTTGTATTCCTGCACGTCACCGATAGAAAATGAATAAAAAAAGTTAACTGTTATACTTTTATAAATAAAGTGACCTTGTTTGTGGGTGTGTAAGAAAGTTTATCAAACTACTCTGTCAACTTTTGGTCTACAGACTAAGATTGATATATAGTGGATTTGAACCTGTGAAAGTTTTTTTTTTTTTTTTAACTAAGGAGTCACCATTTATAAGACCCAAAGGCCACTCAAGGATAAGGGTTAAAGAGTGAACAGTAGTCAATGGGAAAATATAGTAATCGTTACTAGTGTAAATTTGGTAAATTGGATTACTTAAGGGGAACGGTTGGATACAATATAATAATCAATAGAGTAATGGCTTTATAATAATAAATCTAAATCTAATTAAAATATCATATTTAAGCATAACCAAACCATGCCGGGTGGCTATTACTATATATTGGGTACAATATCATAATCAATAAATTTACTTTTAGTTCACCTTTGACAACTAAATAATTTTGTTTACTAGCCAAATAGAAAAGCTACTAGCCAAGCTCATGTAATGTTACTTTTATTCTAATGTTATGACTCAAACAAGTCCAGAAATTTTGTTTTATTTTCTGATTTGTTTTTTGTTTTTTTTAGATGATACAGACAAAATTTATGTGAGGAAAAGAACAATTACATTCAGTGGTATTGATATCTGGCAAATATTACTCAGAATAATTCAGTCAAACAACAAATACAAGTTTAAAGATCTCATCAGTTCCAATATTAGTTAGTAAATTTAAAATAAAAACATTACATTCACTTTAATACTTACTTGTCAAACTTTGTCATTTTGTCATTTAGAAATATCTTAATGACAAAACGTGTAGTTTTTAAGTTTTTGCAATGATATTTATGTTAATTGATGTTTTCAGACTTTCAAAAATACTCTCTTAACACGTTTGTCATTTGAGTAGGGTGGGTCTCCTCACTACTTCGGTTGCTTGGAGACCTGGGTAGATGTACGAGTTGAGAATCTATTCTAGACAATCAGTCTGACAAGTGTGAAGCCAGGAACCGACCCAGTATCTGTCAAACTGAGGTAAACCGCCTGGGTATTACCTAGAAGATCTACCCCTTTCAGGCCTTGCCGCCTGACTTTCGAGTGGAGTAAGTTCATAGTTTACTGCCTGGGGCACTCCTTCCAGTGAATGCCAACAAAGCTGTCCAGTTAGTTTTTGCTAGGTCAAAGTGCCCCTTCTTTATTGCCGCTAACTTGACATTCCTCACCTTCTAACCTTGTGTCACATCTTGCGATAATAATCAAGTAAATATCTACTTTCAAAAAAGTTAACCATCAAAGTTTTTCAAACTGATACCACATGATCATGACTTTCACTTTTAAGTTGCTTGATTATCTAATGTAAAAGGTTTCTCTAATAATAACATGCGCTTCTTTTACATTACAGAATTAGCTTTTCTGAGTTTAAAGAAAATTAAAAAGAAAAAAAGTCGTAATTTCATTTTTGTAATATACAAAATATTTAATTAAAGAAAAATAATTTTTAATTAAAAAAAAAAAACAATGTTACAGTTTGTTTGCAAAAAAATAAAAAAGGGTTTATTTGCTTTAAAAAGTTATATTTAGAAATACATGTATATATCTATTTTGGGATCTTTGAGGAAACAAATAATACAAAGTGTTGTATCTGTTCTGATTTAATCATCTTTTCTCTTCTCAGTTAGTAAAGAAATTCTTCTAGACTAAGGCAATTTTTATTTTTCTTCCAAAAATTTATTTTATTCATAAATGCTAGTTATCTCCTTAAGATTTAAGACCCTTCAAACAAGCACCCTTTATTTCGATTGGTCTCAAAAAAATTGATATTAAAAAAAAAAATTGTGGAATTTGTAAATTCTTTTAAAGAAAACATTTAAGTACCCATTGAACGTTAATTTTTAACAAATATTTTCAATCTATAAAGAATTTTAGGTTCTTAGTTAGAATTACACTTATTTTAAAAAGAAAAGAAAATATTAAAAATACAGATAAATCTTTTTGATGTATTTAATTGTCTTTTTTTATACAAAGGAGTCACAACTTATCAAGGCCCAGAGGCCACTCGAGAATAAGGGTTAATGAGTGAAATATGGGAAAATATTGTAGTAATCATTAGTAGTGGAAATTTGGTAAATTAGATTACTTAAGGGGATGGCTTGTCAAGAACTTGTTCACATTAGACTTGAAGATGACCATATTGTAGTCAGCTGGAAAGCAAAGGAATGGAAGAGAGTTCTACAGGCATACAATTCTAAGAAAGAAGCTTTGTTCATGGAATCTATGTTATGGCTTAGGCACAGATAAAGAGCATGAGAAATTATTGATAGTGGTTTCAGCTAGATGAGTGTTTTTCCTAAAAGTTCGGCAAGAGGGGACCATAGATTGGAACTCAGACAAGCACTTGCCATGAAAATAATGATAAAGCATAGACAAGCTCACAACGTCTCTTCTGTGGGAAAGGAGTTGCAGGGAAGAGAAAGGATATGTGTTGTGTTTAAATTCCATAGCAAAGACCATTCTTTTCCCTGATTAGTTAAAACAACTAGAAACATTGTCGACAGGTACAACTTTTGCTTCTATTTTATTTGCAAAAAGTGATCTACTGCCAGTGGGCATGCTATGCTGACAGATTTCATCATTAATAGTTGGATTTAAATAGTGATTTCTTTGCATATACAAATCACAACAAAAATATTAAAATACTATTTTAAAGTAAATTTTATTGTGAATCTAGTTATATAAGTTTTATTTTGATGGAAGTAGGAGAAATGTACTTATTACTGATTTAAAAACTATGAGTGTCAAATTAAATAGCAGTGTGCGCCTTGTCCAGCGCTGAACATTATGGTGTCTGGTATTGCTAATAGAAGATCACTTCAAGAAGACTTAAACCTGCCAAGTTCCAATTTGTTTTAATTGAGACCCTTAGCAGTTATTTTCACTGGCTAAAAATCAAATTGAATTTGTTCCACAGGTTAAAATTCCCTATATATCATGTTTCAAAACCAAAACTTGATTAGAGTTTAGTAGAGATCATTTATATATATAAGTGAAAATCTCTGTGTGTGCACATTTCCCTACACAATAACTATCAATTTTCAGTTTTTTTTTTTTTTTGTTTTTTTTTATATGGAAGTCATCACTTATCAAGGCCCGGAAGTTACTCGGGGATAAGGGTTATTGCATGTACAGTAATCAATGGGATAGTATCGTAGTAATCGTTAGTATTGGAGATTTGATAAAGTGTCTTTGATAAAGGGGCGGTTCATCAGGAATTTGTTTATGTTGGACTTGGAGACATCCAAGTTGTAGTCAGGTGGGAAACAGGCAAACGAAAGAGAGTTCCACAGGCGTGCACTTCTAAGAAAGAAGCTTTGTTCATGGATTTAGGCACAGATAAAGAGTGGGGAAAATTATTGACAGTGGTTTCAGCTAGACGGGTGTTTTTCATGAAAGATTGGCGAGGGGGGGGACCAGAGATTGGAGCTCAGACGAGCACTTGCCATGGAAATAACGACAAAACAAAGACAGGCTCGCAATGTCTCTTCTGTGGGAGAGAGGTTGCAGGGAAGAGAAAAGGCATCCCCCACTAAGCCATGAAGTCTATTTTGTACTCTGTCAAGGCAGAATAGGCTGTTTTTAGCAGCTCCTACCCAGATGTGCAGCAGTACTCCATCCTTGGACGTACTTGGCTTCTATATAGATAGAGACTTGCATCAGTAGGGAGATATCTTCTGAAGCGGTAGAAGAACCCCCCATTTTCGCAGCATCCCTGGCAACAGATTTGATGTACGCGTTCCATTTCAGATCAGGAGTAAACGTCAAACCCAGAAGCTTGTCAAAACATGGAGCCTCTCCAAGACGAGAGCCATCCATTTCAATTCATGACAGACGGGGATCAGAGTGTTGATGATGTAAAGATAGAAGCTTGGTTTTGGATGCATTAAAAGTGACCAGCCACCTCTTCCCCCATTGTACCACGCGCTCAAGATCAGAAGAGAGAGAATTAGAGAGAACTTTGTCATTTACAGGCTTTGATGTGTTGCCATAAATGGCCATGTCATCAGCATAGATGTCAACGAATAATTTAAGTATGTGTTTTGAGCAATATGAGATCATTGATGTAGATCAGGAAGAGAGTTGGGCCCAGGATAGACCCCAGAGGGACTCCATCATTAATACTGTGGGCCTCTGATTTTTGCCCATCAACCACTACTCTTATGAGCCTATCAGAGAGAAACGGTTTAAACATTTCCAGTTATACCATAGCTGGAAATCTTGTGAAGTAAGCCTTTATGCTATACCTTATCAAAGGCTTTGTCGAGAGATTCACTAATCCTATGAGATATAACCGTTAGCACATCTGCTGTAGATCTTGCAGAACGGAAACCATATTGTGTGTCACTAAGGTTATTTTTGCTGAGGTGGTTGACTACTTCTCTATTTAATATGGATTCCAGCAGCTTACTCATGACACACAGAAGACTTATTGGTCTGTACTGAGAGGGAGATGACTTATCACCTGAATTCTTAATACAGGGCATACTGATGAGGTTTTCCAGGGTGTTGGAAAGCACTTCTCCTTAAGGCAACGTTAAACAGTTTTGTAAGTATGGGGACAAGTTCTGGTTGAAGCTTTTTCAACACTATAATTGGAATGCAGTCAGGGTCAGTTGCTTTACTGGAATCAAGGTTCTTAATTAGTTTGGCGACCTCACACATAGATATTTGTACGTTGTATAGCATGTTGTCTGTTATAGGAGGAAATACAGGGAGTTGATGGCCTTAGTCGCATAAGGTAGAATTATCTGCAAAGTTCTTGCCAAATAGTTTGGGTTTGTCTGATGCTGACGAGATGACCTCAGGTCCATTAATGATGGTTCGGATAGAACGCACCTTCAGGATCCCGTTTGCTATTTGCCAAAACTGGTGGGAACCAAGCTGCTGCTCAGCTACTTTGGATTTAACGGACCGAGTATATAGCTCTCTTGCATTTTTTATTACTCTTTTACAGTGGTTGCTGACAGTCCTGAAAGCAGCTTTAGTCTCAGTGCATCTATTATGTTGGTAGCTATGGAAAAAGTGATTTCTGTGCACTATGGCAGCAGCATATTCTGGGGAGAACCATGGCTGGCTGTTAGGTTTTTGTTGACTCAGAATTTGACATAAGGGGTATTGAGATTTGGGAAAATCTTTTTGATCGGTTTTGGCCAGAAATTTGGCTGTTAAGGGGTCAAAGTTCAATGATTTGACCTTTGAAAACTCTACCAAACTCCTGACAATTTTGGGTCTAAACACTTCAAATTTTAGATATAGGTTCTTTGGACATGGATCAAACTTTATAATTTGATTTGAGCCCAAAACAATAAATGCTAAGGGTTCAAAATTGGGATCAAAGTTTTTTTTAAAATTGCCCTCTGCAGTCTCTACCAAATTACTCAGCCAATTTTTGGTCTAAATATTTGAAATTTTTCATAAAGTGTATTCAGACATAGGACAAGCTTTTTAATCGGTTGTTGACCAAAAATTTGGCTGCCAAGGGGCCAAAGTTCAAAAGATTTGACCTTTGCAGTCTCTAGCAAACTATTCAGCAAATTTTTGGTCTAAACATTTGAAATTTTACATAAAGAGTATTCAGACATGCAGCAAGTTTTTTTAATCAGTTTTTGGTCAAAAATTTGGTTGCCAAGAGATCAAAGTTGAGTGAACTTTACAGACTCTACCAAACTCCTCCGCCAATTTTGGGTCTAAACACTTGAAATTTTAGATGTAGGTTACCAGGACATGCATCCAACTTTTTAATATATATATATATATATATATATATTAAAAAGTTGTAACCTACATCTAAAATTATTATATATATATATATATATACACACATATGCACAGCATGTTATGAACAATACATAGGACCCAAGCAAAGCAGGGCTGAACTTCCAGTATACACACGCACGCACACACACACACACACTACAAATAGCTATCAGTCATGGTGTGTCAGAGAAAGGGAAAACATGTTATTCACAAATTTAGTCAGTTTGGCGCGTTTGCATTTTTATTGAAAATTTACAATATATGTTTAAAAGAAAATTAGCACAATTAAATATTATCAATTATTTACATATATACATAAAAATATTTTGAAACTATTAATCTATATAAAAAATTAATGATGTAAGCCTTATCCATTTCAAAATATTTTTTGTTAATTTGTTAAAAAAAATGACTAGATGTAGTTATCAGCGATAACTACATCAAATTTAAGTTGAATCAGTCAACTAAACAGATAAATAGGCCGAGAAATCTCAGCAATATGCAACTTCTCAGCAAATTTAACTCTGCACATTTTATTCGAAATGTAACATGAAATTTAAACATTCAAAAAATGGTTTCCTTTTTGTTAGTTTTTATTTTTTTATTTTTAATTTGGAGCAAAGTCAATTAAGACACAAATGAAATTAATGTCATTGGATCATTTATTTTATTCTTTTACCATTTGTATAATCGTTTTAAAAATTGGCTCATAAATAAGAGAAGAATGGCATGTTTAATCTCATTGGGTGTAAAATTCTGCTATTGTCTAATGAAAAATATTAGTTGGTAATGCTAATATAAACAGACTGTCTTGGGTCATTCATTCTGATCTGTGTCAATCAGACACTAGCTGGCAATGACAGATCAAATAGGTATTGCACATGGAGCTAATATCTGCAATGTCTTTGAGAATAGTACAATTTCTAAAATATGACTTAAATTCAGTTATCATGTTTCAGTTTTGTTTAAATAAGTAAAATACTAGAAATATTTTCAATATTTTGTTTACTACATCAATAATGTAAAAAACATTTTGTAGTACATCAAATAACCCAAAAACGATCTCGTCAGAGAAAAACTAAATCATATATAAAAAAAAAATTATTAATGAAAATAATTTAAATTTTAAAAATTACTGAGTTCTAAACCAATAAATAAAAAGTCTAGATACATTCAAGTGAAACGAACTCTGAAGTTGATTTGTTATTCTTATTTATGACAGGCTACTCACCAAAAGTCAAACCTTGGAAATAGACTTTTTCTTTGTTTGGTTTCTCTCTTCAAATAAGATATCACAGCTTCATGTTTGCGACCCATGGCCAACATCAAGGGGGTTTTACCATTTTTATCAGGCAACTCAATTTCAACACCATCCTTAAAAGCATGAAAAACAGATCAAGTATTAATGTCAAAGCATTTTGAGGTGCAAATGTCACATGTACAGTTGTTCTGGAGATCATAAGTGATGTCAGCTTGGCAATTCAGACAAAAACAGAAGATCAACTTCAATAGAAAAAAAAAACAGAAATAGTAACAGAATATGCAAACATCTTGAATGAAAGGAAGCAGTAAAACTAAATATTAGAAGACAGAAATAGCGATGTTAGAGAAAACATCACTAATCTAACAAATAAGTGATTCCAAGTGATTGAAAATGGTTTCAATTCAACAGTTAACTCCTTACAAAAACGAATGATCAAGTCTAAGTTATCCACCTTTGTACTGAAATTGTGGCATAATTCGAGACATACAATAACTAATTATAAACAAGAGAATGAATGGCTATTCTTAGAATAAATGAATGGGAAAAAAAATGAAATTGAATCAGAAACAAATGGTATAAAAAAAAAATCAATACCAAAGTTAAAATTGCCATATTGCCCAACTTATAAGGATATAACTTAAATTTTGCAAGATAAATTTGGTACTATTCTCAGGTTGTTTTACAGTATACAAAACATATATAGTTTGAAATATCTAATAGAAATAGAAGATGAGCAAAAATATGAGCCAAATGTGCATATATCTATAAAAGTGAAAGTGTCTCTGTGTGTACATTTCCTGAACAATAACTGTCAATTTCCAGTCTACAGACACGAAATTTGATATACAGGGTATGGAGATTTGGGAAAATCTTTGTAATCCATTTTCGGACAAAAAATTGGCTGTTAAGGGGTCAAAGTTCAACGATTTGACTTAAGAACTTTACCAAACTCCTCTGCCAATTTTGCGTATAAACAATTGAAATTTTAGATATAGGTTACTTGGACATATATAACAGTAGAAAGAGAGATTATTATTCGCCCCCTTTACCTACAACAGTCATAGCACTTAAGTCAGCTCCTCCTCTGCATTTATCACTTAATGTGCCTCCCTTCTTGCATCTACAGCATACAAATATACACTAACAGATGAAGAAGGTGGTTTTTTGCAAGCGAGGGATTTACGCACATTCATATATTAATGTTATTGGGATAACAAAGAACAGCTCATTAAAAAAAAAAAAAGTTGAAAATTGACTTTTCTTTTATCTATAAGATCAAAACAAGATTTAATTTTCCAATATTCATAGCCAGATTACAAAATAATTCCTTTTTTATAAATTGAAGTTAGTTTGTTCTTCAGTTTTTATTGACATTTAAATACTTTAACAAAACTATATGGACTATATTCTAAAAATCTTAAACTAAAATTTATATTTCTGATAGATTTTAATATTTAATGCTGATTAATTTTTTTTATTTTTTGATCAGTTATGAATAAAGAAATGCAGAATTTTTATTCTCACACTTAGATCTACAACTATTTCTATCAGTTGGAAAAAAAATTTGAGAAATTTTTTATGATACTTTCACATTGGCTGGAATGAATGATGATGTAATGGAGTAAAATGTTCGATATTAAGAGTCTTTGTTTACGTTGTTCTTGGTCTTTTTATTTCATGAAAATAAAAGCTAAATGGATAGAGTAAGAGGGGAAACTGACAGAGAAAAAGAAGGAAATGAGGAAACAAGAGAGAGAAAAAATAGAGAGGACAGAGGAGGGAGATAGAGAGAATGCGTAGTGGAATCGTTATGCTTTACATGAAAAGAACATTTAAAAACTGGCTTTAATCTTCAAGTTGGTTCATGTGGAATAGTGGTTAAGTCGGCAACCTGGTCTGGCCTCAAATACACATTTGAGTACTGCCAAAGGTGCCAAATATATTTTATTATATAAGCTCCCCCTTTCATAGCAATTTCCTTTTCCGTTTTAGTTAAACTATTATTTAAACCCTCCTTCCCAATTATAAATCAATTTCATTTGCTTTGTTTAAAATCTTACAAATTTTAACTACTAGTTGTAATGTTGGGACGATTATTCAGAATCGGGAATCAGAAAATTTTGTGTCTATTTTCCGATTTTGGTTTAAAACTTATTTCTCATTATTCGTATGAACGATAAAATAAAAAAATATTTGTATGCTTTGAATTACTAGTAAAACTAAAATCTATGGCTCATCCACCTATAAGTGTATTTTTACATTTCCAAAAGTATATGCACATATTACACAGGTATTTACAGTAATCCAACATCTCTTCCTTCTCCCAAACAAAAACAACTCTATAGTTAAATATTTACTTGTTGTAAATATTTAGCTATACAGTCGCTTTTGGAATCGAAATCTGTAATTGTATCAGAATCAGGGAAAATATTGGAATCATTCCATCCATAATTGTCCCTAGCAGGTATTTGCGCAAGAGTTCTTATTTTTATTTAACCTATTTAGAACAGAAGCATAGAATAGCATAAATTAAAAAATCAAAAAAAATTTCTTAAACATTTCAGTCACTTTCCATTTTATAAAGAAAAACCATTCAAAATGGTCATTTGAACTTAAAAAAATTCAACGTTTTAATTGCTATTCCAATCAATTCAAGCAAAAAAGGTAAAGTTTTAATTGCTATTCCAATCAATTCAAGCAAAAAAGGTAAAGTTTTAATTGCTATTCCAATCAATTCAAGCAAAAAAGGTAAAGTTTTAATTGCTATTCCAATCAATTCAAGCAAAAAAGGTAAAGTTTTAATTGCTATTCCAATCAATTCAAGCAAAAAAGGTAAAGTTTTTCAACATATATACTACAAAATTTGAACATTATTTTTCCTACTTAAAGAATTTGGATGGAGAGGGATAATCAAAAAGCTTTTTTATATAAAATATTAACCACTTATCAAGGCCCAGAGGCCATTCGAGGTAAGGGTTAATGAGTGTACAGTAGTCCATGGAAAAATTTCATAGTAATCATTGTAGTTAGTTAAAATGCAGGAGTTCTACAAGCATGCAGTTACAAGAAAGAAGCTTTATTCATGGAATCTACATTTAGGTTTAAGCACAAATACAAAGTGGGGGAAATTATTGAGAGTGGTTTCAGCTAGACAAGCACTTGGCATGAAAATAATGATAAAACAGAGACAGGCTCACAATGTCTTTTCTGTGGAAAATTAGCATTACAAGTTGATTTTTTCTTTTTAGATAATTGTTATTTTATCAACTTGCAGGAAAAGAGTTATGTAAAAGATGCTTAAAACCATTTGAATTATGCAAATACCATCAGTAGTTGAAAAGTTATGAGAATTAAGTGCCAAAATTTAGGCTTTTCCGTGGACATTTTTCTTTAGAAAAGTGGGCTCAATTATGGACCTCAATATTTCAAGAAATTCGGTAATTTCACCACCATTTATTTATTTTTCAAGCTATTCTCATGAAACTTGATACTCTTATGTAAAATTGTGTGCTCTTTCTGATTATGCAGTCAAATCTGATGTATCTCTTTACCATAAGCCATGAAATATACATTAAGATGTACAAATTTCAATTTTTTTTAAACTGGCGCATAGTATCATACAGTGGGTGTCTATTCATGAACAAAACTGAGTATTATACTGGTATTTAAATATAGCTTTATTGAGACCTGGCATTTCCCCGCCT
Organism: Euprymna scolopes; assembly: GCF_053919585.1. Taxonomy (NCBI): domain Eukaryota; kingdom Metazoa; phylum Mollusca; class Cephalopoda; order Sepiida; family Sepiolidae; genus Euprymna; species Euprymna scolopes. The sequence continues at coordinate 84,514,306 of NC_136484.1, read as the reverse complement.
CCTCACCAAAGGAGAGCTTAATCTTGGGTGTAGCCATTGAATGCCTAAAGAGCATTCATGGCCGGTATTTACTACTACCTTCAAAGAAAAAAAAATTGAGTAGATATGAATTACTCTCAGAAATAAATCAAAGAAAATTTTTCATAAAGATTTTGGATTTCTGTAAAAGATGGAAATTCCTATAGTCGACCAGAACTTATGCATTTTGGAACCACTCCAATTTTCAATTTTGTAAATCCTCTCTCAGGCCAAAATTATACCCCTAAATCGTACTCTACATTAATCCTTGATGTAACTTTCACAGTACCAGGATACCAGGAAACAACGGTAATTTTTTACCTTGTTTCCACCTTAACATTTAAAATGATTACTTCTATAGGTATGCTGAAAACGAATATTGCATTTAAATTTTCTGCAAATAAGTAGTTTTCCAGATATTAAGCAATGTCATTTCTTATGTTATCGCTGGTGGCCATCTTGGTATGTGCAAGCGCGCAAACACAACACCGAGAAACTATGCACAAATGTGCATACCAAGATGGCCACCAGCAATAACATAAAAAATTACATTGCTTAATATCCGGAAAGCTACTTATTTGCGGAAAATTTAAATGCGATATTCGTTTTCAGCATACTCGAAAACCTTTAAAGGTAGTTATTTTAAAGAAAAATATTAAGGTGGAAACAAGGTAAAAATTTACAAAATGCATCACAATGAAATTTTTTATCGAACCGCCTAATTATTATTCGATATCCTCAGTTAAAAAAACAAAAAAAATGGGTTTGTTTTACTGATTTGAAAAAATGGTCTTGAATTAAAAATAAATTCAAAATTGTTAGGTGAAAGTACAGAATAGTTAACAAAAGCACCCTTCCATCCCCATGTTAAGAATGGGTTTCTAAATAACATTATTTCAGCATAGTAGTATAAGTGCACAAGTATCTTATTTGTTTTTTTGGACCGCTAAAAAACAATTCTACCTTAAGTACAAATAAGTTAAACGCATGTACATTTTGCTGTTTTTTAACGCTTTTAGTGCATGTGTACGAAAAGCATTAACAACAAAATAGTATTGTTTGGAAATCAAATTTGAAAACCTTAAATCATTTTTTTAAATTGACAAACTCAGAATAAAAAATGACTAGTCTAGTAAGACGAAAGCAGAAACACAGTTTTCTATTTTTAAGAGAGTGCTCAGCACATGATGCGCTTAGCAACCGTTTTTTTCTGTAAGCGGGTTTGATTTCTATAAAAAAATAACATTTTAAAGAAAATTCTGTGCAATTAATAATGATCAAATATTTACATATTATACATAAAAATAATTCTGAAACTATTATCTATATGAAAATGGATGATATATGTTGATTTATCTTATCAATTTTGAAATATTCTTCAACTTTGCTCGGTTGTAACTGTTTCCTGTGGTCGTAAAAATAAAAATCAAACACCAGCAAAAAGGGACTTCTTTTTTTATATAGCCTGTAAAATTTCAGCCATATCCAATCAAATTTAACCCCGCGCATATATATCCAAACGTAACATATAAAATGAAAACATTGAAAAAAGTGTTTCCCTTTTTGTTGTCATTTTTTACTGATTTTCATTTTTAACTTGGAGCATAAAAGCTTTGAACACATAAAAGAAAAATAAATTAAATGCTTATTTTATTCGCTTTCCATCAATATAATTCTTTTAAAAATTGACCAACAAATAAAAAAGATATGACTTATTGAAGCACATTAGGTATGTAATATTGCCGATGTCCACGATAATACAGCATACGCTTGTAATGATAGGGAAAGAGGTTGTAGAAAAGGTTGAAATCCCCCACAACGCTGCAAAGTCTATTTTGAACTGTCAAGGCAGGATAAGCTGCTTCTATGGGCCCTGCCCAGATGTGACAACAGTACTCCATCCTTGGATGTTCTTGGCTCTTACACAGGTAAAGAATTGCATCAACAGTGAGATGTTTACTGAAGTGGTAGAACAATCTCACAATTTTTCTAGCAGCCTTAACAACGAATTTGATGTGCATGTTCCATTTAAGATCAAGAGTAAAGGTCAGACCTAGAAGCTTGTCAAAACATGGAGCTTCCCCAAGATGAGAGCCATTCATTTCAATTGATGCCAGATGGGGATCAGAGCATTGATGATGTAAAGATAGAAGCTTGGTTTTAGATGTACTAAAATTAACTAGCCACCTTTTTCCCTATTGCATCACATGCTCCAGATCAGAGGAGACAGAATCAGAGATAACTTGGTCGTTTATGGCCTTTGAAGTGTTGCCGTAGATGGTAGTGCTACGAATGATCTTAGGATGTGATTTGGAAGATCATATATCAGGAAAAGAGTTGGGCCTAGGATGGACCCCTGAGGGACTCCAGCATTAATACTATGAACATCTAATTTCTGCCCATCAACCACTACTCTTATGAGTCTATCAAAGAGAAATGATTTAATAATTGAAAAGACATTTCCAGCTATACTGTGATTGTGTGGACTAGATGTTTATGCCATACCCTATGAAAGGCCTTTGATATGTCAAGAGCAATTGCTCTAGAAAGGAAGCCTCCGTCGAGAGATTCACTAATCCTATGAGATATAACTGTTAGCACATCTGCTGTAGATCTAGAAAAAGAGAAAATATGGTAACACTAACCTGTTCACAGAGCTCTTTGACAGCTGTGAGATTACCGCTGATACAAGCCAAGTGCAGAGGTGTCTGACCATAGTGATCTTTCTGACGAGGACAAAATCCAGAGTATATCAACAATCGCATTAATTCTGAATAACCTGTAAACAATAACAAAACAAATTTGATAAGCCATTACATAAATGATGTAATAAATGATACAAAAAAATAAATTGAAAAATAAAATGCAAGTTGATAAATACATCAAAAGTGTATAATTATGTTAATGAAATGTGCAATACAACAACATTTGTTCTTTGATTCTATTGAGAAGTCTAACTATTTCTACAGATCATTTTAAAATTCCAAAAACATAAGCAACTTTGTGAAAGATAAATTTGCAAGAAAGATAAAATTTTGAATTCTTTCTCATTGTCTTTAGTAATTACACTTGTTTAAAAGTGGATGTTTATAATTGATAAACACATAAAAGTATAAAAACTATAACTAAAATAGATTCAGCCTTACCTTTCTGTCTATTTAGATAGACAGAAAAAAAAACAATATGACACAATGAGGTATTTTACAGATGCAATATTAGAGAACAATATACTTTAAAAAAATAAAAAAAAAAAAAAATAAAAAAGAGGGAGACAAATATTTTCAGTTTTGTCATTTGAAACAAACAATTTGAGTTTTCCATTTTATATATAAAAAATGGGGAAAGAGCATATTGTTTGCACAGATGCACAAAGTCTGTACCTGTAAATTGAATTATTAAAACAATAATTTTAAAACATCATTTTAATAGCCTGCTGACCATAAAATCATTTTGGATATTTCAAGATTTCAGAGTAGTTCTAAAATAGTCATATTTCAGAAACCAAAGCAATTTAAATCCTCAAAATACCACCATCTTGTTCAGAAATGAATATCTTTAATAACCTACATAATATATTTGGAATTTTTAGGAAAGTAATAATAAAAATGTTAACACTATGAAATGGCCATTTTGTATCAGTTTTTTTTTTTTTTACCCCATAAGAAATTTTGTCATGAAATTTAGAAAACAGACAAAACATCAATCTCACTTATTGTCAGAATACGAAATAAATTGGTTCAATTGTTTTTTTTTTGTTATTGTTGTCTTAAAAAAAAAAATATATATATATATATATATATATATATATATATATATATATATATATAAGTGTTTTGAACATTTTAATAAATATTTTTCGCAAATCAAGTAACAAGTAAATTAATGTCTTCATTTTTTTCATGCATTAAAATTATAATTCTGTGTTCATTTCTCTTTGGGTACAAAATGGTTTTAAATAGGGTCTCCCTCAAATTGTAACCAGTTTTCAACAAAATTTAAATAGTAGCACTAATAATTACTACCTAAGCAGCAGTAGCTGTTGTCAGCTTAAGTTTTGGAAGTTATGTTTATTCATAAAAAAAACAAACAAACTTTTGTTTAAAATTAATGTAGTTTGATTCTTTTATAAAAACACCACCCCCTCTCAGATTTTTTTTTTTATGAACATCTCATAAAATTTAGGTAATAACTAAGAGAAATCTGCATTTTCAGCTATATTTGAATAAAGGAACCCATTTTTTCAGAGGATTGGTTTCGGTTCAGAAATAAGAAATTGGTGTTTTTGGAACCCAGATGTTTCAGAAAATTGCAATTTAGAGGCAAAAAAATAATCCTCTTGGACATAAATTTCAACCACGTATGTTTACAAGGGTAAGGAATCCAAAAATAAGTTAGAAAGGCACCAAATGAAAGGAAAGACCTCGTTTTCACCAATTCATATGCCACTGCAGCACTTTTTAAAAAATCGCTTGGCCCTCCAAAGCAGTGCAAGAAAAAGGTTAACTGAAACAATTATTGGATTTTTTAAATAAAAAAAAGGTGAAACTTTAACAAAATCAAAAATATCTCTTAGCATTACCACTTTTCTGGTTTATTTAAACCCCGAAATTTGCTATTTTTCCAAAAATGTCTTGAAAATTGCAATATTTGTGACAGACTAGTGTGTGATACCCTTGAGTAGTTAAACAAAAACACAGAATTTGAACTCTTTGAAACTCACTTTACAATTGAATTTTGTCATTACAGATCTACCAGGTGCAGTGTATTAGTTATTTGTGTATGAAATAATTATTTTATTCCAAGTCGTGTTTGAGTTTTTGAAGCGTAAGAATTTTGGTATTTTTTTAAGATGTTCTTTGCTTGTGGTGTTCTTTATCAGTTTGTTATTGCTGAAGAGACTTTCAAGTTCCTGTCTAATAATACCCCAAAACATTCAATAGTCTCCAGGTACAGTGGCATTCATACAACATGTTTTAAAATCTTAGTCACACTTCAGAACAAAATTTACTGATTTTGAACAAGAATGACATTACATATCGTACATATTTCTAGGTCAATATTCTATGGGAAATTTAAATTTGATCATTTCAATACAAAATTTAAAAAAATTATATATGGACCCAAGATACAGGAGTGCTCAATTTTGGGCACTTTTTGTCAAAACATCCATGTAAAACGAAATGCTTTTTTGAAGGTCAAAATTGAAAATCTGACTCATAGAAGATGTTCCTTATATGGATAGGCAACTTCTGTATACGCCAGATTTTTAATTTAGGATTTCCGAAAAAAAAAACAAAAAAACTTTTTTTTTTTTTTTTACATATTCGATAATTTTTCAGAAAATCCAGAAAAAGTCACAAATGTCAAAAATTCTTAGCAAGTATTTTTAAATTGGATAATTTCTTGTAGCCTAATGAGATAGTTATTCATCAAATGAGGATCATTTAGTATTGCTGGAGGTAAAAAGTTTATATCACACAAGTTATATTGAAAAAATGAGAAAATAATTGCAAAAATCTGGAACATTTTGTCACTTGCCACATACCGCTGTATTAAGCATAAAATACCAGCAACGAAGTTTGACTTGGGTTCATTGCTTTTTTTAGACTATTTATTTAGACTACTAATGGCAATCAGCCCAAATTGTGCCCAAGAAACATCACAAAAACTGAAAATGCCGTTTTAAATCAGGATTTGAAATCTTTTGTCACCTAAAATAGCCTTTTTTACTTTATTTTTGGTCACAAATGTAAAAAATAGAAAAAACTTGTATCAGAAACATGTTAAGAACTCATCTTGAAAAAACACTTTTTCCTGGCAAATTTATACTTGACAATATTTCATCAAATCAGTGTTGTATGAGTGCCTAATCATACAATCAATGTTACAAATATAGACTCCAAGTCCGTTCCTGTTAAAGTTCTTATGACAAAGTGAAGATAACCAGACATGTTAAAGATGTTAAAGGGGATGGAGGAGTGCAAGTTAGTTTCACTTAGTGCTAAGATATCCGGGGAGTTTGCTAAGAGAAATGATTCTACATCATATAAGTTCATTCTAAGTCCTAGGATATGTGTAAATGCAAGCCTCAAGGGAGGAGACGTGAGTGTGTGTCTGGTTTGAACATTTTTTTGGATTGAGCTGTCATTTCATTCTATTTTGTAGTTTCAGATCTAGATTGAGGTGTTAGGCAAAACGCATCTGCATAGCCACCATCATGCAACATGAGTAGACCATCAGCCGGCTCCTCATCCACAGGAATGTGGCCTTGGAATGTCGACCAGAAATGAGTGCAGGGTGCTTTTCCATGCGCGACATGGCACTACAAATATACCGATATTACACAACTGATGATAGAACAGCCGCTCTAAGTGCTATCAAAGAGTTAGGGCTCCTGTACTGCCAGTTTTAACAAGTAACTGTCAAACCAGTACCCTCAAACCTGTCCGACAGGAGTGGCCCAGTCCAATCATGTTCGCATATATGGTAAATAAGCACCCCCAAGATGCCTAGGTATAGGGGAAGGGAATAAGGCAAATGTGGGGGACGGCATTCATTGCCCTACTTAGGAAACAAAGCTAAGCACTTGACATCTCTAATGAGTCCTTGTGGCCGCACCTCTGCTCCTGGCTAATAGGCAAAGAAAGAGTATGGAGTATAGATAGGCAGATTGATCAAGTCACCAGCTCTAGGGAGGTTTTCATCCAGGAAGGAGGAGGCCTCACTCCCCTGTTTGGTGCCAAGACGTATGAGGTCAGTGGCACAGGTTTACAAATTGGAGTTTTTCTTATCCTAGATGGATAACCTTACCAGATCTACTGGTTCATGAACACTGAGAGGGTTTTCCCTGCACCTGGTTTCAAAGCCAGGTATTTCTATGCTCCCGCATTGATAGTTAGGATTGATAGAGTTAGTATCAAAGAATTAGTATCTGCTTTGAAGTTACACTCCTCAGAATAGGATTAAGATTGGTTACGTTTTTAAAGGAGGTATGTATGAGTGTGGGGGTGTAGATTAAAGGTGAATATCTACTAGGGTTAAGAAAAAAATCAAATATGGTTTGTGGATTAGTGACTAATTGGAAAATTATGTTTTGAAATGTGCTTTAGGTGTTAGTTTTCAAGTAAAGATAATCACTAGTACTTTATCCCATCTTATGAAAGAAAGATATAGTTGCTAGTTAATACAGATCACTTATAATCTTGGCACAAACTGTGGTTATTAGTTATCTATTTTATAGATATTCTATAGAGTATAAATATAGGTTAAGCTAATGCATCCCTTAGCAATAGAAATCTATAGATGTTTAGTATTTATCGATTTTGAAAAAGTCAGCCTACTAAAGTTTAGGACCAGAAGATAAACCCTCCTCCCAATGTACATGCAAAATATCTGATTTTATATCAGCTTGGGTAGAAGAGCAATTAGTTTTTTGTCCAATTGAAACAGGAGAGATGATATAACCTACAAGAATTTTTTTTTTTTTTTTTTTTTTTTTTTTTTACAAAGGCATCACCACATTATCAAGGCCCAGAGGCCACTCAAGGATAAGGGTTAAAGAGTGTACAGTAGAAATTGGTCAATATAGTAATCATTAGTAATGAAAATTTGGTAAATTTAATAACTTATATGGAACGGCTCATCAAGAACTTATTTACTTTAGACTTGAACACAACCATATTGTAGTCAGCCGGATACAGCATTAATATACAATATAGATATACAGGGATTTGCGGAAGATTTAAGAGTATAAGGATTTTTAATGTTTATCATGCAAAACAGACAGGAAGGCCTCTTGGAGGCAAAACATTATCCATTTAAAACAGACATTTAGAAATAACATTTGTGCCAGTTATTTTAGTAACATACATCAGTAACAATATACATGTGGCTAGTATAGGCCTTATATTTAAACATTACACTTAGTCACAGAATGAGAAATTATAATTTCCAAAAAGAGGGAAGCAGTATAAGTAAATAAGAGCAGGAAAACAGGTTTGGTGAATAAGCAATAACTTAATTGCTTCTGAATCAGTGGTTTGTATTTTGTAATTTAGCAGTTTTTATATGGTTTTGTTTTATTTTTGGAGATATCTCATATTTTGTACTGTAATGTAATGCTTTTACTTCATCAAGATATTTTGGTCTGTCGGATAAGGATGTGTCCTCTATAGTATTAGACCTGACGGAATGGTTAATTGTAGGTATTGATCGTTTCATACCCTCGAAAAAGTTTCAGCAAAAACCTAACAGTCAGCCATGGTTCTCTCCAGAATGTGCTGCTGCCATTGCACACAGAAATCACTTTTTCCACTGTTTCCAACGTAATAGATGTATGGAAACTAAAGCCGCTTTCAGGACTGCCAGCAACCATTGTAAGAAAGTAATAAAGAGCGCAAGGTGGTTGTATGCTCAATCTGTTAAGTCCAAAGTAGCTGAGCAGCGGCTTGGTTCCCACCAGTTTTGACAAATAGCAAACAGAATTCTGAACAGAAGCGTGTGCTCCATCCCAACTATCATCAATGGACCTGAGGTAATCTCGTCAGCATCAGAAAAAGCCAAACTCTTTGTCAAGAACTTTGCAGCTAATTCTACCTTTTGCGATCAAGGCCACCAACCCCCAATATTTCCTCCTGTATCTGAAAACACACTATGTGATATACGTATATCTGTACGTGATGTTGCCAAGCTAATCAAAAACCTTGATTCCAGTAAAGCAACTGGCCCGGACGGTATTCCAATTATAGTACTCAAAAAACTTCAACCTGAACTAGCGCCCATACTTACAAAACTATTTAAACGTTGTCTTAAGGAGAATTGCTTCCCATCTCCCTGGAAAATTTCATCAGTATGCCCTGTATTTAAGAATTCAGGTGATCGCTCATCTCCCTCTCAGTACAGGCCAATAAGTCTCCTGTGCGTCATGAGTAAGTTGCTGGAATCTGTGTTAAATACAGAAGTAATCAACCATCTCAACAAAAATAACCTTCTTAGTGACACTCAATATGGTTTCCGTTCTGCTAGATCTACAGCAGATGTGCTTACAGTTATATCTCATAGGATTAGCAAATCTCTCGACGGAGGCAACCTTTCTAGGGCAATTGCTCTTGACATATCTAAGGCCTTTGATAGGGTATGGCATAAAGGTTTACTTCATAAGATCTCTAGCTATGGTATAGCTGGAAATGTCTTCTCAATTATTAAATCATTTCTTTCTGATAGGTTCATAAGAGTAGTAGTTGAGGGGCAAAAATCAGAAGCCCACAGTATTAATGCCGGTGTCCCTCAGGGGTCCATCCTGGGCCCAACTCTTTTCCTGATCTACATTAATGATCTTCCAAATCACATCCTTACATCATTTGTAGACATTTATGCTGACGACACTACCATTTATGGTAGCACATCTAAGACAGTAAACGACCAAGTTCTCTCCAATTCTCTCTCCTCTGATCTTGAGCATGTAGTACAATGGGGAAAGGAGTGGCTGGTTACTTTTAATGCATCTAAAACCAAGCTTCTCTCTTTACATCATCAACATTCTGATCCCCATCTGGCATCAATTGAAATGAATGGCTCCCGTCTTCAGGTGGCCTCAAGTTTTGACAAGCTTCTGGGCTTGACCATTACTCCTGATCTTAAATGGAACACGTATATCAAATCTGTTGCCAAGGCCGCTGGAAAAATGGTGGGATCTTTCTATCGATCCAGTAGATATCTCACTGCTGATGCAATTCTCTATTTATATAAGAGCCAGGTACGTCCAAGGATGGAATACTGTTGCCACATCTGGGCAGGAGCTGCTAGAAAGGACTTGTCCTGCCTTGATAGTGTTCAAAATATACTTCGTAGCCTCGTAGGAGATGTCCTTTTCTCTTCCTTGCAACCTCTATCTCACAGAAGAGATGTTGCGAGTTTGTCTCTGATGTATCGTTATTTTCATAGAAAGTGTTCGACTGAGCTTCAATCTATGGTCCCCCCTCGCAAAACTTTCACAAGAAACACTCGTCTAGCTGTAAACACTATCAATAATTCCCCCCACTCTTTATCTGTGCCTAAACCTAAACGTAGATTCCATGAACAAAGCTTTTTTATTAGAACTGCACGCCTGTGGAATTGTCTTCCGTTTTCCTGCTTTCCGGCTGACTACAATATGGTTGTCTTCAAGTCTAACGTAAATAAGTTCTTGATGAGCCGTTCCATATAAGTTATCAAATTTAACAAATTTTCATTACTAATGATTATTATATTGTCCAATTTCTACTGTACACTCTTTAACCCTTATCCTTGAGTGGCCTCTTGGCCTTGATAATGTGGTGATACCTATGAAAAAAAAAAAAAAAAAAAAAGTCTAATGTGAACAAGTTCTAATTGAATTGTCCCCCTAAGTAATCCAAGTTACAAAATTCCCACTGTTTACTATGCTAAAATCACAATGACTAATGTATACCTATTAACCCTTATCCTTGAGTGGCCTCTGGGCCTTGATAAGTGGTGACACCCATGTAAAAAAAAAAAAAAAAAAAAAAAAAGTTACTGAATCAAATGGAATTTGACATTTGGATTAGTCCGGGATTGTTCCAGAATTACAATCTTATCTCCCCCACTTCAAAAAAAATAATAGGCATAAATCAATAAGAACGAACCAATGCCACTATAACCCTTTATAGCTTTTTCCTTTTTTTTTATATAGGAGTCACCACTTATTAAGACCCAAAGGTCACTCGAGGATAATGGTTAATGAGTGTACAGAAGTCAATGGCACAATATCCTTGTAATCGTTAGTAGTGGAAATTTGGTGAATTGGATTACTTAAGGGGATGGCTCATCAAGAATTTGTTTATGTTAGACTTGAATATGATCAAATTGTAGTCAGCTGGAAAGCAGGAAAATGGAAGAGAGTTCTACGGGCACGCAGTTCTAAGAAAGAAGCTTTGTTCATGGAATCTACATTTAGGATTAGGCACAGAAAAAGAGTGGGGCAAATTATTGACAGTTGTTTCAGCTAGACAAGTGTTATTCATGAAAGTCTGGCAAGAGGGGACCATAGATTGACACTCAGACAAGCATCTGCCATGAAAATAGTGACAGAGTAAAGACAGGCTTGTAATGTCTCTTCCGTGGGAAAGCAGTTACAGGGAAGAGAAAACCAGGTTACAAAGTCTATATTGAACTTTGTCGAAGCATGATAAGTTTTCCAGCAGCTCCTGCCCAGATGTGGCAACAGTACTCAATCTGTCGATGTACCCGACTCTTATTTAGGTAGAGAATTACATCACCAGTGAGATATCTACTGGAGCGCTAGAAGGATCCCACCATTTTTCCAGCCCAGAAGCTTGTCAAAACATGGAGCCTCCCCAAGACGAAAGCCATTCATTTCAATTGATGCCAGATAGGAGATCAGAGTGTTGATGATATAAAGATAGAAGCTTGGTTTTAGATGCATTAAAAGTAACCAGCCACTTCTTTCCCCATTGAACTACATGCTCCATATCAGAGGTGAGAGAATCAGAGCGAACTTGGTCATTTACAGCCTTTGAGGTGTTGAAATAGATGGTAATGTCATCAGAACAACTGTCTTCAAATGATCTTAGGATGTGATTTGGAAGATCATTGATGTAGATCAGTAAGAGAGTTGGGCCCGAGATGGACCCCTGAGGGACTCTGGCATTAATACTGTGAGCTTTTGATTTCTGCCCATCAACCACTACTCTTATGAACCTATCAGAGAGAAATGGTTTAATAATTGAGAAAACATTTCCAGCTGGAAATCTTGTGAAGTAGGCCTTTATACCATACCCTATTAAAGGTCTTTGATATGTCAAGAGCAATTGCCCTAGAAAGGAAGCCTCCGTTGAGCGATTCGCTAATCCTATGAGACATAACCGTTACCACATCTGCTGTAGATCTAGCAGAACGGAAACCATATTGCATGTCACTAAGATTATTTTTGCTGAGATGGTTAACTACTTCTTCATTTAACACGGATTTCAGCAAATTACTCATGATGCACAGGAGATTTATTGGTCTGTACTGAGAGGAAGATGACCGATCACCTGAATTCTTAAATACAGGGCATACTGGTGAGGTTTTCCAGGGTGTTGGGAAGCAATTCTCCTTAAGACAACACTTAAACAGTTTTGTAAATATGGGAACTAGTTCTGGTTGAAGCTTTTTCAGTACTATAATTGAAATGCCATCAGGGTCAGTTGCTTTACTGGAATCAAGGTTTTTTAATTAGCTTGGCAACATCACAGATATTTGTATGTCGCATAGTGTGTTTTCTGATAAAAGAGGAAATAAGAGGGGGTGACGGCCTTAGTCACATAGGGTATAATTAGTTGCAAAGTTCTTGGTAAAGAGTTTGGCTTTGTCTGATGCTGACGAAATTACCTCAGGTTCAGTGATGATGGTTGGAATAGAGCACATGATTCTGCTGAGGATCCGGTTTGCTATTTGCTAAAACTGGTGGGAATCAAGCTGCTGCTTAGCTACTTTGGACTTAACGGACTGAGCATACAACTCTTGTATTCTTTATTACTCTTTTACAGTGATTGCTGGCAGTCCTAGAATTGGACTTAGTACAGCTTCATATTTTTCCTTTGATCCTCTTCTCATAAAGGCAATAGTATCTTTTTAAAAATTCCTTCTCTCTATAATATGTGTCTTTACTCCCCTCTTCTGAGGAGAGGCATTTGGCTTCGAAATGGTATGACCTAAAGAGGTTTCCCTATCCCAAAATATTGTAGTCCCTTTTAAAATGAAAGCATAATCTATAATATAGAAGCTGAATGTGTGTGTGTGTGTGGGTGTGTCTGGTCACGAATAGGCTCCTATATGGTTGACTATTTTAAAAAACTGATTACATATAATGATAGATGTATCAAGACACAGGAATGGGTATGTTTGATCTGGCAGAACAGTGGCTCATTAAAATTGTGGGTCTGCGTTCGCACCTGGTTCATAAAGTATGGAAATAAAGAAATTAAAAAGAAAACGTTTACAATTGTTTTTGATATAGATGTACATAAGAATACTTTGATAAGTATGTTTTAACTTAATAGGGATGGTATAATAAAATTGTGGGGTCTGCGTTCACGCCTGGCCTCCATAGAATGGAAATAGGCACAAACTTTAATAAAGACTTTTCATATCTATCTGCGTAAGTATACTTTGATAATTACGTTTCAGTTTGAAGAAATATGGTATAATAAAATTATGGGGTGTTCGTTCGCACATGCCCTCCATAGAATGGAAATATGTCACAAAGTTTAACAAGGTTTTTTAATATAGATCCACAGAATATTGTGATAAGTGTTTTAGTGTGAACAGGTATGGTATAATAAATTATGGGGTTTATCTATTTTATTTTTACTTTCATCATATTTTGCTTTGGTTTTGATACCCCCAAATTCAACCCAAATTTACAACCCTTCCTTTTCATAGCCTATCATACTTTCATAAATCAGAGTCCATTTTCTGTAGGCTGTTTTTGAACCCAGTCAATGACGGGTACTTTTGCTAGTAAAATTTAATTGTAATTTTTTTTTATCCCTTTGTTATTTTAATTTCTTCTATAAACTAGTTTTTAAAATATATTTATAGTGTATTTTAAACCATATTTCCAAACTCCCATTCTTATCTGAATTCATTTTAACTGGCGAGTCTACTCCCCATGTTATACAATAAAATGTGATAATGAAATTTTGTAAGATGGCCTTGCATTTATTAAAAAAAAAAAAAAAAAAAAAAAAAAAAAAAAAAAAAAGCTTTAAAACTATTTAAAATTTTAATCATCCCTTAATCTGCCTTTAAAATAGATATTACTAAAAAATTAATTTATTTTATTATTTTATTTCCATTTCTATATTCTGTGCTAACTACCCGCTTGAAACTATTTTCCCAAATTTTTCTCGCAGGTCATTTGTTTGTAATATATTAGTAATATTTAGCAATATATGTATAGACACAACAGAAAAATTGGAAATACGCATCTCTTTTCTAGCATTCATCACCTTTGGTAAATGAGTTTGTATGTTTTAAATTATTAATACAGAAATCAAAAATTATACCTTTTCAATTAAATAAAAGAAAGTATTAAAATCAAAGCACACATTTTATTTCAAAACAAATTGGTTGCTAGAGCAGATTGGTTTTCTCACAGTACTTGAAAGATAAAATTTCTTGTAAATGTTTGAGGGTAATCTATCTCCAATCCTGCGCGTATTTATGAAGAATAGAGAAAAACTTTAAAGTAAGATACTCAATATCTTCATCCATGCGGGGGCACAGAAATACCGGGTGTAGAAATCAGGCGCATGGTTAACCCTCTCGGTATGATGGACCTGTAGATCTTGTCAGATCATCCATCTAAGAGAAAGAAAACTCTGATAACAAAACCGAGAGAGTCAGGTTTGACAACCTTACTGAAGCTTGTGACTCAAACAAATTCCCGGCTTGCAACCGTAACTTGCTTAAGGAGTAGATAGGCTCTTCCTATCGCTGGCTTTCACATTTCTTCTTTGCCTATTAGCCAGGCCAGAGGTACAATACCAGAGACTCACCAGAGTCACCCTGTGCTTGGTCTTATTTCCTGACTAGGACATTGAATTCCGTTCCCTTATTCCCTATTTTGAATTTCTCTTTCTCTCAGAAACTGAGAAAATTTGCTTGCTTGCCACTTGTGCTTACTAGACTTGCTTGGGCCAGTCTTGTCTGAGAGGTTGAGGGTAACTGATTGACAGTTTGTCTTGCTGCCATTTCCAACTGGCAGTATGGGAGTCCTAACTCTTTGGTAACACTTAGACTGGCTGCTCTATCATCAGATGTATAATATCAGGATAGTTGTAGTGCCATGTTGTGCATGGGAAGGAACCCTGCTGCTATATCTGGTTGGCTTTTATGAAACCACACATTCTAGACTGGACTCAGCTAATAGACCACTGTGTATATATATACGTGGCATCAAAACAGACCCAATTTGCTCAACACTCTTCCCCTAACCTAACATAATTAAATGACAACCCAAGAAAATATCACAATAAAACCAGACAACCACCCAAACAAAACCAATTCACCTCCACCTTTCATAAATATCCGTGGGTTTAGAGGTAATATAGACGGTGTAGAGTCTTACCTTTTAGTAAACTCCCCGGATATCTTAGCATTAAGTGAAACAAACTTACACCCTTCAATCCCCTCCGACTACTTTAACATTACAGGATACCTCCCTCTTTGCTGTAAGAACTCGGATGTATGCACATGCTTAGAGTCTATATTCGTAGCATTCTCCCTTAAACTAGAGAGAAAAATCTTGAATTGGATGACCAGGCTTTTATGTGCTTTCAACTAACATTTCATCACTGCGTTAGTTACTTATTTTCTCTACCATTTTTCCTCAAGTCTGGATTGTACTCTAATCCGTCATGTTTCTGATAATATAGATGCAGCACTCTCCTTGAATAGTAATGCTCAAACACATGCGTTTGGTGACTTCAATGTCTACTGTAAAAATTGGCTTGATTTCTCAGGTTACACAGAAGCAGCTGGACACTCCACTTATAGCTTCCCTATAGCCCATTCCCTCACATAAACAGTAATGTTTCCAACTGGCCTACCAGATTGTGAACCTCAACAAGTTTCACTTCCAGACATATTTCTCACCACAGTACCTGAGGATTGTGTGACTAATGCCACAGTCCACTTGGAAATGCAGACCACCTAGTGATATCAGTTGACATCACATTTAAATCCCAACCTCAAGGTGAGGTATCATTGCTCAAAAGCACAAGGTACTACAACAGGGCTTACTGGGAAACCATTAGAGAACATATCCGAGATGCCCTATGAACCGATATCTTCTCTCTTCCTGCTGAACAGAGTGCCAATGAGACAACTGAATGGTGCAAAGTGGGAATTGAAGCACATGTTCCCACATGGAAGTATTATAGCAAATCCCAATCACTCCCATGGTTCATTACAGATTGTGCAGCTGCTATGGCACAAAGACAGCATGCATTCCGTCAGTTTGTACATCATAAGTCAAATACAAATAGGCAAAATTCGTAGATGCTAGAAATCATTGTAAGAGAGAAATAGTGACAGTAAAAAGAAAGCATGCTGAAATAATCAGGGAACTCATAGAATCACCAAAGACAGAAACTCGTGATTTCTGAAAATATACTAGTGTTGTGAATAAAGGACAATCAGTAATTCTTCCACTGAGCAACAACTAGGAGGTTGCATGCACGGTAACTGAGAAGGCCTTTAACTCCAACTTAGAGCCAACAAACAACTCCCTCCCAAATTTCCTTATGCAGACTAAAGCCACATTAGATAATGTAAAAATCACCCCTTCTCATGTCTGCGATATCATAAAAAACTTAGACACCTCACCTCAAAGGCGTGTGGGCCTGATCTCATCTCTGCTATACTAATTAAGAAATTAGTAACTGAGCCAGCCCCCATACTTTCCAAGCTCTACAATAAATGCCTTGCTGAATCTTGCTTCCCTAACAGCTGGAAGATGGCCTTTGTGGTACCAACACGAATTCTGATGAAAGAACAGACCTTCCAAATTATCGCCCCATTAATCTCCTTCCCCTCTTCACTAAAATCTTTGAGACCTTAATCAAACACTAGTTCATCACCTCGCAAAAGCAAACTTTCTCTCTGACAAACAGTATGAATTCAGGCAATGTCATTCTACTGCATATATTTTAACATTTATCTGTGAATGCATTTACCATATACTGGATAAAGTGGGTGGAGTCACAGCTGTAGCCCTTGATACATCCAAGGCCTTTGACAAAGTCTGGAAGAAAGGGCTGTTAATGAAAACTAAATCGTACGTTATAACTGGACGTATACTAAATATAATTAGATTCATCTTAGACAATAAAAGTATACAGGTTGTCATTAATGGACATACATCCAACCAGCATAACATTAATGTGGGAGTGTCTCAGGGGTCGATCCTTGGACCATTATTATTCCTGATATTCAAAAACGACCTCCCTGATAATATAGTGTCCGAGGTGGGTATATTTGCTGATGATACAATACTCTATAACATGCATTAGGGAAGAAAAGATGTACATAAATTTAAGACAATGGAAAAATCATTAGAAAATGACCTCCAGACCATAGGTGAATGGGGATGCAAATGGATGGGAACATTTAATGCTCGTAAAACTAAGCTGCTCTCCTTTAACAATTACAAAACACCTCTCAAACTGCCTATATCGATGAAAAATAACATCCTACTTGAGAATTCTATCTTCAAACTCCTTTTTTAAGACTATTTTACCATATTTGACTTTGTGGGCAATATGAACTGGAACAAATACATAGAGGACATTGCAAAGACTGCTGCAAAGATGGTGGGTTCCCTCTATCAAGTTAGAAGACTATTCACACCTGAGAGTATCCCGTACCTCTACAAGGCCACCATTCGCATACCATGCACGAAGTATTGTTGCCACATCTGGTGTATTTACCACTAGCCTTTCCATCTTGGATAGGTTCAAAAAAAAAAAAAAAAAAAAAAAAAAAAAAAAAAAAAAAGTTGTCAATCGAATCGGTCCCACTTTACAACTAAGCTCCAGCTCTTGTCCCATCATCACATTTTTTAATGGAATGTGTTCTCCTTGCACCTGTCCCCCGTACATATTTCCGACAAACCCGTTCAGCAATAAGATTTCACCTCTTCACTGTTGAGGTTCCTAGATGCCAAAAAGGTTTCTATTCTAATAGTTTCTTCCCTTGAACAGCTAGACTTTGGAATCCCCTTCCTACTACCTGCTTTCCTGGTCGTACTGATATGCAGAAGTTTAAATGTAACATAAACCGGCATCTTGCTAATCTTTCCTAGACATGATCCCAAAATGTAGCCTTTTTCATCCAAGTGGTGATATGCCTTGTTAGGAGTTAACGTGAGTAAAATAAATAAAGCTGGTATAGTGTATATGTGAGTATATTTATCATACAAGTGAATGTTAAACATAAAAAATGATGTAGATGAAAAGTAATTATAAAATGCTTGCTGAATAGATGTGGGAGGCTGGTATATGGATCTGCAGAATAGATTTCCACATAGGGGTCAAGGGGTTGGGGTCGGAAGTCGGAGTCGGCATTCTAGTATTCAAGAAGTCAGACTTTCACCATCCGACTCCGCAACCCTGCTTAAAATCACACAATCTTAAAAAAAAGAAAGAGAGAGAGAGATCCCACACACACGATTTTTCTTTCATAGAAAAATAAATTAACTGCTCTAAAACGCTATAATGGCCTGGAAATGTGAATTAGTTTACATTAAATTTATTTGTAAAACTAATCCTCAATCCAATTGTTTTTTTTTGTTTTGTTTTGTTTTTTTTCTGTCAATCCAGTGTGCCACTTTTAGGAGAACCGGATTTTCAGCACATTTAAAACCGACTCTGCTCTCGTAGGGTAAACAACTATTCTTTTTTTTAATTAAGTGAAGTTTGGCAAAATCTCAAAAATAAACTAGAGTTTGAAAAAAATATGAATTATTAAAATAAATTTGCATCAAATAAAATTAGAATCAGTTTTCTTGGATTCTTATGTTAAAAACAAGAAGAAATTGATTTCAATTTAGATGGACTGGCATCTTTTGTTCATTAAAAATTTTTATGAAAAAAAAAGTTTTTTTTTTTTTTTTAGTTTGTTTTTTTATTTTAAGTTTTAGAAAACTTTAAAAAGGAATTAGCTAACTGCTATTTGCTTGAGGTGCCCCTACCAGAAAATACTGACAAGGAGCCCAGGCATTTTTGTAGCTTAGGGCTTTTAAAAAATATGAGTCAAACGTAAAAAGAAAAAATACCCTGGGCTACCAAAATGCCTGGGCTCCCAGCCAGTATTTCCTGGTAGGTAGCAGTTAGCTAATTCCTTTTAAAGTTTTCGAAAACTTAAATTTAATCACAATATTCAGCTTTAGAAATTAGGCAAAAGAGTTTTTTTTTATACAAAAGATCGTTTTTTAATCCCAATCAAAATTAAAAACAAAAGAAAAATATTTATTTACTTTTACACTATTCTAATTTATTAAATAGTAAATGATAATTCCCACCCACCGAAAAAAAAGGGGGGGAGGCGGACAATAAGAATCTTGCCCCTCCTTTTTTATTTTCACCTTTTTTTAATTTTTACAGTGGATTATCATCGAATGGACACTAACCGATCAGAAAAAAAAATATATATATTTAAATATTTGTAGGGATGCTCAGTTTTTTTTATGTAACGTTTTAGTAAATTGAGCATCCATTTTTAGAACAATTCAACGTTTTTAGGCCAACTTTCTCTAGTTTAGCTTTTTTAATATTATTTTGAAAAGCGAAATTCAAAAAAGGCCAAGCTACTTTAAAAAATGCCAAATTAGCAAAATTTGGCCTAACTGAGCACCCTCTACAAATATTTAAACGCTGACTTTTTTTATTTTATTTATTTTGATAATCTGGTAGACTAGTGTCCATTTGATAATAATTAGATAAAATGGAAAAAAATAGACAAAAATAAAAAGGGTGGAGAGGCAAGATTACTGTAAGCAATAATAAAAAAATTAAGTCTATTTTTCTTTTAGTTATGTGTTAATTTACCCAAATATTTTTCTTTCTACACTTACCCCCCCCCTCCCACCAAATACTAAAATTTATTACTGGAATTTATTGTCAATTTGCAGTTGTGATTCACTTGCTATTTTTTCCTCAAAATTAAACGCATACTCTAATTTTGAATTCGATGTCTGCCCATTCTTCTGAAAAAAAAAAAAAAAAAAAAAAAAAAAAAAAACGGCTAACGCCATTCCATTTTAGTATACTTTTCAAATAGTCATACAAATAAATGTGCTGCCTAGCATCAAATGTTAGCAAAAGGGATAAACAATTACCATTCAAATCATTTTTTTTTTAAATGGAGACAATGCATTGTGGATGCGTTGTCAGCAGCTCTCATAACTCACTTCTAAGTTGTCTCTCTGTCCCTGTTTAGAACGAGTGATTTTTCTGACAAAGGGAAAAGAAAAAGCTTTATTCCAGGTTGGCAGTATTTTTGCATGAACAGTCGCTTGAGGGGTCAGAAAATTTCTGCTTCTATCCTAGAAACCATATAACTAATAAGGGTGCTTAAGGTAAACGTGTTACTGGGCTGACATTATCCGCCTGATAGTAACTAAGGAAGTTATCCTATCAGCAGTTGCAAAGTACTAGGGCTGCTGTATTGCCATTTGGTGAATGGATTTTGGACCATGCAGTTGCTTCTAGTGGGGCCTCTTGATGCCATATTAGTGGTAATTGTTACGGCTTTGCCTTATGGTCTACAAAAAAGAAAAAATATATTTCTTCACTTTTTCTCCCTTACTTTCACTCTCTGCCCTGCTCTAACCAAGTTTGTCGACCTATTCCACAAATCCTAAAACTATCATGAAAAGTCTCCATAATACACGATTAAACCCAGAACTCCAACTTCCAACGTACACCCCCACTACCATGTCTCTTTCTCCAACATCAGGTCTACATTCCAATCTTCCAGAAGTTGAAACCCATTTACAGGAGACCAAACAAACATCTTCCTAAGCAAAACTTGCATTGCACACAAATCACTATTTCCATTGCTTCCAACATTATACATGTACTAAAGCTAAAGCCACCTTCAGGACTGCCAGCAACCACTGTAAAAGAGTAATAGAGAACGCAGGAGAGTTGTATGCTCAGTCCGACAAGTCCAAAGTAGTTGAGCAGTGGCTTGGTCCCCACAAATTTTGGCCAAATAACAAACAGGGTCCTGAATAGAAGTGTGTGCTCTATCCCAACCATCATCAATGGACCTGAGGTAATCTCATCTGCATCAGACAAAAACTTTGCAGCTAATTCTACCCTACGCAATCACAGCCACCAACCCCCTGTATTTCCTCCTGTGTCTGAAAACACACTATGCGAAATACAAATCTGTGCATGATGTTGCCAAGCTAATCAAAAACCTCCATTCTAGAAAAGCAAGTGGTCCTGACAGCATTCCTACTATAGTACTCAAAATGTTTCAACCAGAACTAGCTCCCATATTTACAAAGCTGTTTAAGCATGGTCTTAAGAACTGCTTCACAACACTCTGGAAAACCTCATATGCTCCGTATCTAAAAATTCAGGTAATCGGTCATCTCCCTCTCAATACAGTCCAATCAGCTTCCTGTGCTTCATGAGTAAGTTGCTGGAATCTGTTAAATAGAGAAGTAGTTAACCACCTTAGCAAAAATAACCTCCTCGGTGACATGCAGTATAGTTTCCGTTTTGCTAGATCTACAGCAGATGTGCTTACAGTTATATCTCATAGGATTAGTGAATCTCTCGATGGAGGCTTCCTTTCTAGAGCAATTGCCCTTGACATATCAAAGGCCTTTGATAGGGTATGGCATAAAGGTCTACTCTACAAAATCTCCAGCCATGGTATAACTGGAAATGTCTTTTCCATTATTAAATCATTTCTCTCTGATAGGTTTATACGAGTAGTGGTTGATGGGCAGAAATCAGAAGCTCACATTTTAATGCTCAGTTCCTCAGGGATCCACCCTGAGTCCAAGTCTCTTCCTGATCTACATCAATGATCTTCCAAATCACATCCTAAGATCATTCGTAAACATTTACGTTGACAGCACTACCATCTTTGGCAACAGTTCAAAGGCCATAAACAACCAAGTTCTTTTATTCTCTCTCCTCTGATCTTGATCACATGGTGCAATGGGAAAAAAGGTGGCTGGTTAATTTTAGTACATCTAAAACCAAGCTTCTATTTTTCCATCAACGCTCTGATCCCCATCTGGCATCAATTGAAATGAATGGCTCTCATTTAGAGGAAGCTCCATGTTTTGACAAGATTCTAGATCTGACCGTTATTCCTGATCTGAGATGGAACACGTACATCAGATCTATTGCCAAGGCTGTTGAAAAAAATGGTGGGATCCTTCTACCACTCCAGTAGATATCTCATTGCTAAGGTAATTCTCTACCTGTATAAGTACATCCTAGAATGAAGTATGATTGCCACACCTGGGCAGGAGCTGCTAGAAAGACCTTATCCTGCCTTGACAGGGTTCAAAATAGACTTCATAGCCTAGTGGGGGATGCCCTTCTCTCTTCTCTGCAATTTCTTTCCCACAGAAGAGACGTCACGAGCATGTCTCTGCTTTGTTATTTTCATGGCAAGTGCTCATTTGAGCTCCAATCTATGATCCCCCCTGGTCTGACTTTCATGAAAAATACTCGTCTAGCTGAAATCATTATCAATTTCCCTCACTCTGTATCTGTACCTAAACGTAGATTCCATGAACAAAGTTTCTTTCTTAGAAGTGCACAGCTGTGGAACTCAATTCTGTTTGCTTGCTTTCCAGCTGACTACTATATGGTCGTCTTCAAGTCCAATGTGATCAAGTTCTTGATGAGTAAGTAATCCAATTTACCAAATTTCCACTAATGATTGCTATGACATTTTCCCATTGACTACTGTACACTTATTAACCCTTATCCTCGAGTGGCCTTTGGGCCTTGATAAGTGATTTTGTGTAAAAAAAAAAAAAAAAAAAAAAAAGCTATTACTGATCAAGTTGCTTGAATCAGGAGCTCATTTTAAATTTGATCCTACAAAACACAACTAAATTGTGCGTTTTGTTATGAAAAAAGAAAAATTAGACTCGATTTCCTATAATTTTATTAATTAAATATTATGAATAAATTAAAAACTGAAGCGTCCCTAGCAAGCAATTTTGTAAGTCAGAATGTTTATTTTATTATATACTTTTCTCATATTTTTAAAATATTTTCACTAGGTACAAAAAATGCTTGTATTTTTTTTTTTTTTACAAAGATTTTTAATGAAAAAAAAAAAAAGAAAAAAAAAAAAAAAAAAAAAAAAAAAACATGCCAGTCAGTCAAAATTAAAATTGATTGCTTTTTGTTTTAACATAATTTACATAATTTACTTTGTTTACTTTCAGGCTTATTTGTCAAAAATAACTTCTAGACTGACAGCTGTGAGTAAATTTGTTTCATTGTTTATTTTAATAAGAAAACATTTTCTTACTCATAATTTTCAGTCAAGAGATAATACCACAAGATATTTTTACAATATTTTGCCCTGAGAGACACAGGAGATCGCTTGAGTCAAATTTTCTTGAATAGCAAATCATCATCAACAACAGCAATTAGTAGAGATTAATTTAGCCATACATCAATAGGAAAGCTGCCACTGTGCTCTTGGTGTGCATTTGCTTTCAAAAATATTTATATTTTTTTCAGCTCAATAACTTTTAACATATTCATCTACACAGGAGGCACAAGTTATTTTTATTCTCATGCTTATACCTCCTAGTCATCCACGTCACAAAAAATTCTTTATTTCATTGTAACACCATTAATATTTCCTTTCCATTACCTACTATATTTTTTTACCAAAATACAAGGTGTACTCTTTAACCAGTTTTTCTTGTTTTCAGGCATTCAAATTAGTTATTCCAACCACCAATTGCCATTTCCCAAGAATCCAACATTTAAATCCCCTCAGCCAAGCATTCAGACAGCATGAATTGGAATAAATATAAAGAATATATTGCCAAATCTACTGCAAAGGTAGCGGGTTAGAAAACTTATCACACCTATCAGTATCTTATATTTATAAAGCCACTATTCACTCATGCATGAAGTATTGTTGCCCGTATGGTCTGATGCACAAATCACTAGTCTCTTGGACAGCATAAAAAAAATAATAAAAAAGTCCCTAACCTAATCGGTTTATCTGCAAGTTCTAATCTGCTTCATCTCACAGAAGAGACATTGCTAAACTCTCTATTCTGTTATTTTCATGGCAAGTGTTCAACTCTGTAAAACATTCACAATAAAAACTTGTTTAGTTACACCCACTGTCAATAGTTTTCTGACCTAAAACTTAACGGAACTTCTGAGAAAAGTTTCTTTTCTAAAACTATCCATCTGTGGATCACATCATGAGGCTGTGTTCCGGTTTACCACAACATTGTCATTTTCAAGTCCAATGCAAACAAATTCTTGCCGAGGCGCTGCCTTAAATTATCAAATTCTAACACTTATTTAAACCTTATTCTCAAGTGACCTTGATAAGTGATGATATTTTAATAAAAGAATAAAATAAATTTAAAAATAAAATTAGAATATTTTTTTTATTATAAAAAAAAAAAAAAATACTTTCTTTCACATTTCAGAAAGATTGAATAGACGAATTAGTAGATTGGCTGTCAAAATGATAAAAATAAACAAGTTAGATTAAATAAATCAGTAAAAGATTATTTGTTAATTTTATGTAAATGTTATTCAGTATTAAAAGAAATTTCTAGCAATAAATTTGAATATATTGGCTGATGCCCAAATCCATTATTTTGCATTAAGGTCATTTCAGTAAAACATTTATAGCATACTTTCCCTAGCATAAATCTTTTGTTAAATATCCTGTCAGACAACTCGTATTTGGTTAATTTTTTTTTTTTTTTTTTTTTTTTAATGCAGTTTTTTGCTAATTTACTTTCTTTTTTAATTAAAAGTTCAAGGTCAACTTGTCTAAGCTAAAAATATATATATGGTACATTTTAAATCCACTGAAGTATTTCAAAACTGTATATAAAGGTTTTGGGTGCAAAATACAAGAGATATTAAGTTTTAAACTTTGTCAGTATCATTGAAAATTAACTTTCTTGAAGGGATTAGACTAGTGCCACTCAATTCGTATTATTATTTATAAGCATAGCAAATTTGAAATAATCTGTGTTTCTTAAAATATTTATTAATTTTACATGGAATCACTCATTTATAATTTAAAAGTTTATACTTCTAGAGAGTTAAAAAAAAATAGTGATAAAAATTTATAGGTAGTTTTTATTAAAATTTGTAACATTATTTGAATCTTAAAATACAGATAAAATATTGAATTATAATGCAAATATTTTAAAATTAGTTAATTCAAGAAAAAATATTTAAATTAACAAAAATGTACTGACAGTCATTACCATTTTCTTTTTGCAGATAAACTTGAAATTTTTAATTATGACACAAAAATATTTATTTTTACATATTATTCGTAAATATTTAAAAATAAGACTGTTCCTTTAATTGAATAATATCATGTAAGTTAGAAATGTGGGATAAAAAAAGAAAAATGGTTATAGATATTCTTTTATGTAATTTTTATTTTTGGTAAATAAAGGTAAGATTATTTTAAATATATATGTAAAAAGTATTAATAAAATAGAGTAATTATTTGGAAAATTTATACGATTTCACTTTTTACATAACAGATTTTAATTCTTAATGCTAAAAAAAATTTACAAAATTAGACATTTTGAAATACATTAGAAGAAATAATTGTCATATCAGATGTTTTTTTAAAGTCATTTTTTTTTATAATACAATCAAAATGATTGTTTTAAGAGGTTTTAACTTTATTTTTCGTGGAGAGGGTAGCTTAACATTTTGGCTATAAATAATTTATTAATCAATAATTAACATTACTTGATATTAATTTATCAACTCCTAAATTAATGATCTAATTGTGAAGTGAAAATATTTCAGCATATGATTTTTTTTTTTTGACCATTAAATCTGACCTATATTTCCGAGAAAAGTTATTAGTATTTACATTTATTTATTTTTGTTCCATTCCAACTGACAACTTTAACATATAGAACCCTATAAAAAAGGCTGAGAAAAGCTTTTGAATTACCTGGTGAGTTAAATGCACTTTTGAAAAATATACCTTAATTGCATAAAGCATAAAACTAAAAGAAAAAACATGAAGAATGTCTAATTGTATACATACAATTAAGATTAATAAATTACATTTGATATTATGTTAAATTAATAAATTACATTTGATATTATGTTACATCGATTTAGATATGGATTACAGAGAATCACAATTTTATTTAAAACTAGGAAGATGCCGGGGAATTGGTAAGGATTGAATGAGATACTCTTTGTCAGTTTATTTATATCATTTATTTTTATTTTTTTTTACATTCAGTTTTTGAGGATGAGGTACAAGGATGATGAGGTAAAGGGGTAAGCGCAGCAACATTAATTGAAATAATTGTTAGTCAATTGATGGTTTTGAAACAAACTCAAATTTCCCAGGAATGACTGAAGACTACTACTCCAAGTTCTGAAATTCATATCATTTTGATTTATATTTTTTAATTTCTATAATTTAAGTTATAAATAAAATTAAAGTAAAATGCATTTCTTTTTCTTGTGGAGGCCAAACAAATGCAGGCCTCATAACTTTGTAAAATGAAATTAATGTAGTAGTTTCAGAATAGTCATAGGGGACTATCTTTAAAAATCATAAGCGTTTATGAAAAAAAAAAAAAAAAAATTTAGATTTTATATGTATATATATCTGAGAGAGAGTCTTCATAATGTTTAAGGATTTATTTTTCAGGTGTATTTTTGTTTTGTTTTTCTAATTTCTCTTCAAAGCCTGATTATCCACTGAAAATCTAGTGTAAGTCTGCAGAAAAATAAAGTTCATTTTTTTAAACATCTACAGTTGGAGAAATATAAAAAAGAAACAAGATTTCTACTGTAAGGTATAAAAACAAATTTTTGGTGTAATTTATTTAAAATAAAATCTTCTGGCGCAAAAAAAAAAAAAAGATCAATTATAACATTTATACAAAGATTTTTAATAAAAATGAGAAGTTATTTGTGTAGAACTAAAAAATCCAATAATCTACTTAAACTTTTATGAGGAACGAATTGTTGAGATGGTGGGTAAGACTCATTCTGGAAAATGGTATTAAATAAAGCAAGAGATGAGAAGTTATGGATGAAAATACAATTCATTAAACAATTTGCCTCTCTGAAATTTATAGAAAATGAACTTGAGTTTTCACTCAATTTTTATAATCAATAAACAATTTCAAAAATAACTTTGAATGATTGTTGCTGCTAAGATTAACAATAAAAATTTCACATTTTTTAAATAATTAAACTTTTGTAAATAAACAATGCATCGGATGACTAATCCTTGCTTTATTAAATGACGTGAAAGTTTTATAAATAATAAAATCCGAAATTATTTGTAGTCTAAATACAAAATATCTCAGATTTATTATCAATCACTTTTATATAAAAAGATATAAATTGAATACAAATTTCAAATACAGAGACAATATTTAACCATAAATATTTTTAAAATAGAAATAAATTACACATGTATTTAAAAAAAAAAAAAAAGTCACTATTACATCAATAACGAAATACTAAAAATGACCTTACAAAAACCAAATCAGTTAAAAAGTAGCTTAGTAAAAATTAACTTGACATTTTGCTATTAACTGCATAAGCTGTAAAATTAATTTTGAATCATAAAAAAAAAAGATATATTATGTTTACTCACTGAGGAAATATCTTAGATCATTATCGTTTGTTAAACTGGATAATTTATATATATTAAAAACAGGAAAAGTATAAAATGTATCTTGTTTGTATGTTTTTATATAAATTCTTTATGTTAGGATAATATATATACTTTTCATTTTAAGAATTATCTGGAAATAAGTTTACATTTTTTTTAATCTAAAGTTATCTAAATCAAAGCTGTTTTGTTTAATCAAATTGCTTTTCTAAAAGTTTATTTCAAAATTTAAGAATATTAAATTTCTAAAACTTGAGTAATAAAATGACACACTAAACATTATGAATAAAAACTAATTTTAAAATATATTTTTTATGTGTTTATTTTTTATGAGTTAAAATAAAGGTTAAAAAATAAGTTATTGTAAGGGAGTAGAATTTATAAAGAACATTATATTTAAAAAGAGTAATCATTGAAGATTTACAAAAACAAATAAGTAAAATTGTTTAACATAAAGTTTTAATAAAAGGACAATTTGTTTCAAAGTAAACAAAAAATTTGAAAAACTAATCAAAAACTATGTCTAAAAAAAAAAAAAATAAATAATAATAATAATATTGTAATAATCCACCTACCATTTCGGCTGAAAGAGGCACAAAATCCAGAGTAAGGTGTGCAATTCAAATGAAAAGGCAAATTGACTGAACTCTCAACCTCAAACTGACTACCTGAATTAGGCTGAGTTGGAAGCAGCAGGAATAAAACTGATCAGCACATAAGGCAGGCTGATCAGCACTAGAGTTGGTAGGCAACTATCAATAGAAAAAAAG
Source organism: Euprymna scolopes (assembly GCF_053919585.1). Lineage (NCBI taxonomy): Eukaryota > Metazoa > Mollusca > Cephalopoda > Sepiida > Sepiolidae > Euprymna > Euprymna scolopes. The sequence goes on along the minus strand of NC_136484.1, from coordinate 84,486,074 downwards.
TATTTCTCATCAGCAGCTGGAATACAGTCGACTGGCTGCATTTTCTTCTGAAGACTAAATTAATATAAAACCATGTGGTTGTAAGAGACAGTTACCAGCAGATATAAACAATCTGTTCTTTACAGTTTGCTTTTTAGGTAGAAGACAAGACAATAGATAACACATGTATACACACATACATGCAGAGTAAAAGATATTGATTTGGGTTATCAGTTTTGGATCCACACTTAAACTAATATAGAAACAAGGCAAACAAATACTCTGGTGTCAAAACATGTTGAGCAGAAAAAACAGATGGAAACAATTTTACAGTAAAGAAAATATTTACACAAAAATAGCTTGGGGGGGGGGGGGTGATAACACCTTATATTTTTGTTGTAGTACAAAAATAGAAATTTTAGCATTCTCTTCACACAATGTTTCTAAAATTTAAAAGACATATTCCAGAGCTCCATTAAAATATCAATTAATTTCTATTTCAGAGATCGGGTGTCTATTTAAATAGACATTCCGACGAGTTATTTACGGGCGTCGATTCCACGGTCGAGTGGGAGAACTGCCAACTGTCAACACGACGGTTCTAGGTTCAATCCTTGGCTTGGAAGAGATTCTAGTCTAGCGGCACTGATGAGTTGTGCTACAACGAAACAGGACTATGTCAATGACTACATATATATATATATATATGCTCTGATTATGTTTATGAATGTTTTAGATGAAAATTGATAATTTGTATATAGGAATACCTCGGTTGTCAAATGCTTCTGTAGTCAAACAAGTTTGAGATTTTTTTGCCTCAGTAGTCAAACAAAATTTTGGAGGTTTAACCATCAGCTTTGCTTCGAATGTAAACAAGCAACACTATTCCTCAGTCGAACGTTGTGATTCAAATTGATCGGATCAGATTAGTGGTTTGGTGCATGATATTTTTGAAGTGCAGTGTGAGGACTTCCACTCCAACGACATCACCACATGAACTTTGCGACGAGTTATTTTTAGAACGGCATCATTGCAACCCATTTGACTGTCTAGACAGTGTCAGAGTTATTTTTAGTACTCTAGCGTGGCAACAGAACCTTAGAATTCGAGTGATCCCTATTAGTACAAGATGACAGCTGACCACGAGGTGTCAAAAAAGTCAAGAAAAAAAATAAATCAGTAGAGACCAAAGCTTCCATGCAACATACACGAAGCAGACTTAAAATCCTCAATGTTTGCAGATAAAAGGGAACTTTAAAATCCTGGAACCAATAATTTCCAGGTTACTTACTTTAAAGGGAAAATATTATTATTATGGGTGCTGAACATATTGGCGTTTGAACAAACCCCTGGAATGAATTATGATTGAACACCAAGGTACTACTGTAATTTAGATTAGAGTAGTTCAAAAACTACTGTTCTCATCTTGAGTGTTATTCGCACAACATTTAGGCCAATGTGTATCTTGTTGAAGTCGAATCTTTCTGTTAATCTCAGTTGTTATCCCACACAAAGATTTTTTCTGTGGAGAGTATTCCACATAATCGCCTAAAAGAGTAGAATCTTATAATTTTTTTATTAGCAGCTATAAAGTTATTTATTACTACAATTAAAGTTCGAAAACTGAATATATCTGAAGACTAATATTTATTGAAGGAAATTTGATAAAAGAATCACAAACTGCATTAATTTTAAACAAAAGTTTTTTTGTTTGTTTTGTTTTCAAAATAAACAATTTATAAAACTCTTGGATTCTAAATTAAATCAACAACTTCTGCTGCTACTGTCTAGTTTATTATCAAGTAGTCAATTTGTTTACTTTTGTTGAAAACTGATTACAATTTGAGGAGAAGGTACTTATTTACAAAAACCAAAAGAGAAATTGACACAGAATTATAATTTTAACACATAAAAAAATAAAAATATTAATTTATTCATTATATGGGGTATGAAAAATATTTAGAAAAAAAAATGTTTGAAACGCGTCATGTTTAAGATTTATTTTTAAGACTAAAAAAAAAAAAAAACACACCAAATGGATAAATTTATTTCATACCCCAACAATAACTGAAATTGATGTTTTTTTTTTCTAATTGTTTTCCAAATTTCATGACAAAATCCCCTAGAGGAATGGTACTGAGCTTCTAAACACTGCAGGATTAAAAAAAAAAAAATCTGACGAAAATGCCTGTTTCATAGCATTAACATTTTCATAATTTGCTAAAAACTCTTCAAATATATCATGTAGATTATTAAAGTACGAGAAATCATTCATTTCTAAACAAAATGGCGTTTTTTTTCTTTTTTGAGGACTTAAAGTGCTTTGCTTTCTGAAATATGACTATTTTAGTAGAACTACCATGAAATCTTGAAATAGTCAAAGCATTTTTACAGTCGGTGAGCATTACTATTTAAAGTAAATTCATGCATACAGTAATAACTTGAAATATAAATACACTCAGGTATGACTTTTTGAAATACAACAATACATTGCATGTATATTTATGCCTAAGTTATGATTTTTTTTGAGATATGATTTCAAAAATTTAGTGACACCAAAAAATTAAAAAACGAAAAGCCAAAAATTTTTAAATATACAAAGTGCAAAGCAAGAAAATAGTGTGTGTGTGTGTGTGTGTGTGTGTGTGTGTGTGTGTAGCTCAGTCCTCTTTCCCTGCTGCCCCCTAGCTCACCTTCATTAGTCGCTCATCCCTGTCTTCATAGTAGGTGGGTCACAATTGTACTTTGTTTATTCATCTTGTTACATTAAGACTTAAATATTAAGTATTTAGTAAATTCATTCAACGTTTTTAATTGTACATAATCCTGCCCCTTTTTAATTACCATATTGTATAATAGCTTTGCTTCTCCCTGTCCCTCATCCTTGCATGCATCCCATATGCTAGCACTCGCCTTGGTGGCGAGTACAACTATGTTTTTTATTGTTTTTATTAAGATATTATATTTCTATATTTTTGTGCTATTTATGTATTTAGCTTTCTTTAGTGATTGTTGAATGTAATTTGAGCTTATTTTGAGTAAATGTCTTACCCTTGGAACAGATTAAGTCTGTTTCTTTAAATTAGCAATACACATGAATCGATAAAACACTTTCAATAATAACAGATTTCAAGGGGATTCTACTAAAATAGTCATATTTTAAAACCAAAGCACTTCAAGTCCTCAAAAAAAAAACAAAAAAAAAAAACACCATTTTGTTCGGAAATGGATATGCTTTCAAATGAATTGATTAATAATAATGGACATTATATATTTTAAGAGTTTTAAGCAAATAAAGTGATAAAAATGTGAACATCATAAAACAGCGTTTTCGGTAAGGTTTGTAACAACCCTGATTTGTAAATGCTTTTATCATGTTTGTATTAAGAATTTTGTCATGAAATATGGAAACTAACCAGAAGAGACAACTTATCTGAAATACTTTTGACCAGTGTTTTTTTCATTGTGTTAAAAAAAAAAAAAAAAAAAAAAATTTCTTCAGTCATCCACTAGTAAATAAAACAATCTTTTCACTGTTTTTATCCATTAAAAGTATAATGGTATGTTGTTTTCTCTTGTGGTAACTAGCAATTCAAAAACATGATATCCGGGGAAAAAGAAATCGTTTCTATTGACTGTCAATGCAAAACTGTTTTGTAATAAATGTCTGTAAACAGACATTTTTTTTGTTATTGATTTTTATTCCAGAAAATTTTTTTTCAATAATTGAAAATATGAATATAAAAAATGTTCTCATATGTTTAGTTAGTTTAATTAAAGCTATTCAGTTATAAGAATATATAATTATTAAAACAATCTCAACCAGTCTGGCATAATGAACTTTGTTCAACTTGCAATTTCTTGCAAATTTCTTTTCAACTTTTTTAAAATATTCATACAGTTTAAAAGACAAGAAACTAACTTTTTTAAATGTATAACTTATGTGCATTTTTATCGGTTGCATTAGTTTTTAATGGTGAATTAAACAGTGCTTCGATTTGAACAACAGAAAATGTGAAATGATTTTTTTTTTATTCCCGTGTACTAGCAGTATACCTCCCCCACATTTTTATTTTCATCTTTTACAATTTTTTCAGCAAATTATCATCAAAAATGGACACTAATCTACCAGATTATTACAGAAAGAAAAAATGCAAAATCAATATTTAAATATTTATAGGAGTGCTTGGTTTCTAGTGAAATAAAAAAAACGTCTTGAACTGGAAAGTTTAAAAATTAATGCGTCACTTGGTAGAAAAAAAAGAACATGAAATGTAATTGAAAATAAAAATCAAATTGATTCAAAATTGTGAACGATTTTTTTAGCTTTAGCATTTTTTATATTTAAATAAGTGGGCAAAAAATACTTGATACTTTTCCAATACATTACGTTTTCTGTTTTGAATAAACTTTATTTTTGTCTGTCTTAATTCTTGTAAAGTTCACACCCTCATTTATGTAAATTCGCATATTGAAAAGTAATTTGTTGTTCAAAATCTAAGTCATAAAAATTTCAAAAGCCAATAATTATGAAACAGTAACCGTAAATATGAGTGTCAAACTTCCTTAATCCTAGGTAGGAGTGGCAAGTCTCCTACAATCTTTAGCTCTAAAAATAATTCTAAGTCCGAGTGGCAAGCTCCCCCACCAAACAGAATTCCTCTGTATGTTACATATAAGTATCTACAAAGAGATTCTTCCTTAAACATGCACATTTTATCTCCCATAAAAATAAATTGATTAACCGTCTTAAAACACTAGAATGGTCTCAACATGGTGAATTATTTTACATTTATTTGTGAAACTAACCCTCATTCTAAATTCTTAAATTGTTTTTGTTTTGTTTCTGTCAAGTCTTTTGGATGTACACACATCATTTCCCTTAGTCTTAACCCAAAGTCAGATTAACAAGCCATATAACTATGTTTGTACATTGTGTTATAACGGACTGTTGTCCTCACATGTTTATCTTAACGGCTCGTGACTCGTCTAGTTCTTGTGTGTGCATGTCAAGACATAATACATGTAACATGACATACCTGTTTCTGCTAGCTGCTTCTATGGGGGATTCACAAACTGTCCTTGGAGGAGCTGGAACAAAGACACTTCAATACATGGACCTAAAACAAATGTCTTTTATAGATATTTTATTCACACCCAAACATTTCATCAACAGAAATGGAGTGACCAAAAATCTTCGGCTTGGGGGGGGGGGGGTTCTTCTCCATCCCCATATGAGATGGTCTCACTCATGGGTAGACCCATTTTAGCCTATCTGTCTCTCGACACCTCAAATCCAATTCAAACTATGCTTGCGCAAACCGGAACATGTGATACGTCAGATCCGGTCCCTGTTCACATACTTTCCAGTGCAAACTGACTGGTCACGGAATCTGACAAAGTTTGACAACCTGTCAAAACATGCCAATTCAAATCTCTGTTGTCCATATAGATAGACAAACAGATAACAGACAAATGCTTCTACATAGCTATTATTTAACAGGGGGAGTAACGGACGGTGTTAATCTCATATAATACTACAGAAATATTGCAATATATTCATTTTTTAATAGATTTCGATTTCCGTTTCTTGTATATAAATTATCTAACTTTTTTTCTTTTAATGGATACATGGCATTTTTAAAGAATTGCAGCATATTTATCTGCATTTATTGTAGATTATTTGGAAACTATTAAATTCTTGATATTTTTAGTGGCATATTCTGATACCTTGCACAAAAATACACTTACATAGCAAATTTCATTGCTTAATCTTCTGTTTTAACAAAGATATAACATTTTTACTGAAAAAAGTAGTGTAAAAAAAATGTGAAAAAAAAACATACGGTCTTAAGAGGAAAAAATATCTAAACATGCAAGGCACAAAAATAATCATAACTTCTTTATTTTTTAATCGTATTTCAAAATTTTTAAAAGATTCTTTCTTAGTTCATCAACCATTTTCTATGTCTGCCATTAATGAGATATTTTAAGTCATTTAGATTTTTTCGTGTGAATTGCTATTTAATTTCAAATAGGAATAATTATCCCGAGATACGCTTTTTTCAAGATATACTGCCAAGATTTTATATATATATAACAAAGAGAAACAAATAGAGAGAGAGTTAACATTGTAAATTTGCTATCTACACACACACACAAACTATAAGGGGAAAAGTATGAATTTCAGCAGCATACAAGGAAGTTAGTTGACCTACTTCAGGTTGGACATTAGAAGTTTTAGGAGTCATAAATAAAAAAAATTTAAAAAATTTTAAATAGTGATAGAAAACTAAATGTATATATACATGAAACTCCCAGATATTTTAGTGCTAAGTGAAACTAACTTACACTCCTCCATCCCCTCTAACCACTTTAACATGTTTGGTAAGTAAGAACTGACAGACACAGATATGGAGTCCATATTCGTAACATCCTCCCATGACTAGGGAATCTAAATTAGAATCAGACAACTAGAACTTCATGCGCTTTAGACTAACTTTACAACATAGCATTAGCTACTTATATTTTCTCTACTACTCCCCCGTAACCCAGGAATTCTAATCAATCACGTCTTACAGTAAAGATGTAGCACTCTCTTTAGACACTAGCACCCAAGTACATGTATTTGGTAACTTTAATGTCCACCACCGTAATTGGCTTGGCTTCTCTAATTACACAAACACAGCTGGTAGTATTACACATAACTTCTATATCCCATTCCCTGACACAGTAACGTTCTCTCCCAGTCTCCCAGATTGTCAGGGCCAGCAAGCCTCATTTCTGGACCTATTTCTAACAACAGTTCTTGAGAATTGTAACAAATGCAAATGGCCCTATCAGGAATGCTGATCACACTGTGATAATGATAGACATCACCCTAAACTCTTGCCCCCTAGTTAAAGAGCTATTGATCAAAATGACAAGGCTGACAACAATTAGGCTAACTGGGATGCCATCAAGGATCACATCAGAGATGCTCCATGGGGAAATATGTTTTCTCTTCCTGTGGAACAGAGTGCAAATGAGACCACTGAATGGTTCAAAACAGCAACTGAAGTACATGTTCTCACACATTCTATAGCAAACCCTACTCTCCCCGATGGTTTACTTCTACTTACGCAGCTGCCATTGTCCAAAGGCAGCATGTATACCACAGATTTATCCGACATAAATACAGTACAAATAGACATAAGTTTATAGAAGCTAGAAGTAATTGTAATAAATAGTCACAGTTAAGAGAGAATACATTGAAACCATAAGAAAACGCATTAAAGTGCAGAAATTAGGAACTCGTGATTTCTGGAAAATCTATAACAGTGTAGTAAATAATGGGCAATCAACTCACTATCCAACAATCTTGAGGTTGTTAGATATATCTAAGGCCTTTGAAAGGACATGAAATGATGGTCTTATGAAGATTAGATCATATGGTACTACTGATAAGTTAAATCCTTCTTAAATAAGAGAAGAATCCAGTTATCCTGTATGGTCACACATCAAAACAATATACGTGTCTCAGGGGTCGATCCTTGGACCTTTATTATTCTTGATATTCATAAATGATCTCCCTGATAAAATTGTCTCTGAGATGGGTATATTTCCTAATGACACCATGCTCTATAACAGACACAAGAGGAAAATGAATGAACACATATCTAAGACAATAGCGGAAACCCTAAAGGAAAACCTCCAGTCTGTAGGACAAAAATGGATGGTAACATTCAATGCTGCTAAGACTAAGCTTCTTTCCTTCAATGATTACAAGAAACCATCTCAACCACCAATAGCCATGGCTAAAGATACATTATCTGAAAGTACTTCTTTCACTCAGCTTTACGTACACAGGGGACAGGATGGAACAGATACATTGAGGGAATAAAGTGGGTGAACCAAGGGTGAGAAAATGTTATGGTGTCTGAAACAAGGACAAGAAAGAGGCTTAGAAATGCAATTATGAGTAATTGTTAAATAATGAAGTTTCATGAGACCCTGAACATTTAGAAGTTATAGAAACAGTATCCAGTTATATTATAGCCAGGCAACATCAGATGTCTCAGGTAGAGAGGTGAGTGACCGATATTTGAACTAGTGACAATGTTATGGATATAACAAAGTTTTTTGATAACAGAAGAATATTTTCAAATAAGACTGAAATTTAATGTAAACATAATTAAGCCAGAAATATGTAAAACAATAAAATGTTTAGAATGATGTTTAATAAAATAGGATTGGACCGTTTTGTTTAAATGAAGAAAGGTATGTGACAAAAGACCAGTGACAAAAGATTTTATTACGTAGATACATAATGAGATACATAATGAGTTTAGAGACATGTTAAAATTTAGTTAGAGTCTTTAACAGGCAGTCTAGAGAGATGGTCGACAGATGAGATGACACCTCGCAAGATGTAGACAGAACTGTATCAGCGTTCAACCTTTCCAAGATGAGAACAACATTCTGGAATAAAGGTTGTTAAAAATAAACCCAAGGAAAGCTGCCATTCATGATAGAATTTTCATTGCTGCTTTCCATCCAAGATCTAAGATGAGCCAAGTGTGTTCCTTAATTGGCCAAATTTTGTAACCCCATAGAATGGTATTTGTCCCTTTTGTTGAAGATGTCTTCCTTTGTCTGGCAAGAGACAAAGATGTTTGTGGCCCTCAGGCATTGTTGCAGAAGTTAAAGGTGATGATGAACTTGATAAATCAGATCGCAGATGATGAGGCTATCATGAAAGATTAGGAACTTATGAGAGTAAAAGGGAAGTACTTGCTAAAGATGATTAGGATTGATCAGGTCCTGAAAGTGATTGAGAGAATAATTGAGCAGAAAAAAAGTCATAAGCATAAATGAAATGCAATTTGCCTTCATGTCTGGGCAAAGTATCATTGGTACTATCACACAAATGCAAGAGAAATACCTTGGAAAGAAGAAGCTGTACTTTGTTTTTGTGAATATAAAAAACGCTTTTGACAGCGTATCAAGAGAACTTGTCTAGTGAGCTTTGCATAAACTAAGGGCAAATGAGTGATTGTTCAAGCAATGTATAGAAATACTGAAAGTCATGTTAGAATTAACACAATTAGTGACAGCTTTAATGTTAAAGTGAGAGTACCTTAGGGATCTGTACTCTGTCTGTTACTTTTCATTATGCCTTAGAAACAGGAGTTGCTAATGCCTGTAAAACAATGGCAAACCCACTTGTTCAATTAAAAACTTAGAGAAATGCTATGGAAAGTAAAGTTTGGAGAGTGAATATCATCAAGACCAAATTGATAAGTGGCAGTCATGTTGGAAAGTTC